>NC_047089.1:121745256-122045256 GCF_902459505.1 Geotrypetes seraphini
TTCCAGCAGGGGAGAGCCGACGGAGGAGGGCTGCAGTCCGGCCATCGGTCCAACGGTCGGCTCGGGGGCCCGTTCCAGCGGGGCACCCGACACTGTCTTCACTCCTCCCCCATGCCAGCAGGGGAGAGCCAACGGAGGAGGGCTGCAGTCCGGCCATCGGACCAACGGTTGGCTCGGGGGCCCGTTCAAGCTGGACTTCAGTTTTGACTGTTTTGATTTTATTTTCAATTCTTTTTAGTTTATGATATATTTTTTAATCTCACTTATTGTTTTACCACTTATTTTGTTTTATTTTATCATTCAAATTTCATTTAAATTTCCCCAAAATTCTATTGCTTCAACGGTTCTCCCTCTGCATCTATTCTTATCTCCCCTCTTTTTTCAACCTTTCAAAGTCCTTTATCATTGTAGTCTTATTAGAATGTTTATTTTCTTATTTTTCTCATCTATTCTCTATTTTATTTCTTCATTACTCTACTAATTGTCATTTTTCCAGGTACTTTAGTTAGATTGTGAGCCTTCGGGACAGTAAGGGAATTTCTAAGTACCTATTTTACTTATAATTTTAATGCACCCTATTGTCTATTTTTCTGTAAACCGCTTAGAATCCTAATGGAGTTTAGCGGTATATAAGAAATAAATTACATTACATTACATTACATACCCAGCTACCATAGGGCGGTGTGTTGGTGACATTAAGAAGGGGATGAAAGCAGTGTATGTGAAGACACCTTACATGAGTGCACCTGCTGATCATAGCAAATGTTCCAAATTGTCAGTATAAGGGTGTAGGAATCTAATTCCATGCTCTGCCATCAGCACATTGAGCAGTACCAAACAGGTGTTATGGAAAGGTTTGAAGAGGAGGTGTACTCACTGCTACATTAGAGGAGTAGAAGAAGGAGGATGAAAGAGAGATCTCTCAGAATATGGCACATAGCTGTGAGACTGGGGATTAAGACAAGTACTTACCAGAAGGCTGTGCAGGTGCGGCAGCTGATGTGTCCTGTGTGCCCACACCATAGGTGGAGGTTGCTGACACAAAGGTGAGCAGCAGCTGCTCCATGGGGCTGAGACCTGCCATGTCAGCATCTGGAGGCCGGTTGCCCACCTTAGCTCGGACCTCCCTTTAGATGGCTCTCCATTTCTTCTTGCAGTCCTCCACATCTCGCTTATGGCAGTGGACTGCATTCAGGCGCTGAGCTATTGCTGTCCAGACTTTGATCTTTGAGTATGCCCCGAGTCTTTCTCCTTGGGGTGAGAAAAGCTGCTGGTGGTGTGTGTGCACCTCCTGCACCAGCATTTCTGTCTCAGCGTGGGAGAAGTTAGGCTTTCAGGACACAGCTTTGACCGGATTGAGAGCCATGGTGTCAAAGTACCCATACTTTTGATAATATGAGGTTAGACGTATTTATTGGCAATTAAGCACGTCCAACAAGCCGCCAGCTGGAAGACTTCACGTAATACGTCCATCTGGTTGGTTATGGACAAATCCGAAAGACGTCTAGGCCACATTTATTGGTATGTTTAAATCCAGGGGGCCGGGATACGTCTACATTAGCACGAACGTCCGTCTCCTATCTGTTCGGAGACACCGTCCTATCTACTGATGCAATCCTAACCCGTTTGTTGGATGTTACACATTACATGGTCAGCCTTTTCAAGCGTGTGGCTGTATTCAGGTAAGCAAGTATTCCTGCTTCATCGATGAACATCCCTCCCCTTTAGAATCACAGAACTCTGGAACAACCTCACATCCCCGCTCAGAAATTCAAGCACCCTCCAATCCTTCCGCAAACATTTGAAAACTTGGCTTTTTTCAAAAATCTAATCACCTCCCGCTCTCTGGTACCCTTGTCCCTCTCTATCTTCTTAGTTCCTCTCCTATAACCCTTCATTGTAGTTCCTTTCCATCTTAACTCTGTAAACCGTGCCGAGCTCTACACTCGCGGAGATGGCGCGGTATACAAACCCAAGGTTTAGTTTAGTTTATAGAAATGTCAGGGCCTCACGTTCCTGGTTACCCTCTGGAAAGCCTGTTTGAAACAGCGTTTAGACGAGTGGGAGGGGGTGTAGGGGAGGGGGCGGGAGCAATCTGCATAGGGGCCATAACAGGGTATGGGCAAAGACTGGGTGAGCTTCCTGGAACACACTTCTTCCCTCTCCCCATCCTCCATCCCTGTCTAGGGGGGGCCCTTACCCCACCTCCTTCCCCCAATGATTGCTTCACCTTACCCCCCTCCCCTCCCCCTCCCCTGGGATTCGTTCCTTACACACCCTTCATCCTGGCCACAGGTGTATGTTTGGCCTTGTTGGTGGCTCAGCTGTTACAGCTTTTTGGTGTCATTGGGAGGGAGGAGGGGGGAATGCCCTCTCAGTTGACACTGGTCAGCTTCCTAGTGCCTCACCTCGCACATGTGTAGCTCTTATGGGATCTAACTGATTGCATATGAACGGCAGCATTGCACAGTAGTCACCAGCTCACTTTGACATGAGTCCTCAATCATAATATGTCCCTTCAGTCGAGGGTTAGCACAGGCCTCTAGAAAGAGGGGGAGCTATTCAGACAGTCAGGTGTTACATCCATTGCAAATCATGGAACTCACAAGTCTACATCTCTCCCCTTTTTCTTGAACTGTGACTAACACAACCTCTGTCTCAGGTCCTGCATGTGACATGGTCCTGGTCTCATCCAGATCTTACTTACAAGATGGCCATGTTCCCACTTTCAGTTGGCTGCCTGCCTGCCCTTTTGTTAGGTGCAGGTCAGTGACATGATATCAAGGGATCACACATGACACCCAGTTTAGAGGTAGATATCTGGTATTTATTTTGGTCTGTTTTTATAGTCAAGATTCAAATAGAAATGCATACACCTTTGCTGAGGTAGACATGAATGGTAGAACACCTGCTCACAAAAGACTGTCATAGAACAAGTGCCATACAAATATGTACGCATTATGAGACCATACAATATCATTCTTATGGTAACAACATGGCACACGCCTGTCCAATTGCCCCAACATGCCTAACACTGCTCCAACCTGTGCAAAGTAAGTGAGCAGTTCTGAGCCTCACATACCTTTCCATTTGTAAGGGTCAACAAATATCTGTGAGGGCTGTCCTGCTGCAGCAGCCTCTGTCTCCAGAGGTTGTGGCTTCTAATCTCAATGGTGCTCCCTGTACCCCTGGCCTGGTTATATCATCATCCATTGGCCCATAGGTTATAGAAGCTATTTGTGACATCAGTAGGACATGTACCAGGACAACTAATAGATAAAGAGCGCTATAAGACTAGCAAGTCATCCAGCGGAACGCAGCGAAAATAGTTGTACGTCTTGTTTGGACGATTGCTATTTTGGTAGGTAAACCTGGACGCTCCAGTATAGCGCATGTGGACGTGTTTATGTTGGACGTCTTTCTTGCCGATAATCGATTGACTTGGACATCTTTCCATTATCGACACATTTCCCTGAACGTCTTAAGCCGCCGACGCATAGAGCTTTTATACGACCTATTGATTATGCCCCTCTCTGTATTTATCCCAAGCTTTTTTGAACTCCATCACCGTTTTCATCTCCACCACTTTTCTCGGGAGTGCATTACAGGCATCCACCACCCTCTCCGTAAAGAATAATTTTCTTACATTACTCTTGAGTCTACCACCCATCAACCTCAAATTATGTCCTCTGGTTTTACCATTTTCTTTTCACTGGAAAATATTTTTTCTACGTTAATACCTTTCAAGTATTTGAATGTCTGAATCATATCTCTCCTATCCCTCCTTTCCTCTGGGTATACATATTCAGGGCTTCCATTCTCTCCTCATACATCTTTTGTCTCAAACCTCCTATCATTTTCATTGCCCTCCTCTGGACAGCTTCAAGCCTTTTTGTGTCCTTCGCCAGATATGGTCTCCAAAACTGAACACAATACTCCAAGTGGGGCCTTGACACCTTCATTCTTCTACTGGTTATGCTTCTCTTTATACAGCCCAGCATCCTTCTGGCAGCAGCCACTGCCATGTCGCACTGTTTTTTCGACTTTAGATCTTCAGACTCTATCACCCTAAGGTCCCTCTCCCCATCCGTGCATATCAGCCTCTCCTCTCCCAGTATATATGGCTCCTTCTGATTATTAATCCCCAAATGCATTACTCTGCATTTCTTTGCATTAAATTTTAGTTGTCATATTTTAGACCATTCCTCTAACTTTTGTAGATTATTTTTCACGTTTTCCACTCCCTCCTCGGTGTCTACTCTGTTACAAATCTTGGTATCATCCTCAAAAAGGCAAACTTTTCCTTCTAACCCTTCAGCAATGTCACTCATAAACATATTGAACAGGATCAGCACCAACCCCTGAGGGACTCCACTACTCACCTTTCCTTCCTCCGAGCGATTTTCATTAATGATTTCCATTAGCGATTTCCTCTATCATCTGTCCGTCAACCAGTTTCTAATCCAGTTCCCACTTTGGGTCCTAACTTCAGCCCTTCAAATTTGTTCAAGAGCCTCCTATGAGGAATCGTGTCAAAGGCTTTGCTGAAATCTAAGTACATGACATCTAGCATTTGTCCTCGATCCAGTTCTCTGGTCACCCCATCAAAAAATTCAATCAGGTTCAGTTTAGACCAGTTTTTCCACTTCTCTTATGTCCTCCCATCCTAACAGCTCTTTCTTCAGGTACTCTTCCATTTTATTAAAGTTTGTATGTTTGAAATCTAGGACTTTCAGTATCGTGCGGCTGCCCTCCATTTTAGCCGTTACATCAAACCAAACCATTTGATGATCGCTACTTCCCAGGTGAGCACCCACTCGTACATTAGATATACTCTCTCCGTTTGTGAGGACCTAATTCAATATTGCTTTTTCCCTCATGGGTTCCATCATCATTTGTCTGAGCAGAGCCTCTTGAAAGGCATCCACAATCTCCCTACTTCTTTCTGATTCCGCAGACGAAACTTTCTAGTCCACATCCGGCAGGCTGAAATCTCCCAATAGAGAGCTACTCCTCCATCTTTTTGACCATCTCTGTACTTTCTAAAAAGATTATATCCTGGTATGTTTGCATCCCATCCATGGGATTCCCTAAACATTTCTTCTTAAATTGTATCCTGTAACGGACCGGAAGCCAATTAAGTTTTTTCAACAGTGGAGATACATGATCATATTTTCTCTTTCCAAAAATAAGTTTGGCCGCCGTATTCTGTTATCAACTGGAGACGATCCAGACTGCCCTGTTTAATACCCAAATAAATAGCATTACATTAGTCCAACTAAGCGACCATGGTGGACTGTACCAATAGCAAATAATGTTCTTGATAAAATAGTGACCTAACTTTCCTCAGCATACGCAGACTGAAAAAACATTTCTTTGCCAAGGAGTTTATCTAATTGTTAAAAGTAAGGGAAGAATCCAGAATAATTCCCAAGACTCTGGAAGTAAAATCGTTGTAATGTAATATTTGAGTTCAGTGCAACATTAACAGGAAGATGATATAATCTAGGTCCAATCCAAAGCAACTTAGTTTTTGAGGCATTTAACTTCATTTGGATGGAATTCACCCAAATCTGGAGCTTGGAAATATAACTATCTATACCTATATCCAAGTCACTAAAATCGGGTTTGACTTGCAACAAAATAAAAATGTCACCTGCATAGGTAAAAATAGTTTCTGCAGACGAGAGGCAGGAATTTTTCAGAGGTCATATAGATATTAAATAAAAGAGGTGACAAAGGGGAACCTTGTGGTACCCCACATATGGGTGTCCATGAAGATGAGACCTGGCCCTCTGAGCATACCTCATAAGAGCGTTGCAAAAGAAATTTACCAAACCCATCTAGAACAACATGGGTTAGTCCTATGTCAGCCAACATACGAATCAAAATATCATGATGGACCACATCAAATGCAGCAGACAAATCAAATTGTAATACTGCATACTTATTCTGCGGCTGTAAATTTTGAACAAGAGGACATTCGGAAAAGTTGAAAGGGGACAGATTCAAAACGAATGCTAGGAGGTTCTTCTTTACCCAACGTATGGTGGACACCTGGATTGCGCTTCCAGAGGGCATAATAAGTAGGGAAATATGATCATGTCACCCCTCTTCTGAAAGAAGCTCACTGGTTACCCATTACACATCGCATTACCTACAAAACTGTTATGTTAGTCTTCAAAATCAAACATTCCCATCAACCTTCTTTTCTTGATAAGCTTATCACCCCTTTTTGCCCTTCATGGTCTCTTAGATCAGCTGATCAGAACTTACTTTCTATTCCTTCTATAAAGGAATTTTTCTATACCAGAAAATCTAATTTCTCAGTAGTAGCTCCAACCTTATGGAATGCTCTGCCACGAAAAATTAATCGATAAATTCAAGACAAATTTAAAAACATTCTTATTTCAAGATGCATTTTACTGCTTTTGATCCTTCTCATCTTCAAATCAGCCAACTGCTTTTAAGAAGCGATCCCATCCCCAATGTTTTATCCCTTTCCCTTCCATTTCCTTTCAACCTTTTTTTTTTTTTTAGTTTTTAATCTCTAATAATGTAACTTTACCCCCCCCTTCTTTTCTTTATCATCACTTTCCAAGTCGTCTTGTCAATGTCTTCAATGTACACTTCCCTTCCTCTCTTTAAACTTATTCCCTACTAGTATTATTTTTATTCTGCTTTTAATATTTTATTGTAAACTGGCTAGATTCCCGTAGATGGTTGGTATATTAAAAATTAATAAACTTGAAACTTGAATAGGGCAAAGTACGGTACTGGGGTTCAAGAAAGGATTGGACAATTTCCTGCTGGAAAAGGGGATAGAGGGATATAGATAGAGGATTACTGCACAAGTCCTGAACCTGTTGGGCTGCCGCTTGAGCGGACTGCTGGGCACGATGGACCTCAGGTCTGACCCAGCGGAGGCATTGCTTATGTTCTTATTTCAGAAGAGTTTCTGTACTGAAATTAATCTATGTTGGAATTGTAATAGAATAGAAAACTTCTCTAAATAGTTGGAAAGTTGACTAGAAATAATTGATTCCATCATTTTTGTCATTAGAAGTATATTTGCAATAGGACGGTAATGAGAAGAAACTGAGGGGTCTTGATCAGTACCTTTCAACAAGGGCGTTACAACTATTTTACCCATTTCCAATGAGAAATGGCCATTTCTAAGAGTATGATTTAATAAAGAAGTTAACCAAGTGATAGCCTGTGAAGGTATATTACCATAAAGATAGGAAGAAAAGGGATCTAAAGTACAGCTACACTTTTTCAGTTTTTCACATAATTTTATAACTTGAAACTCTGAAATAGAGTCAAATACATTCCAAAGATGATCTATATAGGTTGATGTAGGTTCATTAGAACTAAGGCAAGGTCATCGAGATTGATGGCTAGAAAGGTGTGTCTAATAAGAGCAATTTTATTGTTAAAGAATTTAGCTAGTTCCTCTGCAATAGGAATGCTGTTTTGCTTTGGTTTTGTATTTACTAAAGATAGGGAATGCCAAAGTTTAAAAAAGAGTACTACTTTGATTGTTAGATTTGATTATCTTAGTTCCATAATAATTTTTCCTTGCAATTCTAATCCTTGATTATATTTCTTAATATTAATTTTCCAGATCCTCTTGTCTGAATCAGAATTAGTTTTTTTTCATCTTTGTTCCAATTTTCTTCAACCCTGTTTTAATATCCGATGGTAAGGTAAATATCAGGGAGCTGTATGAATATAGCCCACTGTTTTACTTGTTAGAGGGGATAATGTTTGAAAAATACTTTCAGACAATTTAATCCATTCTTTCCATCTTTTTTCGTATACTTTTTTGTTTCTTTTCACTTCCCATTGCAATGCTAAGAAGTGAGTTGCTGATATTATTTGTATTGCAATCTTTACTACCATCACATCTTGTCTTTTGCTGGGAGTGCTCTCTATTATTGTCCTTCATACATACACCACCCCCACCTTCTAGTTTAAATGCCTAGAAACATATTGTCTAAATTTATCTGCAATAATTATTTTTCCTGCTGTAGTAATATGTAGCCCATCAGTACAATATAGCTTCTTATCCTTCCATGTATTTCCCCATCTTTCTATGTACCTAAAGTCTTCTTCATGACACCAGGCTTTGAGCCATTTATTGAAGTCCTCTGTGTTTTTAACTCTTTGCTCTCCCTTTCCATATGCTAGCAGTACTTCGGTAAAAGCTACAGTCTTTACAAAAGGTTTCAAGCCCTCATCAAGCTCCCGAAAGGCTTTCTGAGCTGCAAGTGTGGATTTGTTGGCCTGGTCATTTGTTCCCAGATGGATAACATCAGCTTTAGACTTTTTAGTTTCTTCCTTAATTATAGATAGTATTTGTTGGGTACTCCTAGTAGCCGAGGATCCTGGGAGACACTTCACTATTTTAGGCTCCTTGTCTTGTGTTTCAATGTTAATGCCTCTGATGATAGAATCTCCTAAAAGCAATAATTTATTGGCGTGAGGTTTCTTACTCTTCCTTTGTGAGTGCTTTTCTTCATAACATTTTAATTCTGGTCTTCTGCAACCATTTCTTGACCCCTTATATTCTTACTAGAGTACTGTACTCATGAAAGCAAAATTGCTTGTTCATACTATATTTCTGAATCATTCAATTGGATAATATCGAAAAAAATTTTTTTTTACTGCATCTGGACTATCCCTTTGGAACTCTATTCCTGCATCTCTAAGATTGGAACAAAAAAAATTAAGGAGGGGGGCATGTGATGCCAGGAGCCTGACCTGACGTGCATCTGAGCAGCTCCGGGCCAAGTCAATTTGAAAAGCCTCTGAAACCCTGAATTTTAATTTCACTACAGGCCTCCTTGCTATCATTTTGTAGCCCTTATTTTGCTGGCTCAGCAGATATCTTTCCTTGGTGGAACCCTCCTGGAATTGCTACTAAAAGTTAAAGAGAAGCAGAAGACGCAAGAATCCAAGATGGAGGAACAACAGGGGGAACCTGTCTTCACCCTCGAAGCTGCTGCAGTTCAAAAGCTAACCTGCTTGCTTATTCTGGTCATGGAGGACAAGCTGGTGAAAATACACACATTTATGGAAGACATCAAAGAAAGTTTAGACTCTCATGCTAGCCGGCTGTAACGAGCGGAAGATCGCATCACACAGCAAGAGGACAGTGCGGCCAATTTCGAAGAATGCCTGAGAATGCTGGAAACATCACACCGGACCCTGACGGTGCGCTTCAATGATCATGAAAATGGGGGAAGAACTTGCGCTTGCCCTTTGGGCATCCCCAATTTCATTTGTGATGTCAACCTTCAGTCCTGGTTGGAGGAATGGCTTGTTAGGCCTTGGACTTACCTGAACCGCTGGCGCCATTTTCCATTGAACAAGCTCACTGTGTTGGGCCGTGAAGAGACGATGAAAGAAGACCACAACCAGTCCTTGTTCACTTCCTTAATTATACGATCAAGGAGAAAATCCTTACTCATTACCGCAAGGAGAAAGAGCAGAATCTTCAAGTTGAAGGTACTAAGATCCTGATATTTCAGGATTTCTCCCCACAGGTCTCCTCCTGCCGCAGGGCTATGGTGCCTTACTGTAGCGAACTGTTTAAGAGGAACGTCCGCTTTTCCCTGTTATATTCAGCTAGGGCCAGGGTGTCCTTTAACAACCAGATCTCCTTTTTCAATATGCCCGAGATGGACGCCTTAAGAAACTCCCAGCTCCAGTGCCAGCGGATCGCCAGGTACTATGATTCGGGAGCTGTTCCAGTAGCGGGTGTGCTCGCCTAAGGAATGTTGTAT
This sequence comes from Geotrypetes seraphini, assembly GCF_902459505.1. Lineage (NCBI taxonomy): Eukaryota > Metazoa > Chordata > Amphibia > Gymnophiona > Dermophiidae > Geotrypetes > Geotrypetes seraphini. The sequence continues at coordinate 121,755,048 of NC_047089.1, forward strand.
TCCTGGTTTCTGCCTGTTATTCATCGTAGATGTTGTGGATATTAAAAAGCATTTTGCAGCGTTCGTGGTGGCGGGGAGTGGAAGAGGTCTGGCTTGTGAATGGTGGATTTCCTTCCTGAGCTTTCAGTGTCATGACGGGCACAGGACGCCTTGTGCTTTGTGTGCTGTGGCACAGTTTCTGGTCCATCCTTCCTGCAATCTAGCATTTATTTTTTCATCTGCTGCTGAACATATGCTATGTTTCTTTCCCTTTCTGTTGTGGGTTTTTGTTTTTTTTTGGTTATTTGGACCAGCATTTCTGCTTTGTTTAGAGATCTAAGAACATAAGAATCGCTGCTGCTGGGTCAGACTAGTGGTCCATCATGCACAGCAGTCTGCACACACAGCAGCCCTTGATTTAAAGACTAGTGCCCTAATCGAGCCTAGCTTTACCTGCGTACTTTCTGGTTCAGTAGGAACTTGTCTAACTTTATCTTGAATCCCTGGAAGGTGTTTTCTCCTATAACAGCCTCCGGAAGAGCATTCCAGTTTTCCACCACTCTCTGGGTGAAGAAGAACTTCCTTATGTTTGTACGGAATTTATCCCCTTTTAACTTTACAGAGTGCCCTCTCGTTCTCTCTACCTTAGAGAGGGTGAACAACCTGTCTCTATCAACTAAGTCTATTCCCTTTATCATCTTCAATGTTTCAATCATGTCCCCTCTCAGTCTGTGCTTTTCAAGGGAGAAGAGGCCCAGTTTCTCTAATCTCTCACTGTTCGGCAGCTTCTCCAGCTCTTTAACCATTTTAGTTGCTTTTCTCTGGATACGTTCGAGTAGTACAGTATCCTTCTTCATGTATGGCGACCAGTGCTGGACACAGTATTCCAGATGGCGGCATGATAACCTTCTCCAATCTGCTCATGATCCCCTTCTTAATCATTCCTAGCAAGGTTTCTGCTTTCCTTTTTTGAAGCCTATATGGCTGTGTTGTCCATTTTAGCATGGGCTTGTTTTGGAGGGACTGGTTGGGTTTTGGGGGCTCACATCCTGCAGCTCTGATCTTCTGTTATTGTTATGGCCTGGGGCTGCACGCTGCTTTGATAGATTGTTTGGGACTAGCATGGCTTGCCCATGTGGTGCCAGGGGAGAGGGAGTGACTGTTTGGGGGAAAGGGAGTGTTTGGTGTGTGTGTATGGTGGTGTATATATGTGGGTTGTGAATGTTATGTTTTTGAAAGTCGTGTGGACACTGGGAGCGCAATAGCCAGTTCATATATCTATGCTAGTGTGGTTCTTTTGTATCATTGTGTTGGGGGAGGATTTGGCTGGGACGTCCCACCCCCATACCGGTGTCAGTCAAATCTATTTGGTAACGTTAATTGGTACTGATGTTACTCTATGGCTCAATTGAATGTCAAGTCTCTTAATGTTGATAGAATACATTCCCCGATTATACGTACAAAAATTTTGGCTTAACTAAAGAAGGAGAGAACTGACATAGCATTTTTGCAAGAGATACATTTGACTCCCAAAGAGCATGTCAAACTTAGAAAGGATTGGGTGGGACAGGTAGGTTTTGCATCTTATACAGCTAGAAAATGTGGTGTAGCCATTCTCATACATAAGAATATCCATCGCCAACTTGCAGACCCTAATGGGAGGTACATTATCTTAATAGGGGAACTCTGGGGTCATCCCTTAGTACTTTGTAATGTTTGTGCACCCTATACTTACTCATATGGCTTTTTCTCCTTACTACTGGGTCATCTCACTGCGATTCACCCTACTCTACTTATTCTGGGCAGGGATTTCAATTTAGTGGTCAATCCTGCTTGGGATTGTAAACCTGCTAGAAAGGCTCCTAGGGGCCACTTTACTAGGGGGGAGGTGAACTTTCTTATGAAGAAGTTGGGTCTTTTATATGCCTGGCATATACTGCATTCTGAGGAACTGGACTTTTACTTTTACTCCCATCCTTATGCAGTCTACTCATGCATAGATTATATATTCATTTCTGAACAGCTTTTCCCCAGGTTGTCTGATGCATTGATTAGGACACCCTTGGTGTCAGATCATGCTCTTTTGGGCTTACCATACAGTTCAGCCCATCCCAGGCTGACCGTATTTGGTGGATGTTCCCCCATCTTTATATGGGCACTACCTTTTGTGTTTATTTTAGGAAAAAGTGGGAAGATTATGTCCAAACGAATTCGGAAGCTGACGCTGACCTGGTTATTTATTGGGAAGCAGCTAAAACTGTCATGAGGGGGTACATTCTAGCTTACTCTGCAGCTTTAAAGAAGAGAAGGGATAAGGAGATTCTTTCGCTGTCTCAGGAACTACATCGTTTGTGCAGAAGTCATATTGCACACTTAGACTCTGCGACTAAGGCCGAGTCAGATTCATGTTTTGTTAGATTACAGGGCGAATCATAAGAACATAAGATTTGCTGCTGATGGATCAGACCAATGATCCATCGTACCCAGCAGTTCACTTACGCGGTGGCCCTTAGGTCAAAGACCAGTGCCCTATTTGAGTCTAGCCTTACTTGAGTATATTCTGTTCCAGTAGGAACTTATCCATCCTTGTCTTGAATCCCTGCAGGGTACTTTCCCCTATAACAGCCTCCAGAAGAGCGTTCCAGGTTTCTACCACTCTCTGAGTGAAGAACTTCCCTATGATTGTACGGAATCTTTTCCCTTCTAAGTTCAGCGAGTGTCCTCTTGTTCTCTTCACCTTGGAGAGGGTGAACAATCTCTCTTTCTCTACTAAGTCAATTCCCTTCAACATCTTGAATTTTTTGATAATGTCCCCTCTGTCTTCTCTTTTCAAGGGAGAAGAGGGCCAGTTTCTCTAGCCTCTCATTGTACGGCAACCCCCCGAGTCCTTTAACCATTTTTGTTGCTCTTCTCTGGACCCTTTCGAGAAGTACTATGTCCTTTTTCATGTACGGCGACCAGTGTTGGATGCAGTATTCCAGGTGGGGGCGTACCAAGGCCCAGTATAAAGGCATGATAACCTTTTCAGATCTGTTGTGATATGCAGGCTGTGCCTGCTAGGTCTGGCCCTAGTGTAAGACCCATTTCCAATGCTGACATGTCTCAGCCTGTTCAGATTAAAACTCAATCTGGCAAATTGACTGACTTTCCTGCTGTGTCCAGTAGAGGGAGCCCGGTGGCTGAGCTTCAGTTTTCCCCTCCCCCACGCTATCCCAGGGTTAGTAACTGGATATCATCTGCACCTGAGAGTTTGGGGCATGGTTGCAGGTTTCTAAACCTTAGGACTGAGTTACTAGAGAGGGAGAGGGATAAATTGAAGGGAAGGGAGCAGCTGCAGTTGAAGAACTGGCAGCCAAGCTCAGGGCTGAGAGCTCTGCAGAGTCACCAATTGCCTGAATGCATGGAGCTTACAGAATCCGGATCAGAGCCTACTCCTGACCCACTGGAAGTCTCTCAAGACATTGAGATGGAACTGGAGCCTAATGCTGAGGTCCAAAATGAAGTCCAACCCATGGAAGTATGCTGGTCCAAGGCAAGTAAGAGAAACTGCCTAAGTGGATTATAAAAGCTTGCGTTTTGTTTTGGACTATTTTTCTGAAGCTGTGCTTTAATTGCCCTGTTGAGTTTGAAACAGGGTAAGTACAAGGATTAGGACTGTGAAGGACTTAGGCTAAATTGTTTGGGTTTTTTTAAAATATCTTTTCTTCCTTTGTGGGAAGTTGGACTATTCTAATCCAACTTTCCACAAAGGAAGAAAAGAGAGAAAAAAAAAACCCCAAACAATTTAGCCTAAGTCCTTCACAGTCCTAATCCTTGTACTTCCCCTGCTTCCCCTGTTATTGAGGGGGGATAGTGGGCCTATTTGGTGGCAATTATCATCACGTGGAGCACACCACCTGGTCAGCACTTTCCATTGCTGAAGGAGTCCAGTGCTGTTGCACTGGCATTAGTCCAAGTTTTGCTACCAAAAGGAAGAGACTGTTTCTTTTTGCTAGTTTTCTTTTCTTTTATGAAAGAACTTTCAAGCTGAGGCTCTCTGATAAATACAGAGCCCTTTTTCTACTGGAGATTAAAGCTTTTCTGTTGGTGAAATTAAAACTCAAGGTTTTGAGACTATGCTGTTTGATTAAGAATCCTGACAAAGTTTATTTTTTCATTTAAGTTATGACTGGTATGTGAACAGACAAGTGAAGCAGCCATTTACTTGTATGGCACAAAATAAATCCAGTCCTGGTTTTTGCAAATACTTACCTAGCTTGTTGGTGAATTCTTGCACTAAACTTTTATTTTTCCTTTCCTTGTGGTGCCCGCAGCAGCCCACAAGAGTATTTCCTTGTCCCAGCAGTCCTGGACCCATTGTCCTGAGAGTGTCGGTGACACCGTTTGTGATCCCCTTCTTAATCATTCCTAGCATTCTGTTTGCCCTTTTTGCCGCCGCTGCTGCACATTGCACGGATGGTTTCAGTGACTTGTCTATATGTACTCCCAAGTCTCTTTCCTGGGAACTCTCTTCGAGTATAGCACCGGACATCCTGTATTTATGTATATGATTTTTGTTAATGACATGTATCACCTTGTACTTATCTACATTGAACCTCATTTGCCATTTCGTGACCCATTCCTCGAGCGTATTTATGTCTCTTTGTAGATCTTCCCAATCCTTCTGTGTCCTCACTATTCTGAATAACTGTATCGTCCACAAATTTAATCACCTCACTCGTCGTTCCAATTTCTAGGTTGTTTATAAATATGTTGAAGAGCACAGGCCCGAGCACTGAACCCTGGAGGTATATGATCTGAATAAATTTTTACTATTTCTATAAGGTATCTTTTGAACATATTCAAAGGGGGTCACACCATATGCTTTAGGAAAATTCAATAAGCGAATGTTCAGTCTCCAATTGTAATTTTCCAGCTGTTCAGTCTTCCTAAGCAGGAAATTTCTTTTTTTAATCAAATTGCTAGTAATAGCCTGAACGTCTATTACTGTTTTTTTTACTTGTTGAATTTCATTAGACAATTCTTTAGTATTATGAAAAGATTTTCCAAGAGCGTCAACATTACTTACAAGATTTACAGTCTCCTGTGAAGACCCGAACGTTGAGGAGTTCAGCCTCTCGAGAGCGTCCTAGATGCTCTCAAGGGTAATATTCGCCAGTCTCGTTGTTAATATGCCAGTTTCCAAACCGGCACTCTGAGCTCTCTGCCTTGTTGAAGTTATGACGAGCCCCTGATCACTGAAGGAGGTGAACCCAAAGCTCCCATCCCCTCCTCCGGTATACGGTCACTGATCTGGTGCCAATTCAGTACAATCAAGGCACACATTTGATAGATTAGGGTTTAGGGAGTCCATTCCAAATGATTTTTAGTCAAATTGAGGGGTTTTGAGGCAGAAACAAAACTTTGAAAAAAGATCGATAAAAATCCAGGATGGCTGCCACAAGCGAATTTGTGCCAAAAATGGCAAAAATAAACAAAAACTGAAAATAGCAATTTCGGGTCTGAGGGGGTGGGGGACCTGAACCCTACCCTCAGAAAATGTGAAATATGATTTTTAAACATTTTACAAACCACCGCTGAAGTTCCTATAGGAAATAATGGAAGTTTACACATTCCATTTTTTATGATATCAAATCATAATTGACTTCTTTCCACTTCTTCTGCAAGTACTTGTGATGAAAACCTAAGGGCACTACTAACTGGACATCTAACTAAAGGACTTCAAAAGGAATTTCTGTGCTTCTGCACATAAACATAAAGACAGACAGTGATTCCGTTGTAAATAAGGAAAAATATCATGATTTCCTAGTGTATGCCTCTCACAGGTTAGTGGAAGACTTAGGTTGCCCTTCTTCTGTCACTACCTGGAAGAGATAAAAATACCCTTCATCCTCCAGTTTTCAAAGGCTGGATTACCAGAACCTGGAAAAACTGACCTTTCTACTCAATCGATAACAGTGGGGAGAAACTCAAGAAAGACCCAGTCTTCTGGTCACCCAATGCCATGCCAACCTCACTGGTTTACCAATAAGAAAATCTTTCTGAAGTTGCCTCAGTCGCTGAGACTTTGAATTGAAGAATATAACTAAATTGCAGAGTGACTAATTCTCATTTCAAGTGCAGTAAAGGAAAAAAATGTGAAACATCTTTGTAACAATCATTAATATGCATTACATTGCATGCCTTCATAAAATGTTTGGCACTTAAGAGCCTCAAGCTTCCCTTATTTCTTCACAACAAGACTTGGGACAAGGGGAGACAAGCACACCTGCTATTCCATAAGTACTTTGATAATATTTTTGAAAGTAGCTTGTCATGAGTTGCAGAAAACACCAATGGCAAGATTTTAAATACATAGAGCCACTGTGGGATTAACATTATGTTGTAAAGAGCTATTTTGCCCAAAGAAATAAGCTTGCCAGACCTGCAATTTATTTTTTGTAGATTCCTACAATGGAGCTATATTAAGATCATATAGCTGAGTCAGATCTTGTGGAATTATGATCCCTAAACACTTAATAAATCCAGATGCCCAAGTGAATGGAAAATTATTCACCCAACTGTCCTTCAATGTTGCATGTAGAGGTAATACTATCAATTTAGTTAAATTAAGAGTGAAGCCAGAGTAGTGCACCCAATAAATGAGTTAGTGAATGAAGAGGATCAGAGAGGATCAATAAAATGCCATCTGCATAGGCTAATAATTTGAGGGTAACAGATCCCTTCACCTCTCCACTGATATTACCATATTTTAATGTAGGTTTAAGGAGAGGCTCCAGATACAACAAAAACAATGGGGATAGGGGACACCCATCACATATTCCTAAAAATTGAGAAGGGTTTTGTGTTTACTCCATCAACTACTACAAATGGTGTAGGGTTGACATATAAAACACAAATAACTTTATTTATTTATTTATTTATTCAGTCTGTCCTACTACAGGAGCCCAGAACGGGTCACAAGAGTACATTCACAGTATAAGCAGGACAAACTTTGGTGGACATAGGGGTTTAAATTTCAGCATTTACAGTATAGTTATAACATACAGACTTAGTAGACATAAGGGGCCTGATTCTCTAAAAGTGCGTCCCGATTTTAGGCAGCTGTAGGCGTCCTACAGCTGTCTAATCAGCCAATCGGGATGCACGTTTTTTTAAAAAAATGCTCCCCAGGCTCCCCTATATTGAAGGCGAGGCCCGCAAGACACCTAGGCCCTGATTCTGAATAGGACGCCCGGGAGAGGCGTCCTATTCAGAATCGGCCTAAACTAAACCCCGATTCTGTAACCGGCGTCCATATTACAGACGCGGGTTAGAGAAACGGGTTAGATTAGACACGGCCCGCTACACTTATCGCGGCAAGGGATCTCTCTGCCGCTATAAGTATAGCGGGCCGCGGCCCCCTGACCAGGAGGGTGCCCAAACCCTCTGCCCGAAGACGCACCCCCCCCCACTACCGACCGCCCCCCCCCGACATTACCGATCTCCCCCCCCGACAATATATTTCGCTGGCAGGAGGGTGTCCAATCCCTCCTGCCCGAAGACGCACCCCCCCCGGCGCTAACAACCCCCAAACCTCCACTCCACCAAACCTGTTCTTAGATGGGTCTTACATGTCTTGAGCCGGCACGCACGCCTCGTCGAAATGAAGCGGGCCCGCCCCTTCCTGGCCCATCCCGCCAAAGTCTAAGGTCTGATTGGCCAATCAGGCCTTAGATTAAGTCTAAGGTCTGTTTGGCCAATCAGGCCTTAGATTAAGTGGGGATGGGCGGACCCGCTATGCCTAAGGCCTGATTGGTCCAGGCTTCTAGAGCCTGGGCCAATCAGGCCTTAGGCTTCGGCGGGATGGGCCGGGAAGGGGCGGATAAGTTAGAGTCTCTATGGGTCAAAATTCCGGGAACAAATGGATTGGAAACAAAGATCAGCATCTACTACTGACCCCCAGGGCAGTCCAAAGAAATTGATGGAGAAATGACAGACGAGATTAAACGCAACTGCAAGGCAGGCAACACAGTTATCATGGGTGACTTCAACTATCTTGGGATAGACTGGAACCTAGGCACCTCCGGCTACACTAGGGAGATCAAGTTCCTGGATGCTGTAGACGTTTGCTTTCTAGAACAACTTGTCAAGGAAAATACAAGAGGAAACGTAATTCTGGACTTAATTCTAAATGGACTGCGAGGACCAGCACAAGGTGTAGAAGTAGAAGGGATGTTGGGAAACAGCAATCACAACATGATCCGCTTCGACCTAGATGCAGGGGTGAAACATCGGTCCAGAAAGATGGCCATGGCACTGAACTTACGAAAATAGAATTATGAAGGGATGAGACTCATGGTGGGGAAGAAGATTAAGGAGAGGATAAGCACTGTACAAATGCTAGAGCAAGTTTGGTCCCTTTTTAAGGACACAGTTACCGAGGCGAAAAATCTATATATACTACGTATCAACAAGGGATCCAAGAAGAAAAAGAACAAGGAACTAGTGTGACTCACTGTAGAGGTGAAGGAAGTGATCAGAGACAAGAAAACTTTGTTTAAGGAATGGAAAAGGTCAAGAATGGATGAAAACTGGAATAAGCATAAACAACATCAATGCAGGTGCCACAAGGCGGTAAAAAGGGCTAAAAAAGACTACGAGGAAAAAATAGCCAAGGAGGCGAAAAACTTCAAGCCGTTCTTTCGATATATTAAGGGGAAATGACCTGCGAAGGAAGTGGTGGGACCATTGGATGACCATGGAATAAAGGGAGTGCTAAAGGAGGACTAAGCAATCGCCAACAAACTGAACACATTTTTTGCATCTATATTTACCGACGAGGATAAGCACAGCATACCGGAACCCATCAGGCTATATGCTGGAAATGAAGATGGGAAACTGACAGGGTTGACTGTCAGTCTAGAAGAGGTATGCAGGCAGATCGATAGGCTTAAGAATGATAAATCCCCAGGACCGGATGGTATCCAACCGAGGGTCGTCAAGGAACTGAAAGGGACTATAGCTGAACTGCTTCAACTAATAGCAAATCTGTCGATCAAATTGGGAAAGATTCCGGAAGACTGGAAGGTGTCAAATGTTACGCCGATATTCAAAAAAGGTTCAAGGGGAGATCCGGGAAACTACACACCAGTGAATCTGACCTCGGTACCGGGAAATTTGGTAGAGGCGCTGATAAAGAACAGCAACACTGATCACCTGATGAGGACCAGCCAGCACGGTTTCAGCAAAGGCAGATCTTGTTTGATGAAGCTGCACTTCTTCAAGGGAGTAAACTGGCAGATAGACAAGGGCAACCCGATCGACATTGTATATCTGGATTTTCAGAAGGCGTTTGAAAAGGTCCCGCATTTACTACTACTTCAGAAAATTGTGAGCCATGGAATCGAGGGTGAAATACTCACATGGATTAAAAACTGACTGGAGCATAGGAAACAGAAAATGGGGGTTAATGGACAATACTCGGATTGGAAGAGCATCATCAGTTGGGTGCCGCAGGGCTCAGTGCCTGGACTCATGCTCTTCAACATCTTTATAAACGATCTGGAAATTGGTACGATGAGTGAGGTGATTAAATTTGCGGACGATACGAAGTTTTCAGAGTAGTGAAAACACAGGGGGATTGTGAAGATCTGCAACGAGACATAATCAAGCTTGAGAAATGGGCATCAACATGGCAAATGAGGTTCAATGTGGATAAGTGTAAAGTGATGCATGTTGGTAACAAAAATCTCATGCACGAATACAAGATGTGCGGAGCGGTACTTGGAGAGACCTCCCAGGAAAGAGATTTGGGAGTTCTGATCAACAAGTCAATGAATCCGTCCGCGCAATGTATGGCGGCGACGAAAAGGGTGAACAGAATGCTAGGAATGATTAAGAAAGGGATCACGAACAGATCAGAGAAGGTTTTTTTTTTTTTTTTTAAGTTAAATTAATTTTTATTGAGTATTTTGAAAAATACAAGGAGCAATTCAAATACATAAGAATAAGATAACGTTTTGTATATATATATGATCTATAAATATAAAATTAATTATAAAGGACCATAGTATTAAGAAAAGCTCAGAGTAATGGAGTTGTTTGTGAAGACTGTATGAGAAAAAGATGAAAGAAGACAGAGTAAAAATAAAAAGAGAAAGGAAAGAAAGAGGAAAGGTGGAGAAAAGGAAGGGAAGACAGGAGTGTCTACAAAGCAGAGCGTACATATGAATCTAAAAATGACCAGGGTGATTTCTTGCTTTTTAAATTCATGGAGATTCGGAATGTGATTTTACTCTCATATGCATATGATTCAAGCCTATGATACATACATAGTGAGTTCCACCAAAACGTATAATCTAATAACGAAAATGATTTCCAATTTTTCAGAATGTGCATGAGAGCAGTCACAATCATGGTATCAATGAGTTTAGGAGGACATTTTGATTGCGCGAAGCAGGGATGTTGAGATCGAAGGATTATAATGTCCATAGAAATTTATTCTGAGCAGTTAGTGATAGATTGTATGGTATTCCAAATTTGGGTCCAAAAAGAGCGGACTAAAGTACAATGAAAAAACATATGATCAAGAGTTCCCTCCTCTTTCAAGCAGTTCCAGCAAATAGAGTCAAGTTTTAAGTTGGCTTTCCACATGCGAAATGGGGTCCATATTGCATTCCACATAATAAAGAACATTGATTGTGAAAGATAGAAGATAGAAGTAGGCGGTTTGTTGAAGACCAAAAGAGTTCCCAATCAATGTCAGATAGCGGAATGGTGAGTATATTATCCCAGTGTTTCATAGATTGATATGAAAAAGTGAATAAATGATCTCTCAGAATATTATAGAAAAAAGATATAGCTTTTCCTTTTGATAGAGACCATAAAGACCAATGGTAGATAGTGTTTTTGGAAGACATGAAGTCATACCGTATATGCACAGAAGACAGCACTTCAATAAGTGAGATCCACTGTGAATAGGCAGAGGAAGGCAATAGGTATTTGGAGCAGAGTATATCAAAAGGAATTGACGTAGTGAGAGTAGACAATTGATGAGCAAACCATATACCTGCTCGCTGCCACCGTTTCCATGAAAGGGATTTGCCATGGTTTTGGATTTGGGGATTATTCCAAAGAGACATGGTGGGCTTACACTAATTGAGATCTCAGCTATATTATCTAAATGATGGAGAGCATGCTGCGTTGAATTCAACAGAGAATACTTTCTCAAATGTCTAGGTATTGATATCGTTAGTAAGCAGGAGATGTGTAGAGGTTTGCATAGAAAACACTCCATTTCAAACCAAGTAGGAGGGTCTTGAGAAAAGGAGTCATTAACCCAGTAGGCTCCATATTTAGCTAATGAAGCAATATAATAATGATAGAAATCCGGGAAGTTAAGACCACCGTTAATTTTAGAGGCCTTCAGCTTGGCTAGAGCAATTCGAGGTTTATTCTTATTCCATATAAATTCAGATAGCTTCCTATTTAGCCAATGGAAAAATGATTTCTGACATAAAAGAGGAAGCATAGAGAGAATGTAATTAATTTGAGGTGCTAGGGTCATTTTGATGGATGCTATCCTACCCCACCAAGACAAATAAAGTGGAGACCACCGAATTGTAGTGTTAAGAATTAAATTTTTGATTTTAGATATATTAAGATCTTGAGCGAGGACCGGATCCTTGTGTATTAAAATCCCCAAGTATTTCACAGCTTCATTAGACCATGTGAATGGAAAGTTAGCCAAATCTGATTGAAGAATGTTATTATTCAGAGGAAAGATTTCTGATTTCTCCCAATTGACAGAATATCCGGAAAATCGGGAGTATTGTTTGATGATATGTATAAGATGAGGAAGAGAAGATTGAGGGTTCCTAAGAAAAATTAAGACATCATCAGCATAGGCTGCTAATTTAAAGTTTCGATCAGAGGAGGGAATACCGTTAATTAAGGGGTTTTGTCGAATAGCAGAGAGAAGAGGCTCCAACACTAAATTGAACAGTAGTGGTGAGAGAGGACATCCCTGTCTAGTGCCTCTGTGAAGGGGAAATTTATTGGATAGAGAATTGTTAATTAGAATACGAGCGGTGGGACAGTGATATAATGTTTCTATCCATTTCGTGAAAAATGAGCCAAAGTTATACCATTTCAAGACACAGAAAAGAAAAGGCCACTCCACTCGATCAAAGGCTTTTTCAGCATCTATAGCTAGGCCTATTATTGGGTCTGTCAAAGTTTTAGCGTGAGCATTAATATGGTGAAAGAGGCGCAGGTTATCTCCTATATATCTTTGTTTGATAAACCCTGTTTGATCCTTATGTATAAGATGTGGAATCACTTTAGTAAGTCTTAATGCAAGTAATTTTGCCATTATTTTGTAATCTAAATTAAGGAGAGAGATAGGACGGAAGTTTTTGACCAAAGTGGCGTCTCTGTCAGGCTTAGGAATTACTACAATGGTGGCTTCAGTGAAATTAAATTGTTTATCTGGAGTGGAATGGAGGAAATCATAGTATGTAAGGAGATGAGGAGCTAAAATGTTTCGGAATTGTTTAAAAAATTTGTTAGTGAAACCGTCCGGACCAGGAGCTTTCCCAGTCAGTAGGGAAGATATGGCAGCTTCTATTTCTGTTATGGTTATCGGAGAATCTAGTTCCAATTTAAGAGAGTCCGATATGGATCGGAGAAGGTTATCATGGTGCACCCTCACCTGGAGTACTGCGTCCAGCACTGGTCGCCATACATGAATAAGGACACAGTACTACTTGAAAGGGTCCAGAGAAGAGCGACCAAAATGGTTAAGGGCTGGAGGAGTTGCCGTACAGTGAGAGATTGGAGAAACTGGGCCTCTTCTCCCTTGAAAAGAGGAGACTGAGAGGGGACATGATTGAAACATTCAAAATACTGAAGGGAATAGATTTAGCAGATAAATTATTCAACCACTTCAAGGTAGGGAGAACGAGAGGGCACTCTCTAAAATTGAAAGGGGATAGATTCCGCACGAACATAAGGAAGTTATTTTTCACCCAGAGAGTGGTAGAAAACTGGAACGCTCTTCCGAAGTCTATTATAGGGGAAAACACCCTTCAGGGATTCAAGATAAAGTTGGATAAGTTCCTGCTAAACTGGAACGTACGCAGGTGAGGCTGGTCTCATTTAAAGCATTGGTCTTTGACTGGGGGCCACCGTGTGTGCGGACTGCTAGGTACAATGGACCACTGGTCTGACCCAGCAGCAGCAATTCTTATGTATATAGTAGCTGGGCAAAATCGTTTTCTGGAAAGTAAGCACGGATGCAGTTTAGCTAGCGTAAGTAATAGAAACATGAAGACACTAATTTTGGTACCTGATTTGAGAGGAACAGGTTAGTCGAGACTGCGGACGTTGTCTTTGGCTGTAAGGGTGTCATATCCCCAGGAAAGGGATGGGTGGGAGTATGTGCAGAGAAGTTCAATTTTTGAGGCGTTGAGCTGTAGTTTGTGTGCAGTATTCCAGTTCTTTATTTCAGTTAGGTAGCAATGAAGATTTTTGCTTTGTGCATCTCGGTGTTGACATAGGAGGAGGTAAAGCTTTATGTTGTCTGCGTATGAGTGGATTTTGATTTGATGTTTTTCAACGATGTCAAGTAATGGTTTGACGTACAAGTTGAAGAGGAGTGGGGATAGCAGTGCACCCTGGGGTACTCTGTAGCAGAGAGGTTTTGGTTCTGATAAGGAGGGTCCTACCGTGTTTCCCCAAAAATAAGACAGTGTCTTATATTCATTTGGGGCCCAAAAAAGGCACTAGGTCTTATTTTCAGGGTATGTACATGATCATCTCTCCCTCCCTCTCTTTCACCCCAATTCTTTCTCTTTCTTTTCTCTCCCCATGTGCAGCATCTTTTCTCCCTTCGCTCCCATCCCTCGTGCAGCCTTGCCCAGCTTCTATCCTTCCCGCCCTCCCATCTCTTATGCAGAACCCTTGCCCAGCTTCTATCCATCCTTCCCTCCCTCCCTCCCATCTCTTTACAGTAGAACCCTTGAGCACCCCCCACTGCGCAGCCGAACCCCTGCTGACCCTCCATCCTTCCCTCCCCGCCAAACGTGGGCGTGCCCTACCTTCTACTGAAGCAGCTTCGGGCCAGCAGCACTCTAAACAGGCTGCTTGGCCTTGTCCATCGGGGATTTCACTTTGCCGTGTTCAACGGGGAGGGAAGGATGGACGGTCAGCTGGAGTTCAACTGTGCGGTGACGATGGTGGTGGGGGGTTTGAAGAATTGCCAGCGAATCCCAGGACTAGGGCTTATTTTGGGGGTAGGGCTTATATTAAGACCTACCTGAAAATGATGCTAGGGCTTATTTTTGGGGTAGGCCCTATTTTCAGGGAAACACGATAGTAATACTTTCTGAGATCTTTCATTTAAGAAGAAGGCGAACCAAGCCAGTGTGACATCACGGATTCTGATAGAGTGTAGTCTAGAGAAGGGAGTGATCGATAGTATTGAAGGCAGCACTCAGGTCTAATAGTACCAGCAATGCTCTTTTCCCTCATTAAGAATTTTCCAGCTGTAGTCTTTAAGATGTCTAGAAGCACCGTTTCTGTGCTGTGCTGTTTCCTGAATCCTGATTGAAAGTTGGAGAGGATGGTGTTTGTTTCCATGAACATAAGAATTGCCACGTGGCGGCCCCCAGGTCAAAGACCAGTGCTCTAAAGGATTCCAGCCTCACCTGCGTACGTTCCAGTTTAGCAGGAACTTGTCCAACTTTGTCTTGAATCCCTGGAGGGTGTTTTCCCCTATAATAGACTCCGGAAGAGCATTCTAATTTTCTACCACTCTCTGGGTGAAGAACAGCTTCCTTATATTTGTATGGAATCTATTCCCTTTTAACTTTAGAGTGCCCTCTCGTTCTCTCTATCTTGGAGACGGTGAACAACCTGTCTTTATCTACTAAGTCTATTCCCTTCATTATCTTGAATGTTTCGATCATGTCCCCTCTCAGTCTCCTCTTTCCAAGGGAGAAGGGACTCAGTTTCTCTAATCTCTCACTGTATGGCAACTCCTCCAGCCCCTTAACCATTTTAGTCGCTCTTCTCTGGACCCTTTCGTAGGAAGATTGCTCCTGCCCCGCATTGCCGCTAGACCACCAGGTATGGTCGGGGATGCAGGAGTGAGGCGGGGGTGGGTCAGAGCCGGCCCAAAAATGATTCACTATTTTCTCTATACGTGGGCCGGCTCTGCTCCTAACCCCCATGGATATTGAGGGTCTGCTGTATTTAGAAATATTAATATCGGTGGGAGTGATCAACATGGCGGTGATGTGAGAACCCGCTAGAGAGACAGAGGAAAATCATGTTTGCTGGTGCCTTCCATTTGAATTTTCCTACCTTATTCTTGCTGTTGATTGTTTCTTTTTGTGGACATGCCTCATTAAAAACAGAAGGGGGTAATTAGGGCTGAACCTTGTCGGCCCTTGCTTCCACACCTGTTCAGCAAACTGTAGACCGCTTCTTTGCGGCTTTACCATCGGTTGTAAAAGATTCCGGATGATATGACCCGGCATTGGGGAGAGGTATAGGAGAGCCTCTACACCTTTCGGGACTTGAGACATCGTGTTCCCCTCTTGCGCCTTCTAATCCTACATGTCCAGCCACTGCCAGAGCTTTGCTGCAGGAGAATCGCAATCCTGGAAGTGGTCTCCCGGTGAAGGCACAGAGCCAGCACAGGCAGTGGAGATGAAGAATCAACTAGAGAGAAAGGGAATTCTTTCCACTCCCACTGAGGCTTCCTTAGGAAACATTTGGACACTCCTTCAATGGCTGGAGACTAAGCTGACTAAAACTACTGAAAAGATAACAAGTATTACTTATGAACTTGATAATTTAACTCAAACTGTTGATTCAGTAAAAAAAAGATCTTTCAGACCAAGCCAGTCAGGAGGATATACAACAGTTACAACAATTTAAGGTAGCAATGATTAAAGACAATTCTTCAATACTTTGCAAATTAGAACAATTTGAAAATTATAACCGAAGATTGAATCTCCATATTTGGAATTTTCCAATATCAGTAGGAATTCCGCCTACCGATTTCTTTAAAATATATTTAACTGAGAATTTAAAAATTCCCCCTAACAATATTCCTCCATTGAACAAAATCTACTACCTACCAAATAAAAAGATTCCTCAAAAAGAGGAGGGAAAAGATAATGGAGAAGATAAACAGATTGATTTCAGAAATGTTTCTGCCCTTTTGGAACAAACCTTGCCTGCAGATACTGACAGAGCCACTCTCTTAGTATCTTTTGTTTTTGAGCAAGATTTAAATATGATTCTAAAATTATATTTCAAAAACTCTCATACACTATTTGGAGATCAAAGACTTTGGATATATTCAGATGTTTCAAAAGTTACACAAGAGAGAAGATAAGATTTTCTTTGCTTACGTCAAGAAACTCTTAAACTGGGGGGCTACGTTTCTTTTAGCATATCCCTGTAAATGCCTGGTTAGGTATTTGGGAATTTTTATCTGATGTAAATCGCATTGAAATGAGATTTTGCGATCTAATCAAATAATTTATTAAACTTAAAACTTGAAACTAAAACAAATAGATATTTTTTTACCTTATTACTTTTTTTAAACTTTTGCATCAATAGCTGTTGACCTCCTCAATACATAAAAGACTTTAAAAATGCTATAAGTGGAGTAGAATACTGCTTTTTTAAAAACAAAATTTGCAATAAAACTTTCACTCGGCACAGATGACAGTAGCAATACCTAAAAAATATTTTTTTTACTCCTGAGCATCCAAGCCTCAAACTCAAATAAATTCATTCAATTTCAAGAATACTCTATAGCAGTGGTTCTTTAATCTGTCCTGGGGGACCCCAGCCGTTCAGGTTTTCAAGATATTCCTAATGAATAAGCATGAGGCCGATTTGCATATAATAGAGGTGACAGTCATGTAAATCTGCTTCATATATATTCATTAGGGATATCATGAAAACCCAACTGACTGGGGATTCCCCCAGGACAAGTTTAAGAACCATTTATTAAATATTTAAAAAAACCCTTAAAATGAGATTGAAGAGCCATACTTTTAGAACTTTAGAAACTGTTTCCACATTATTGGGCAACTTTTGATTCATTTTATGTTAATTTGCCCTTTTTGTTTTCATTTCAATGACTGATTTGTTAATGGTGTGATGGTTTACAGTTATTTATTATTACTCTTGACCTACTTAAGTTGGTGCGTATGAAACTCTATTGTGATGTTTTGTTTTGATTATTTAATTAAAGTTTTGTATCTGTTGTGCAACCAAACGTTTTAAGAAAAACATCAGTGAGATTCTGAAAGGTAGCCATCAAAGTAGCTGAATGCTGCATAGCAACTCCTCCGTTTTGGAATGAAAATCAGGCTGTGAGGCCTACCTGTTTGCCAGAAATATTAAAAATAATTTTGACATGAGCTGAGGGAGAGCAAAAGAATAGTGTAACTGATTAGCTCTGTGCAAAAATAGTAATTGGCTATGTACTGCACGACAATAGCATATGAGAAGACACACATATTTGTGCAGAACAATGTTCCAAAAGGCTGTGTAAACAGGTTGGAGAGCTTTCCTGCGCTAACTCCGTTGGAATGACATCACCTGCAGTACATGTAAGACTATTCTATTCTTCTTGCCCTCAGAGAACATTCAAGATACTTAAATCTAGAACCTAAGACTACTGCCAGTATGTCCTCATGAACTCTCACCAGCAGGCCACTGTATTTTCCACAAACTTGAGTAGAGACAGGTCAGAGTTCATCAAAGTGCTATTCTTATTCTTACTGTTGGTGAGAATGCACTGTCAGTCAATCAATACTGCACATCAGGATTTCTCCCATTTTTAAACTGAGTTTTCCAGTTCTAAACAAAAAACATTCTTCATTTAAATTCAAAAAGGAAAAACACTCCAGCAATTAGTCCAAACTACAATTTCCACAATGCCCTTCATTCATCTTCCTTGGTTTAGGAACTTTTGCAGTTTCAGTGATTAGCTCATACTTAACGTGACCATTTATTTTTTTCATCAAAAGGGGACATCTATTAATTGTCAGTCCCGCCCCCAATCCCACCCTAGCCCCACCCCAGCGATTGGCTGGCCCAGAACATCCTCTCCGACGTCAGAATTGATGTTGGAAAAAAGACTTCCTGTTGGGTTTAGCAGCTGTAGCGGCAGGGCAGTAAGAGCAGCAGACAGGAGGAAAGATGGGGTGGATTTTTTTTTTTGCGGCAGGGAGGGACAGGAAGTGATCGCCTGTCCCGCTGTCCCCGAGCACAGCTTCGGGACGCTGTCCCTGAAAACGGGACATTTTGGCGTCCCGAAGCTGTCTGTGGGGACAACGGGACAGGAGATCTGAAAATGGGACCGTCCCGTTCAAAACGGGACGTATGGTCACCTTACTTTATACTACAATTCCTGTAATGCTCTTCATTCACCTTCCTGGTTTAGGCAGCTGTGCAGTTCATTAGCAAATTCAATAATTCATTCTGTTTAAGCACACTTTTCTCAATAACAAACATCACTGTTCAAAAAAAAAACTTTTCTCCAAACAGGTTGAGGCTTCCAGTAGCCTAACGCTTTCTGCAGTCCAGCCAGCATGGTGGCGCAGAAGAAAAAAAAATCACTAGAAGAAAACACAATTTAAGTTTCATTCTTGCCTTTAAGCTGCAGTTTGGTTTACTCAGACCCACTCCATGAGTTCTGGCCCCATTTCAGCCTTCCAATCACTGGGTTCCTGCTGCATTGGCTCCCCTTGGAAGTTCAGGTTAGAAACTGGCATAGTTTCCTCTGGTAGCTCTTTCATTGCTACATCAGGAGGGACATTGGAGACATGTGTGCTGGCTAACCCCTCCCCTTCTGAATTGAATTTAAGTTCCTGGCTTCCAAGGGGGTGTCCTGACTTTTAAAACTAATGAATTATGCCCTATTGGAAACCATAGGAGGGACCTACCTAGACACTACCAGGTCTACCCACTGCACTCATACAGAGACCCACTCATTCACTTAACACACAAACAACAAGAAAAAGGAAAAAAAGTGGAGAAAAAGCCTCCACTTATAAACAACCATTAAGCAAGATCCAAAATGTATCAGTTCACTCAGCAGTGAGAAACACTATAGTAGCCCTTGTAGGAACCACCTCAAAAAAAATCTAGCACGCCAAATAACAAAACTTCAAAAAATGTGATTAAAGCAAGCAGCACATATATGAGTCTCAAACACAGTCAATGGTAAGCAGGAAAAAACAAACAAACACTTAGCTGCAGACGGTGTCCAGGCTGTCTTCCATGCATCCAAAAAGTGCAAGCCTGCTTGGCCCCGCAGCCACTCTTACCCTAGCCCCGCAGCCACTGTTTGTTTTTATTGGGTGTCCTGACTCTCCCAATCTCCTTTGGCCACCAGATGTCAGGTGTTTCAGGCATTCCTAAGGTAACCATATGTCCCGTTTTGAACGGGACTGTCCCCTTTCTAGATCCCCTGTCCCGTTGTTCCCACGGACAGCTTCGGGACGCTGAAATGTCCCGTTTTCAGGGACAGCGTCCTGAAGCTGTGCGTGGGGACAACGGGACAGGCGATCGCTTCTCCTTCCTCCAGTGCCGAAGCCTGCCCCCCACTCCCTCGGACTGGCCCCTGCTGCTGCTGCCTACTGCCGCTTCAAACCCCCACCCGGTCTGCTGCCGCTACCGACCACCAAAACTAAAGCGAAGGAAGGTCCAGGTGTCGGCCCACAAACCTTCTTCCCGACTTCAATTCTGACGTCGGAGAGGAAGTTCAGGGCCAGTCAATCGCTGCCTGGCTGGCACGGAACTTCCTCTCTGACGTCAGAATTGACGTCGGGAAGATTTGAGGGCTGGCGCTTGGACCTTCCTTCACTTTAGGGGTGGCGGGAGTTTGAAACGGTCGGTCTGGAGGGGCAGGCTTCAGCGCTGGACGGAGGCAGGCAGGCTGGCTTTAGCGCAGCAGGGAGGGAGAGAAGCTGGCTAGCTTCGGGGGAGGGGGTGGAACAAAGGCTGGAGGGCAGTGAGGGGACATAGGAAGGAGCACTGGGGGCACTAAAGACATGGGAAGGGGCACTAAAGACATGGGAAGGAGGCACTGGGGCACTAAGGACATGGGAAGGGGCACTAAGGACAAAGGGAGGAGCCATGGGAGGCACTAAGAACATAGAAAGGGGAACTAAGGACATGGGAAGGGGTACTGGGGGCACTAAGGACATGGGAAGGGGAACTAAGGACATGGAAAGGGACACTGGGAGCACTTAGGACATGGGAAGGGGCACTAAGGACATAGGAAGGAGGCACTGGGGGCACTAAGGACATAGGAAGGAAGGAGGGAGGGAATAGAAAGGGACAATTGGGCCTGAAAGCAGAAAGAAAGAAAGAAATGAAAGAAAGGATGTACAGTCAGAAGGAAACACAACCAGAGACTCATGAAATGACCAGACAGCAAAGGTAGGAAAAATGATTTTATTTTCAATTTGGTGATCAAAATGTGTCAATTTTGAGAATTTATATCTGCTGTCTATATTTTCCACCTTTTTTCTTTCCTTTTCCCTTCTACCCTTTTTTTTTTTCCTCTACCAATAATGTACTCTTACTCCCCTCCCCTCTGTTCTAACCTCACCATCATGCTTGTTACTGTTAAATGTCCTTCATGTACACATCCCCTCTTTCTTATAAGTATTACTATTTATAAGCATTTTTCCTATTCCTATTTTATCATTTTATTGTAAACCGGCTAGATACCAGTTGATGGTCGGTATATTAAAAATTAATAAACTTGAAACTTTCACAATATTTGTCTATTTTTCTATAGTTACTGAGGTGACATTGCATATTTTAAAATCATCTGCCTTGACATCTTTGAAACCCCCCCAAATATAAATGTTAATTAACATTTTCTTTGCGTATAGTGTGCTTTGTGGGTTTTTTTTAATTTTGTGGTTACCATTATGAATTAATAAGATATTATGTGTACATGAAAAATTAATGGAAGAAATTGGGGGCGGATCTAGGGCGGGTTTGGGGGTGGGACTAACAATTAATAGATGTCCCGTTTTGTTGAAAAAATAAATGGTCACGGTTAAGCATTCCCCCTTGTGTTTCTCAGTGTTTATAAAAGGCAATTTCCACTCCTCCACATGAATTCTCCCGAGTCAGGGAAAATCTTACTCTGAAGCTTTTGTTCAGCATAGCTTCTCTCTTTTCTATCCCTTCTCCCAACCTTTTTCCTACTGGGGCTCAGGACACTAGCAGCTTCTCAAACCAAGGAATATAAGCTGGTTTATCTCCTAACATAGGAGCTGGCATGAGCACTGGTAATGTTTCATCAGTGTGTCTGCCACAAGACAAAGGCTTAAAGATTTAATTAAAGATCTGGGCTTTTTAACTCATTATGAGCTATAGTATTCTACTTCCTGATACCTTTGGATCACCAACTTCCTCCCTCAACTTTTGTCTTCAGTCTATCACAATGCTCTTAATGATTCTCATATAGATTATGGGAATATCTTTTGCTCATTTTATTGGACTAACTTGACTAGTTTTGGGGATCTAAAACTATTCAAGCTACTGTATTTTTCGCTCCATAAGACACATTTTTTTTCCACAATAAGGGTGCATCTTATGGATCAAATATCACAATCCCCCACCCCGTCCATACCTTTAAATCGGACATGTCAAGCCTGCGTGCCAATAAAACTTGGCCTGCCAAACAATTGCTGCCATCGCTGAGACCCGCCATTTCTTCCCTCCCTCCATCAGTTGCAGCATAGTAAGTGAAAAGGAGCCGTGTCGAAATTGGAGCCCTGACGCCGCACGTTCCCTCAGTAGCGGTCCCGTCTGTCAGAGGGAACATGCTGCGGAGGCTGATTCTAGAGCCTTTGCTGGGTACTCTCTTCCCCAGCGCCATGATCATCTCACACCGGCCCAGCCTGAGTTTAAAGACAGTTTCTTGAAGAAGGCTCAATCCCAAACCCTGCATTCCCCCCCCCCCTGGCAAACCCCCAACTCATCACACGGAGATTGCATTGGCAGGCTCCCAAAACATTTCTTTTCAGCATGGTCACGCCACAGAGCTGACAGGAGGCCGGATCAAGGGAAATATCCAATGCAGAAAGAGAAAAGGGATCTCAAGGTATTTTCTTGAAAATCAGTAGCACTCTTTAATTCTTCAGAATGTGCATCAAAGTTGCACTCATTCTTAAAATAAACACCACCCTCAACTTCAGTTGTGCTTAAATACATTGTCTTAAATCATAGAGAGCCTCATGGTGCAATCGGTAGGCCACTTGCCTACTGCACCTAGCACAGGTTAAATACCACACTTGGATTTCTGTCAGATAGCTGGTCTTTGGCCAACTCAGCCATCCATTCACTTTCAGTTGGTAAATGATTATCTGACCTTAGCTGGGGGTGGGTGGATAAAGATGGCCAAGAAAGACAATGGCAAACCACCCACTAACAGTCTGCTAAGAAACCAGTGGAATTGTATTGAGGGGTCCGGGATAGAGGGAGGGAAGGAAAAGAAGGGTAAATATCAGGCCAAAAGGAGAGATGCCAGACCTCCGGGGGAGGGAAGGGAAATGGAAGGGAAAAAGAAACAAGGAGAACCTGGCAAGTGACTTATCAGAAGACAACCAGAGCCTGGATCCACAATGATTTGAATAATGACCAGACAACAAAAAGTAGAAAAAATGATTTTATTTTCTGTTTTGTGATTACAATATTCAAAAGTAATCAATGGAAACAAGTCACATAAATCCAATAAATCACTGTAACAAAGACTTGTATGTGAAAAACAATCAGGTGCTAAACTGACTCTCAGATGCCTGCTTGGGGTGAATCATCAAAGATTTCTGAACCCAGTGAGCAGGAGAGGTATCATTCATTGAGTGCAGTTAAAGCAAAAACGAATCGTGCTCAAATAAACTCTAACTTAAATTAAATGTGCCTGTAAAATTCACACTTATCTTGACTTTAGAGTGAATAGCAGCACGATTCATTTTTGCTTTAACTGCACTCAATGAATGATACCTCTCCTGCTCACTGGGTTCAGAAATCTTTGATGATTCACCTCAACAGGCATCTGAGAGTCAGTTTAGCACCTGATTGTTTTTCACATACAAGTCTTTGTTACAGTTTTTTTGTGATTACAATATGTCATATTTGAAATGTGTATCCTGCCAGAGCTTGTGTCAGACAGGGAGGGGAGGGGGGATAGGGTACAGAGCCTGGCAGGGAGTGAGGGGGGCTGGGTGCAGAGCCTGGTATATATTAGTACACAATTTGGTTCAGAATCTTTTTTTTCTTGTTGTTCTCTAAATCTAGGGTGCGTCTTATGATCAGGTGCATCTTATGGAGCGAAAAATAAGGTGGTCCAATAAAATTTGCACTCTTTATATTTGACCTGTTAAAACTTTATTTCTTTGCACTGAAATGTACTAATAGGGAAATCAAGCTATTCTATCTAGTGTTTGTTTGCAAATCTGAAATACTGTTCTTTATAACAACATTAAAGCAATTTACAATAAAATAAATAAAATCCAAATTGGTTAATGGAAACATACAAAAGGACTAACTACCTGAGAAGATAGAAGGAAAAAAACCCAGAAACCATAAGGATGAGGGTAAAACCATGAAAATTAAAATATAAACTAGAAAATGACAAATCCAATTAACCACATCCACAGAGGAATGACAAACAGTATTCCAAACTTCCAAGTTAATCTGCTGATTTGAATGAGAATGTAGTAAGATATTCTACTTGAGAAAGTAGCTGCGAAAAGCCACATCTTTAGTTCCTTTAAAGCAGTGTATTTCAAACTGAGTGCCGAGGCACACTAGTGTGCTTCCTGAGATTCCAAGTGTGCCAAGGCACACTGTGGAGGAAGAGAGGCGTCTGCCAACTGACTTCCATACAGCGCCAGCGCTTCCTGATTCGGCGAAGGCCTGTAAGTTTCCCCCTTCTCGCTAGCGTCCTCCGGCTTCCCCCCTGGCATCCCGGTCTCACCTTTAAAGCTAATTACAGCAGCCTGCAGAGGATCGCTGGTAGGTAAAATGATTTTATTTTCAATATAGTGATTGAAATGTGTCAGTTTTGAGAATTTATATCTGCTTTGTATATTGTGTGTATATGAAAAATGAATGGAAGAAATTGCATTACAATTAGTAAAAGGGATGGGATCTCGGGCAGAGCTTGGGTGGGCCTAGGGAGGTCTGTGGTTGGGGTACTCAGTTGATATTTGTTAGACTTAGGGGGTACTTAGCTTGGAGTAGTTGAGAAACACTGCTGTAGGCAATTAGCTGGCGCCAGTGCCTCTCCTTCTCTCTGGCCCTCTTCCCTGCTGGCACCCCCTACTGGTATCTCAGGGCCCATCTGGAGGTCCTCTGCACATGCGTGATGTTATCATGGCGACATCCGCGCACTTCTGGGTGCCTCAAGCCGTGGCCACAACCTTTAGTGTGCCCTGGCTAGAGAAAGTTTGAGAGACACTGCTTTAAAGGGTAAGGAATTCCAGTATCCCAAACCTATACAGACACGCACAGATCAGTGGATACATTCCACCCTCACCTATGTTAGAGAAGGAAGAGTTAAACAATTGCCCTAAGATTTTAATGAACATATAAGGCAAAAGGTATAATTAAGGAACTAAGATAAACTGGAATTCCAATAAAGAAAATCTGTTGAGTAAGCAGCAAAATTTGGTAACCAGTGCTCTTCAAACAGCAGTGGAGTAACATGATCTGAATGCCTTACTACATAGAGGAACTTAACTATTATATTCTGAAAAAGTTTCAAGCACTTCAGCTTAACAGCAAGGAGTCCCACAAGAAGACTATTTCCATTATCCAAATGATTGGTGTCCGAGGCATGAATAAGAACTCATAATGCTTTACGATTGAGGTACACAGTATGGTATGGTAATGACAAAATTTTATGTAAGCCGAAGAGATTTTTTTACTAAACTAGACAGATGTTCCCCAAAGGTTAGCTGGTTATCTAAAACTATACTTAATGTAATTACCAAAGTCTTGTACCAGGAGAGTGATGCCAGAAATGGAGTGCAACATACTTCTGGAAAACCAAACTGACTTGGGCATGGCCAGGTTTAATTTCAGTCTGTGTTGAGCCACATAGCTATAGCATTAAAATATTCATTAAAATTGGATCCCGCTTTTGAAGATCTTGGTGCTCTTTTTTCTTATATATTCTAAACTATACACAGTTTTATGATAGGAAAAAGTACCCCCCTCAAAAAAAAAAAAAAAAAGGGCCCATGCCTTTGCAGGTACTTTTTCTATACCCAATTTTCAAAGCAAAAATGTGTTTACTTAGAACTAGTGTCAAGTCCATGAGTAAAATCTAGAGATGTGCAAGATAAATATGTATAGTTTATTTTCAGAATTTCAGGAATCTATAGCAATTTTCAGATATTTGGTTTTAGAAAATAGTGCATGTAAAAAGAGATTAGGTTCTTGTCTTGATAATATCTTTTCCAGTAGATAGGGATGGTATGTAGAACCATACCATCCCTATCTACTGGAAGATGTCAATCACAGCTTTTCAGCTCCTCTTTCTCCCCTGTCTCTGCTGCCCTATAGGTCAACAGTCCGACAGGAGAAGGAGGGGTGTGGAGAATCCCCTGACACCGTTAGATTTGCTCAGATGAATTTTAAAACAATCACTGAATGAACAGTATTGTTGTTAAAATATTAACAAACCTCACAATCCAACAGTCTGACAGGAAAAATTTTAGTTGCGGTGCTGACTAGTAAACTTGAAACAGAAAGCAGGCACATTAGATAACTACTGGGCGGGGAGGAGGTCAGCATACCATCCCTATTTACTAGAAAATATATTATTAAGGTAAGAACCTAATCTCTTTTTACAGTGCAATAGAGATGGTATGCTGAACCTTAGGGATGTACCTAAAAGTCTAGGGTGAAAGAGATGAGCCTGCATGTGGTACTAAAGACCCAAAAGTAGCATTCTCCTGTGCTGCTATGTCCACCTCATAGAACTTGGTGAAAGTAAGAATGGAAGACCAGGTCACTGACCTACAAATCTCCTTGTTTCCGCCCAAGAGGAGGCTACTCCAATTGCAAAATTTTCCTTCAACAAATTAGGCGGCTGAATCCATCTGGAGATGGAAGCTTTGGAAGCAGAATACCAAAATGACCCTCAGCAGAAAGGAGGGAACCGTCCGCAAGATTACTCCAGCTTCCATGATCTGGAGAAACGGCTCTCTGCACGACAAGGCCTGCAATTTTGAGAATCAACTGGCAGAAATAATCGTCACAAAGAAGACTGCTTTAACTGTATGATCCATGAGAAAAGCTTCCTGTAAGGGCTCATACAGGGCTCTGCTGAGTCCCTATCAGACTATATTAAGGCTCCAGGATGGACATGGTTCTCAAATTGGAGGCTGTTTTTATGTCCGAGTGGGCTGCTAGCAAAGCTCTCTTCTCTAGGTCCTGGAAACAGGAGAGTCCTGCTACTTTAACTCTTAAGGGACACTACTGCCATTTCCTTGTCAAGGTCCTCCTGCAGGAACTTCAGAATGGACAAGATGGGGGCATTGTCCGGCTCTAACTTTTCTTTGCTGTACCAGTGCTGAAACGTCTTCAATGCCTTAGCATAAACTGAAACTGTCATAGGCTTTTAGGCTCTAAGTAAGGGATGGACAACTCCGGTTCTTGAGGGCTGGAATCCAGTCGGGTTTTCAGGATTTCCCCAATGAATATGCATGAGATCTATTTGCACGCACTGCTTTCAAGGCATATTCATTGGGGAAAAATCTGAAAACCCAACTGGATTCCAGCCCTCGAGGACCGGAGTTGCCCACCCCTGCTCTAAGTAAAGTAACAATGACTACCGTATTTTCACGTAGATAACGTGCACCCGTGTAAAATGTGCACACGGGTATAGCGCGCGGGAAACCAAAATATATGTAAAAAAATTTTTGTATACCGCGCACACCCGTATATTGCACATGCTGCCCCGACTCTCCTGTCGCCGCCCGACTCTCCTTTCGCCCGCCCCAACTCTCCTCTGGCCACCCCGACTCTCCTTTCGCCCGCCCTGACTCTCCTCTCCCCCTTGAAGTCCTGTCCCCACCCTGAAAGCCTGATGCCCCCCCCACAACGTCCGATTCACCCCCCCGCAGGACCGCTCGCACCCCCACCCCGAAGGACCGCTCGCATGCACCTGCACCCCGAAGGACCGCTCGCACGCACCCCCACAGCCTCCCGACCCCCCTCCATCATGTAGACGCTCCTACCGGTGTCCTGCTGCTTCCTCTTGGCGGTCCCGGCCCTTCTGTGAGCCCTGCGCCTGCGCTGCTTCCTCTTCCGAGCGGTCCTTCGGGGTGGGGGTGCGGGTGAGCGGTCCTTCGGGGTGGGGGTGCGAGCGGTCCTGCGGGGGGGGGGGGTGAATTGGACGTCGGGGGGGGGGAACTATGTAAAAAAAAATTTGTACAACGTGCTCACGCGTATAACGCACAAGGTTATGCACGGTTTATAAAATCGTGTATAACGCGCGCGTTATATGCGTGAAAATACGGTACTTCTGAGTATCCTTTTTGGACTGTGCACTCAACAGCCATGCTGTAAGACCAAAACGTCATAGATCATCTAGGGCAGGGGTAGGCAATTCCGGTCCTCGATAGCCAGAGCCAGGTCAGGTTTTCAGGATATCCACAATGAATATGTATGAGATGGATTTGCATGCATTGCCTCCTTGAGATGCAAATCTATCTCATGCATATTTATTGTGGATATCCTGGAAACCTGACCTGGCTCCGGCTCTTGAGGACTGGAATTGCCTACCCATGGTCTAGGGCAATCAGCCCCTGTGAAATTAAGTCTGGATGCACTTGGAGTCTGTGATTTTACTCCTTTTGTAGTCATATGAGATCTGCATACCACAGGTGCCTGGGTCAATATGTGGCTATAAGAACTACTGTTCTTGGCTGGGGCTATCCAGCGGATCATCTGGACTATCATGGGCCAAGGGGGAAACATATACAGTAGCCCGATCCTCTGGCCATGATTGAACCAGGGCGTCTAGTCCTTCACTTCCAGGCTTGTATCCGCGACTGAAGAACCAATTTACCTTCTTGTTCTTTGCAGTTGCCATGAGCTCGGACATGGGATGACCCCCATCTTCTCACAATAGACTAGAATGCTTTCAGAGAAATGACCACTCTTCTTGGACTAATGTCTGGCTGCTGAGATAATCCGCTTGAATATTGTCCAAGGCTCTGTGACTAGGATCCTCATGTCCTGGTGCCACGGAAAAGATGTGGGCTGAGCCCAGACCCTGCTCAGAAGAGAACACTGGTAGTACGGGGTTTGTGAAGGGTCTATTTTCAGTTTTCAAAGGGACTCGGTAATGATCTCCAGTAAAGCAGAGGACTTCAAAGACAGTGAACGGAGGGATCCTCTCACTGATCTATAGCTGATATCTCCTGGTCTCCTAGATGGGATGCTGTTTCTCCCATCTGGAAAGCCTCACTAAGGGACAGTAAAGGGATCAAAATCCAACCCCTCATCCTCCGAGTCCCTATCTGATGGACCATCATAGTCCAGCATAGCCTCTGTTTTCAGGGAGGAAGAACTCTGAGTCTTCAGTGAGGTCTGAACACTGATATGCTCACATGTGAACCTGACCATAAGATTTCTGCCTTGTGCATAAGCCTGTCAGAGATTAATGAACTCTGGGGTAAAGGCCTAAGGGGGCAAGTCTCCTTGTCCCTTAGAGTGGAGCAAACGCCTTTTCTTGGGCTGTGAAGCCTCTGCACCCTTAGATTGTACAGAGCTGCTGTCCCAGGGTTCTAAAAGGTGTTTCATTTCTTCTTAGATCTGTGGAGGGGCTAGGTCTGAAGATTTTGCCCATCCCGTGCTGAGCAGCACATGGTGCATCCAATGCAAAGAAAGCATGATATAGGGGCATTAGGGTCTGAGGACTCCATCCCTATCAATTTTGAGGAAAAATTACATGTTTTAATGAAGTTTGAGAACTTAGAAGAAAAAAAAAATTGGGAAATCCAAGAGGGCCATCATGGCAGCATTTTGAAGCCAAAAACAGGTTAAAAATGCTTTAGAGATGACTAAAAAACAACCAAAAACAGGATATTTTCTCATAGGCTGTCATAGCCTGTTCTTACACACCATGTGCTGGGGAAATGGTGATGTAGCCTGCTTCAGCTCCTTGAAAGAGTAGTTGGAACTGGCTGGATTCTCTGATTCAAGTTGTCACGCCAAGATCTTTGGGCTGCCAGTCGGACCTTAGTTGGACTGAGCCTCCACCCCCCTGGACTGTGACGAATGATGAAATGAGGAGAGAGAAGCAAAACCATAGCAGACACCGTGAGCACCCCGAGGATGATATTGTTGTCTAACAACCTGAACTCAAGTTCTTGACCAAATCAAGGAAACGAGCAAATGGTGAGGGTCTTGAACCCTGAGCTCCACAAATTTTCAGCAAGCTGTCTGTACAGGTCCTCATAGGATTCACCTGCCAGTTACAGACTAAAGTCTGCACCTCTCCAAGCAGGCACAGCAGTTCCTTGAGAAGCATAAAAACTGTGAACCAAAAAAAATAAAAAAACACTGCAAAATAAAAGAAATAAAGGGAGCAGAGAAGAACGTCAACTTCATGCTCGCCTGCAGAAGGAAGAACTGAATGGGCAGGAGAAGGAGGAGCTGAAAACTGTGATTGACATCTTCTGCAGAATGCGCATAGGCAGGCATGGACAACCTTTTGGTTTAGCAAACCATCCTTATTGCACTGGAAAAGTTGATTAATGCATTTAAAATTATAGGTACATGTATTAATCAGCTTTATGCATACTGGTTAGCAAGTTTTTAGGCATGTGTGGACTGCATAGGTGTTCTTGATAAGCAAAAAAAAAAAAAAATTTAAAAAGAGCTGAATATGATTTAGGACAGGTCGATCGCTCAGGCAACCCCAGTCGATCGCAGAGTCGCCGCTCCTGCTTTAGAGGGCGAGGGGGGAGGGTCAGTCGGGAAATGCTGTGGCGTCCGGCTTTCTCCCTGGGCTCCCGCACATCCCATAGGCCTCAGGAACTGTCGTCCCTCTGCCACGATCCTGCCTCTGATGTCTGGCCTTCAGGGGGTGGTGCAGACCTTCAGGGGAAGGTGCAGGCCTTTGGGGAAGAGGGCCCTGGTGTAAAAGGGAGGGAGGGAATTGGGGGGGTTCAAAGAGACGTGCATATGCTGGACTTTGGGGGGAAAAAATAATGAGTCTAAAAACAGAGGAGTGGGAAAGAGATGGTGGACAATGGGATTTAGGGAGGGAAGGAACAGAAAGGGACACAAGAAATGGTGTGGAGGGGGGATAGAGATACTGGAGAGGAGGGTAGTTGGGAAAAGAAAGGGAGAGATGGTGGACCCTGGGGTGGTGGGGAAAGAGGGAGAGATGCTGGATGAAAGGATAGTTGAGAAAAGGTGGATCTGTGGATGGAGACGAAAAAAGGAAGATGCCAGACTTCTAGGGGAGGGAAGGGAAATGGAAGGGGAGGACAGAGATAGAAGATGGATGGTTAGCACGGAGAAAGAAGAAAGAAGGAGACCCAAGTTATCAAGCAAGCAAGTTATCAGAAGACAACCAGAGCCGGGGACCAACAAGATTTGAATAATGACCAGAAAACAAAAGGTAGGAAAAATGATTTTATTTTCAATTTAGTGACCAAAATGTGGCCGTTTTGAGAATTTATATTTGCTATCTATATTTTGCACTATGGGCCCCTTTTACTAAACCGCAATAGCAGTTTTTAGCGAAGGGAGCCTATGAGCATTGAGAGCAGCGCAGGGCATTCAGCGCAGCTCCCTGCGCTAAAAAATGCTTTCACAGTTTAGTAAAAAGAGAGGGGGTATATTTGTCTATTTTTGTATAGTTGTTACTTAGGTGACATTGCATACAGTCATCTGCCTTGATCTCTTTGAAAAAAACCTAGACTATAAATGATAATTAACATTTTCTCTGTGTACAATGTGCTTTGTGTTTTTTAAAATTTTATTGTTGGTAGATCATTTTTGACTTGGTCGTTTTAAAAGTAGCTTGCAAGCCCAAAAAGTGTGGGCACCCCTGCTTTAGGAATTACCACCTTTGAAATCTGCCTCTTGTCAAATTGACAGTTATCATCCAAACTATCTTGCAAATTAGGAATCCCTTTTACTAAGCTGCGGTAAACACCAGCTTTCACTTATCACAACTGAGTCTTTTTGCCTTCTGTGTATTGACACGGCCCTGATGTGCTGGTAGTGAGGTCCCCTAGAACATTCCTTAAATTTGCTATTCCTGTGGCATTTCACCTTTGTGTACTGTTATCCTGCTCTGTGCTAATTTTACCTTTTCTGTTGCTGTATTGTGATTGGGATAAAATTGTTTAGCTATGCAGATGATATTACGATCATCAACCCCTTTGCTGATTCCCTCTCAGAAGCAGCTCTTATGGCAACAGAAGCTTTAGGACTAATAGAACAGTGGATGACTACATTTAAACCAGGGGTGTCCAACCTGCGACCCGAGGGCTGCATGTGGCCCCATGAAGTATTTTGTGTGGCCCCGATCAAGGGCGATGCAGTGTTTTCCTCTGTTGCTCCCGGGTGTTTACTGTTTTGCCGGCTCCCTCCTCTGTCTTGCTGCAGTGTTTGCGCATTTGTGCGGCCCCAGAAACATTTTTTTCGGCCAATGTGGCCCAGGGAAGCCAAAAGGTTGGACACCCCTGATTTAAACTAAAGCTGAATTCAGAAAAAACAAAGTTTTTTATTCCTTCTCCACATCCTTCTCCATATTGATACATCTTTGATAATAAACAAATATAGTTTACCTCTTCAGTCAACCATCAAGATACTGGGTGTTATATTCAGGGCCTGACTATGAAGAATCAGTGTGGACTCTTTGAACATAAGATTTGCCGCTGCTGGGTCAGACCAGTGGTCTATTGTGCCCAGCAGTCCACTCACGCAGCGACCCATAGGTCAAAGACCAGTGACCCTATTTGAGTCTAGCATTACCTGCGTATGTTCTGATCCAGCAGGAACTTATCCAACCTTTTCTTGAATCCCTGAAGGGTGCTTTCCCCTATAACAGCCTCCGGAAGAGCATTCCAGATTTCTACCACTCTCTGGGTGAAGAAGAACTTCCTTACGTTTGTATGGAATCTATTCCCTTTTAACTTTAGTGAGTGCCCTCTGGTTCTCTTCACCTCGGAGAGGGTGAACAAACTCTCTTTCTCTACTAAGTCAATTACCTTCAATATCTTGAATGTTTCGATCATGTCCCCTCTCAGTCTCCTCTTTTCAAGGGAGAAGAGGCCCAGTTTCTCTAACCTCTCATTGTACGGCAACTCCTCCAGTTCCTTAACCATTTTTGTCGCTCTTCTCTTGACCCTTTCGAGTAATACTATGTCCTTTTTCATGTACGGCAACCAATGATGGACGCAGTATTCCTGGTGGGGCGTACCATGGCCCGGTACAACGGCATGATATTCTTTTCAGATCTGTTTGTGATCCCCTTCTTAATCATTCCAAGCATTCTGTTTGCCCTTTTTGCCATTGCCGCGCATTGTGTGGACAGTTTCATTGACTTGTCTACAAATACTGTCAAGTCTCTTTCCTGGGGGCTCTCTCTGAGTACAGCATCGAACATTCTGTATTCATGTATATGATTTTTGTTACTGACATGCATCACCTTGCACTTATCCACGCTGAACCTCATTTGCCATTTCACGGCTCATTCCTTGGAAAAATGCAAAGTGATGCACCTGGGCAGAAAAAACAAGGAGCATGACTATAAACTGTTAGGTATAACATTGGGGAAGAGCGACCAAGAAAAAGACTTAGGAGTACTGATAGACAGGACCCTAAAGCTGTCGGCTCAATGCGCAGCGGCGGCAAAGAAAACTAACAGGATGTTAGGCATGATAAAGAAGGGAATCACGAGTAGATCAAGGGAGGTCATAATGCCGCTTTATAGAGCAATGGTCAGACCACACTTGGAATACTGTGTCCAACACTGGTCTCCATACCTGAAGAAGGATATAACACTGCTGGAGAAGGTGCAGAGGCGAGCGACGAAGCTAGTAGAAGGTATGGAGAACTTGAGCTACAAGGATCGCCTCAGAAAACTGGGATTATTCACCCTTGAGAAGAGAAGACTGAGAGGGGATCTGATAGAGACTTTTAAATTGCTAAAAGGAATCGACAAAATGGAGCAAGCTCACTCACCAGCAGGGGGAAAGGATGGAGAGCAAGAAATAGCTTTATTCACATTGGCGAATGTGACCCAGACTCGGACCAGAGGTCATGGCCTGAAGCTGAGAGGGGACACGGCCAGGACAAATGTCAGAAAGTTCTGCTTCACACAGCGAGTGGTGAACGCCTGGAACTCTCTCCCGAAACAGATGGTGGAGGAAACTACCATTCTAGGATTTAAGGGAAAATTGGACGCACATCTTCTTGCAGGACACATTGAGGGATACGAGTGACTAATGTATGCGTCAGGGTATGCCTGGCTGAGCCTCCGCGTGTGCGGATCACCGGACTGGATGGACCCCAGGTCTGATCCGGTGCAGGCATTTCTTATGTTCTTATGTTCTGTGTCCTCACTACTCTGAATAACTTTGTATCATCCGCAAATTTAATTACCTCACTCATTGCGCCAATTTCTAAATCGTTTACGTTGAAGAGCACAGGCCGCGGCACTCCACTCATGACACTTTTCCAGTCCGAGTATTGTCCATTTATCCCCACTCTGTTTCCCATCCACCAACCAGTTTTTTATCCACATGAGTATATCACACTCGTTTCCATGGCTCGCAATTTTTCAAAGTAGACGTTCATGCAGGACCTTTTCAAAAGCCTTCTGAAAATCTAGATATACAATGTTGACTGGATCACCCTTGTCTATCTGCCTATTTATTCCCTCGAAGAAGTGCAGTAAGTTTGTCAAGCAAGATCTTCCTTTGCTTAAGCCGTGCTGGCTGGTCCTCATCAGTTTGTGACCGTCAAGGTGAACGATGATGCAGTCCTTTATCAGCGCCTCTACCATCTTTCCCGGTACCGAAGTCAGACTCACTGGTCTGTAGTTTCCTGGATCCCCCCTTGAACCTTTCTTGAAGATCGGCATAACATTCACCACTTCCTAGTCTTCCAGAATCTTTCCTGATCTGATCGACAGATTGGCTATTAGTTGAATCAGTTCAGCTATAAACCCTTTCAGTTCCTTGATTACCCTCAGGTGGATGCCGTCCGGTCTCAGGGATTTAGACCACACATGTCAAACAGAAGGCCCGGGTACCACATTTAAGCACCTGAATGTGCAGCCCCAGTCCTACTGGCGCTCCCAAGTGCCTGAATGCACTGCCCCATTCCTAGTGGTGCTCCAAGCTCCTCACCATGCTGCCTCAGTATCCATTTGCAGGCAGAAGGACCCAGTCCCAGTGTTAAAGCTAGTGCCTGACCGCACCAAAGGTTTCTAAGGGTGAGGAAGGATCTATACTTCTACTAAGACATGTATCTTAATAAAAAATTTGACCCACGACTTAGCCTGTGTTGTAGATTTTGGCCCCTTATGTGATTGAGTTTGACACCCCTGATATAGACTTTTGGTGCAATCCCTTATACTCAGTCAACTTGATTACTGTAATATTGCTTATTTGGCAGTATCTCAGAGAAATATGCAGTGACTAGGTATAATTCAAAATGCTCGGTTAGATTGATTTTTGGGCTGAAGAAATATGACCATATTAACATCTTTCTTTCAATTACATTGCTTGCCGGTAGAGGTGCAGGTGAAGTTTAAGTTTGGTTGATTTTGTTTGGTCTTACCTCTAAATATTTAACCAATCTCTTCTCTTTTGCAACTAACAAACACAGCAGAAGTTCATATTTGAATTTTGTCTTTCTGCCCTTAAAAGGTTGTAAACAAAATAAAAATCACCAACATTTTTGTCATACCAGGCGGCTTTATGGGGCAAGTATTTGAACATTTGATAATGTTCTCCAATTCTTATTTGGAATTTAGGAAACATTTTTAAAAAAATACTTATTTTCCAAATATTTGGATAACTAACTTTTCAAACTAGTTATACATCCTACTTTTGTGTAAACAGCATAGAACTTCATAGTCCTGCGGTATATAAGTTGATTGTTATGTTATCAAGTGCCTGCTGAGTTTCTTGTTGCCTTCTGCATGCTGACAAGGCCCCAACTACTCCCTAACACACCAGTAGTGACATTCTCCACAATATTCTTAAAATGTGTTTTACCTGCAGTGTTTCACATTACAGGAGTACATGTATATGCCAAATAACAGACCATGCTCATTGTGGGCGACTGTTGAGCAATATATACCATGACCACTTCCAATGTCTTTGCAATCTCTTCTTTGGCTTTTATTGTATTTATTTTTACTTTCTTTTATCTTGTCCATAACCATTACTTTTCCACTCTGCACTGAGGATGATGATCTATACCAGTCTACTGGGGCTCCCACTTTTTTTTCTATGTCATCTAAACACTACTGTGAGGTAAGATACCTTCTGCCATGTCTACCAATGGTTTCTATAAAAGAAGAAACTTACTCTCTGGCCTCACACTTACATTCACTTATACATAAAATGAACCCCCCCCCCCCCCCCCACAAAAGAGGCGGTGGGACTGTTGGATGACCAGGGAAGAAAAGGAAGACAAACAAATTGCTGACAAACTAAATTCCTTCTTTTCGTCTGTCTTTACGAAGGAGGACACCGCAACAATACCAGAAGTAGTGAAAGTGTTCAAAGGAGTAATAGAGGACAGCCTCACCACAGTAGAAGTGGACTTGGACCAGATATACTACCAGATTGACAAACTTAAAGGTGACAAATACCCTGGACCTGATGGAATTCATCCGAGTCTTAAAAGAACTGAAGGTTGAAATCGGAGAGCTATTGCAAAAACTTGCCAACCTATCAATTAGAACTGGACAGGGAAGCTGATACCTACGACGGGATCAACAGGAGGTGACTTTGCTTGTTGCCCCGTGTCTCTCGCAGCAGCGGCAGTGCTATTTTGGTGGCCAATCAGGCAGGCACTGGAAGAGAAGGACCCCTGATGTCATTGGGTCCGTCTCCACTAACATCCTTAATTGAAGCTGCTGCCGCAGTTGCGGCCATAGGGCATGGCCGAAGGGGCAAGCCCAAAGGGGCACGTTGTGCCCCTTGGGAATCCCTTGGAGCAACAAGGAGCTGAGGAGCAGGAATTTAAGGTTGTATTATTTTTATATTCCTTAAATTGCCAGGACATGGGGAAAAGGAAAATTAAACCTAAGAGTTCAACATCAGCTGTATCTGGTCCTATGGACAGGCATTTGACATCATTAACTGATAATCTTCCACAAATACCACTTGATATGAACTCTATTATATCGGGAGCTTCAATGAGTCCCCTTGAATGGACCCCTCCCCTTCATCCGGTATCAAGTGATAGTAGGAATATAAAACCTACTATTTCCACTGAATATGTGGTATCCCCCACTCAGACAAATAAATTAGCTTTTACTGGTATACCTAAACCACTTGAATTCTCAGGTGTAGTGGAGGATCAACCACCAACAGTGGAAACACAAGATATTACCCTTAAAGACTTGTGGTTAGGTATTTCTAGAGTAGAAGGGTTTCTCAGAGTAATAGTGAAACAAACAGTGGATTTTTCACAGTCTGTCTGTCTCTATTAAGTTTGAAAATGTTGATTCCAATTTAGGTTGCTTGGATAAACGATTAAATGTGGTAGAAATTCAATGTAATACACTTCAAGCTGTCTCAGTATCAGCTGTTAAGGATTCTACTGTGATACATTCTAAAATAGAATTAATGGAAAATATGTATAGAGCGAGGAATCTTCGCTTGGTAAACTTTCCAGTAACTCATTTATTATCTTCTGAAATTTTATTAAGGAAATTTTTTAAAGAAATACTGGGGTTGCCCAATGCAGAAAATTTCCCAATAAATAATTATTATTATGTTCCTCAAAGAAAAACAGAAACCGCCCAGGAGGTGGACCATCTGGTTCAAATGAAATAAATTTGCCAGAGTTTTTGGAAGATAGCCAGGATGTGATTCAGAGTAGGTACACTCTGGTAATAACATGCATGAGTGAGATAGACAAAATGTTAATAATTAAACTTTACTTTAAAAATAGGTTGACAAAATTTTGTGGAGACTTGGTTAGAATTTTTCCAGATGTCTCTTGAGCTAAGCAATTAAGAAGGAAAGAATTTCTGAAATTAAAAGGTAGAGTTTTAGCTCTAGAGGCATCTTTTTACCTACAATTTCCATGCAAATGTCTTGTTAAATTACAAGACATTGAATATGTTTTTTGGGATCCCATTCAATTGCAACAATTTTTAATAGCTCGAGAACAGAAATGAGTTAGTAATACAGAGTTTTTAGTTTCACTACTGAAGAAAAAAGAGGATATAAGAATCCCAAAATAGTTAGGGAATGGTTTAGGATTCGCAAAGGTGAATCGAGAACTACTTCCTTAGTTTTTTCTTTATAATTGTCTATTTGAAATTGCATTATGTCTCCCCATTGTTGTGGGCTTGGAAAGGAATTTTGTATGAATAGCTAAGTATTGCTGAATTTTGTATAAGAACCTTTTTTTCTTGGTATCATCTGATATTGTAATTATTAAATTTATAAATAAAAAAAAAAAAGAACTGGACAGATACCGGATGATTGGAAGATAGTGAACGTCACGCCAATTTTCAAAAAAGGATAAAGAGGAGAACCAGACAACTACAGACCTGTGAGTCTTACGTCTGTCCCTGGAAAGATGGTTGAAGCACTGATTAAAGATAGCATAGTCCGGCACTTGGACACACACGACCTGATGGGAACCAGTCAACATGGCTTCAGGGAAGGGAAATCATGTTTGACGAATTTACTACTCGTACAATCCTTCATCCTCAGCACTCTCGACTACTGCAACATCATCTTCCTTAACGCTACAAAGAAAACTACCAGGAGATTAAAAATAATTCAAAATACCGCAGTGCGCCTCATTTTTGACCTAAAGAAATGGGAACATGTCACTCCATTCTATCACCAACTGCACTGGCTGCCAGTAGAATCTAGAGTTCTCTTTAAATTTGCATGCTTTTGTTACAAATCGGTTAACGGTTCTTCCCCAAGTTACATAAATACCCACTTCAACCTTTACTGCAACAAAAAGACATCACGCAGAATTCAACTGTTCGCCTTCCCCTCGCCAAAACACTGCCTTCTCAGAAGATCCCTCGAAAGTACTTTCGCATTCCAAGCAGCCAAGTTGAACCCATGGCTGGCCCAGGTGATACTCGAGGCCCCTAATTACCTTGCCTTCAGAAAACTACTAAAAACTTACCTATTCAACAATCACGACCCCTATTTAATCCCTTCACCTCAAATAACCCCGGCCCCTCCCCCAACCCCTTCCTCCCTCTCCTGACTCCCCCTCGACCCTCTCTCCTCTTCCCTTGTCTAGTCCGATCTAATCCACAATTTTCAGCTAAACTGTTATACATCTCCCTTTCATTGCAGACTACTGAGAAGAGGAGATTGCGAGGGGATATGATTGAGACTTTCAAAATACTGAAAGGAATCGACAAAATAGAGCAGGAAAAAACTTATTTACATTGTCCAACGTGACATGGACAAGAAGACATGGATGAAGCTAAGGGGGGACAAGTCCAGGACAAATGTCAGGAAGTTCTGCTTCACGCAGCGAGTGGTGGACACCTGGAATGCTCTCCCAGTGGAGGTTATTACGGAATCCACCGTTCTAGGATTCAAAAGCAAATTAGATGCACATCTCCTTACGAGAGGCATAGAGGGATATGGGTGACTAAAACTACATCAGGTGTACACCTGACTGGGCCTCTGCGAGTGCAGATCACCAGACTCAATGGACCTTAAGTCTGATCCGGAGATGGCAGTTCTTATCTATTCCTATCGCTCTATTTAACTATAGATCTATTAAGAAAAAAATCTTAGTGCTTCATGGTGCTATTGTGGACTCTTATGCAATAGGTTTTTGTCTTACTAAGACCTACTTAAGACCTAGCACATAGGCATTGTTTGTTCAATGTCTCCCTAAGGGCTTCTCTGCATTGTCAATATCCCACCCTTCATATGGGGGTGGGTGGGGGAGGAGGAGAGAAGTAGCCTTCATCATTGCAGATATACTGCCTGTTGGGCCGCCGCGTGAGCGGACTGCTGGGCATGATGGACCTCAGGTCTGACCCAGCAGAGGCATTGCTTATGTTCTTATGTTCTTAAATGAAATTTCTGTCGATGTGTTCCCTTTTCTGAGGCCTTCCTGTTGAGGTTGTCTCTAGCATTCCCTATTCCTTCTTTATTACTTCCTACCCTCACCTACAAACTGTGAATTGGACTCTCATTTTTCAAACACTATCTGATGCAGTGGTCAGATTCCCAAATTTAATGATTATAGGTGATCTGAACTCCATGTTAATAATCCTTTCTGTCCTCAAGATAAACATTTTCTTTCTCACATCTGATCTTAGCCTGGCTGGAAATACATTTGACCTTGTTATCTCCCCATCTTCAGCACCTTTTCCATTTGATAACTTTAACAGCATCATCATCCTTTGGTCAGACCACTTCTTAATCTTTCACACTCACCCCCTTTATCTCATCCTTCTTCAGCACATCTCCATGTGAATTGATTTCATAATACTTATCTATCTATTCTTTCCTCATTCTATATAGTTTTTCCTCCTGAATTTGAGACTTATTCAATTGAACAGGCTGAAGGGAAGTACCTTGTACTGGTAATGGCATTGACTGATTTGAAAACGGAGGTATTTTCTAGAAGCCAAATGGATTGGGATTGGGCTTCCTTGAGATCTAGGGAGCATAACCAGTTGTTCTGATTGAGGAGCGGATAAAGCAGGGCAAGGGATAACATCTAGAATTTCTCTTTGACTAGAAATTTGTTGAGAGCTCTGAGATCCTGGATGGGTCTCAGTCCTCCGGTCTTCTTGGATTGAGATTAAATTCTGTGACCACTTTTGGGAGGAATTTAGATTCTAAGAAAGAAACTTGATATGAGTAGAAGCCATTGGCTCAAATGGTGGTTTCATAAGTGGTCAGGGACTATATTAAGATCCCAGACAACTGGAGGCGGCTTCATATATTTGGAAACAAGAGGAGGAGAGGCCAGAGATTTATTTTTGAGAGCAAGGTGGAAAGTACTAATAGCACTGAGGTGAACTCTGACCGAAGTAGTTTACAGTCCAGAATTGGAAAAATGGTGAAGATAATCCAACACTGATGATAGAGATGAAGATGGAGCATCTTGATGTTGGAGAGTACACCACATGTGGAAACACGTCCACTTCTTTTGAAAACCTTGCTTAGTAGGTGGTTTTCTAGAAGCAGCAATAATGGTTTATACAACATCAGAGAGATTAGGATCTGCTGAAGTCAGGCCGAAAAGTACCAAGCTGCGAGGTGCTGCAATTTCAGATTGGGATGTAAAAGAGATCCTTGACTGAGTGAGCAGAGATGGAAAGATTTGCAAGGGAATTGGATCATTGGTAGAAGTAGAAGGGAGTACCAAGGTTGTCTGGGCCACTGAGGAGCTGTCAGGATCATGGTGGCTGAGTTTGACTAACGTCTTGAGAATGAGAGGGATTGGAGGAAAAGCGTATAGGAAATTGTCTGTCCAATCCAGAAGAAAAGCATCTGCTTCTAGACAATGAGAATATTGCCTGGAACAATATTGAGGCAATTTGTGATTGTGGGGAGAGGCAAACAGATCTACCCCCATAGTGAAAAAATGTGGCGTAATACTTAGGAGTTGAGAGTCCATGCATGTGGTTGAAGAAATCTGCTGAGTTTGTCAGCTAGTGTGTTCTGAGACCCTTTCACATATATGACGCTTTGGAAATATGTTGCGAGCAATCGCCCAGTTCCAAATGTACCCGGCTTCTTCATAATAATAATAATAACAGTTTATATACCACAATACCGTTAAGTTCGATGCGGTTTACAAAAGATTAAGCAAGGTACAAATTGAATGAATTTAAGAGAGGGGAAGAGGAGAGTTAATAGGACCGGAAATGCGTTGTTGAGGAGAAAGAGATTAATAGGACAGAGGAATCACTATGGAGGAGAAAGAAGATGAGTGGGTCAGTTGTCTAGATACTTTAGGAACAGTTGAGTTTTTAGACGTTTTCTGAATTCCTCATAAGTAGTGGGTGAAAGCAGTTGATCTAGTTCTTTACCCCACAATGCTGCTTGATGTGAAAGAAGGTGTTCATGGTGTTTTTTTCAGTTTACAACCTCTAACTGGGGGGAAACGAAGTAGGAATGAGAGCTTCTCTTGTGTCTGTTGGCAGAAAAGGAGAAAAGGTCAATTATGTATTTAGGGGCAAGTCCATTTAGCGCTTTAAAGCAGAAGCAGGCGAATTTAAACTTTATGCGTGCTTCCATCGGTAGCCAATGTAACTGCCGGTAGTAGGGTGATACATGATCAAATTTCTTTAGTCAGAAGATTAATCTGACCGCT
This sequence comes from Geotrypetes seraphini, assembly GCF_902459505.1. NCBI lineage: Eukaryota > Metazoa > Chordata > Amphibia > Gymnophiona > Dermophiidae > Geotrypetes > Geotrypetes seraphini. The sequence continues at coordinate 121,796,622 of NC_047089.1, forward strand.
GCATTTTGCATTAGTTGTACATGTCGCATATTTTTGGGGGAAACGGCTAAGTAGGCGATGTTACAGTAGTCAAGTTGACTTAGTATGAGGGATTGGACCAGGGTTCTGAATGCCGACATATCGAAATAAGCTTTAATGGATCTGAGTTTCCAGAGAGTGAAGAAATCCTTTCTGATTAAGGAGTCCACCTGGTCTTTCATGATTAGGCATTGATCTAGAGTTACGCCTAGTATCTTTATGGTGGGCTGGACGGGGTGATTAAGTTCATTGATGCATAGAGGTGTTTTGGTGTCAAACAGATGTGGTGAAGCAATGAAGAATTTTGTTTTTTCTGAATTAAGTTTGAGCTTGAATTTGTCATCCATTGCTCCATCATGTTTATGGCTTCTGAAGCCTTGGGAATAGTTTTTGAGATAGAGTCAGCAAATGGGATTATAATCATGAAGTCATCTGCATAACTGAATAGTTTTATCCCCAGCTGAGTTAATTGCAAGCTCAGTGAGGACATGTAGACATTAAATAGCAATGGAGACAATGGTGACCCTTGTGGCACACCGGATGGATTGCTCCAGGTATCGGAAAGCTCATAATTGAAGCGTACCTGATAGGTGCGGGATGTAAGGAAGCCACAAAACCAGTTCAGCACCTCGTCTTTGATACCAATAGCGTCTAGGTATTGTAGCATTTTCCTGTGGTCTACCAGGTCAAAAGCTGAACTCATATCGAATTGTATAACCAATGCATTGAGGCCCCTGCTAAACAGTAGGTGCAGGTTGTCTAAAATAGCTGCAATTACTGTCTCCGTACTGAATAAAGGTCTGAAACCGGATTGGGTTTCGTGTAGAAGAGAGAACTGATTAAGATAGTCCATCAGTTGGGTATGTACTAGTCCCTCCATGATTTTTACAATAAACGGAATGGATGTCATCGGTCTGTAGTTGGTTATTAGGGCTGAGGGTTCATTGTGATTTTTTAGAATTGGGGTTATTATTATGTGACCGTTATTAGAAAGGAACTTCCCATTTTTTAAGTTGTGGGCCAGGTATTGTAGCAGCGATAGTTTGAATTGTAATGGTGCCGCTTTCATAATTTCTGGGGGGCATGAGTCCAGAACGCAATAAGTTTTAGAGTATTTGTTGTATAGTTTGGTGTAATCACTCCATTTTAGGTCTTGAAAGGAGCTCCAGATCATGTCTTCTGGTATGTCATTTCCTTGAGTGTTAGCTATTTGATGATCATTAGGTTCGTTTGTTGAGCAGTGGTTTCTAAGGTTTTTAATTTTTGAATCAAAGTGCAGCGCTAAGTTATTTGCAGAGGGTAACTTAGTGTTGTGTGTGGGTATGGTGTATCGAGTGGTATCGAATAAATTGTGACCAGATTGAATAGCTCTTTTGTACTGATTCCTTGCGAATCATTGCAAGATGAGTTAATTTTAGTGGAGTAGAATGCTTTACGTTTGTCTTTTATCATTTGTTTGTATATTCTTATAATAGCTCTCCATTTGTTACGGTCTGCTGATTCTCCTGTTTTTTTCCAGGTTCTTTCCAATCGTCTGGCTAGTTGTTTCGTTTTTAGAAGTTTGATGTCGAACCATTTGTTATATTTGTTTGCATTGCTTTTGCTGTTACGTTTGGGGGCAATTTTATCTAGAATGGATGTGCTGGTTATCATCCAGTAATCCCAGAAATCGATTCCTTCTATCTCCGTTTGCAGTTCGTAGTGCGACCAATATTCTTCTGGATTAATATAGCCTCTTGTGTGGTGTTCTCTTTTTATCACTGGACGTGTTTTAGTTTTACAGAGGGAAAGAGCCTGTTCCTCCTTGCTTGTTGATATAATACATCGCTACTTGATTGTCTGTGTGAACTAGGAGAACTTGATTGGAAAGGCTGCTCTGAAAGATTTGAAGAGCATATCAAATTGCTCTGAGTTCTAATAGGTTGACGTGAAATTATTTTTCTTGAACAGACCAACGACCTTGCATGCGAAGACTGTCCAGGTAAGCTCCCCAATACATGGACGCGACTGTGGTTAGTACCTTCTGATGTGGAGGGATATGAAATAGTAGATTTCAGGAAAGATTGATTGGATTCATCCAATCAATCCAATCAATGAAGAGACTGACGAAGAGATGAAGTGAATGTAATCTTTTGAGAGACTAGGGTCCACTGAGTTGGTCTGAGGTGGAGTCTTGCCAAAGGGGTAACATGGACTGTGGATGCCATGTGTTCCAAGAGCTACATCATCTGTTTGGCTGAAATGGTTTGTAGAAGAGGAACCTGCTTTCAAAGGTAGATCAACGTGTCTTGTCTTTGCTGAGGAAGGAAAGCCCGTAGATGAATAGTGTTGAGAAGGGCTCTTTTGAATTGCAGTTTTTGGAAGGATTGAAGTTGAGACTTTGGAAAGATGACCTCGAACCTTAGTTGTTGAAGAAATGTTATCAACTGTGTTACTGAAAGTACTTCTTGAGGTAAGGCAGCTTTTATTAGCCAATTATCCAAATACGGAAATACTTGCAATCCGTGAGTACATAGAGTTGCTGCTATGACCATTAAGAACTTGGTGAATACCCTTGGAGAAGATGCCAGGCCAAATGGCAGAACTCTGTACTGAACTCTTCAACAATTGATTCTGCCACTGGCTGCTTCTAATTTAGTGGTGGCAAGGGACTTCAATGCAGTTATAGATCCAATATTGGATTAAAAAAAACCTAGTAAAAATACTAAAACCCATTAGGGTTGGTACAAACTTGGTTTAAAGGATATTTGGCGGATTCTTCATTTTAATGATCGGGAATTTTCTTTCTGCTCCCAGGTACATAAATCATTTTCCAGAATAGACTATATATTTGTATCAGATCATTTAATGCAGCAGGTTACAAAGCCGCCATAGATCCAATCATTTTGTCAGATCATGGTGGAATTTGGATTGAACTGAAAATGGATGAACAAGATTACAGTAGACCTGTCTGGAGATTCAATAATACATTGTTTGCAGATTCCAACTTAATTGAGGAATTTCAATCAAAAATTACTGAATATTTTCAACTTAATGTCTCAGATGATATCTCTTTAGAAACCTTATGGGATGCTTTTAAAGCTAATTTCATATTCGGCACACGTCAGGAAGCAACTCAATATAGAATTTTCAAATTTGGAGCAAAATATTAAATACTTCAAATCACAATTGGCCTTGAAATGGGACCAAACTACTTTACAGGCCCTCTTAAAAGCTAAATATAAATACAATGAGATTTCATCTCAAATGGCTAGGAAAGAGTTGTTCTCTCAGCAGGATCTGTATTATGGAAATTTGAATAAAGCGGGAAGAGTATTAGCTAATTACCTTAAAGCTAAAAAAAGGAAAGTAAAAATTGTGGCTATCGCAGATGAGAATGGGGAAACTCATTCTCAAGATGGAATTATCTTAAAACAATTTTTGAAATATTATAACGCTTTGTATTCTTCCGAGCTTTATTCAAATAAAGAACTTGAAGGTTTAAATATTTTGGAGTTAATAAAGGGGTCTAAAATTCCTGAGCATATAAAAGGAACTCTTGATGCGCCTATATCAATGAAAGAATTACAAGCAGCATTGAAGTCCCTTAGAGTTGGATCCGCTCCAAGTGATGATGGTTTCACTGTAGAGTTTTACAAATCATTTCAAAGTACCCTATTACCTCATTTATTAAATTTATATCAGGTTCAACTAACTAAAGATTGCATTACAGGTACTATGGCAGAATCCTTAACTATAGTTTTGCCAAAGTCAAATAAAGACCCTATGTTGGTTTCAAATTACAGGCCTATTTCTTTGATTAATGTAGATTGAAAACTTTGGGCTAAGTTATTAGCTTTACGCTTGGCCAAGGCTCTCCCTTATATTATTGGTATGCACCAAATGGAGTTCGTTGCTCAAAGACATTCTTCAAATAACACCAGGCTGGCTTTTCACATGTTAAATTTATCAAAAGCCATGGAGGATCCAGCATTTTTTGTATCCTTGGATGCAGAGAAGGCCTTTGATCAGGTAGAATGGACCTTTATGTATCAAGCAATGAATTGGTTTGGTATTGATTCAAGATTTATACAAATGATTCAAACCTTGTATAGTTCCTCTGCTGCCAGGTTATATATAAATAATACTTTTTCGGAATGTTTCTGTCTGGAGAGGGGAGTTAGACAAGGGTGCTCGTTATCTCCTTTGCTGTTTGATATTGTTTTAGAACCCTTGTTATTGGCTATACAACAGGCAAAGGAGATCCAAGATATTCCTTACGCAGGTCAGGAGTGCAAGGTCTCTGATTATGCAGATGACATATTGCTTCATTTGAGAAATCCAGAAACAACCATTCCACATTTACTAGATTTGATTGAAAGATTTGGAAAATTTTCAGGACATAAAATAAATTGGAGTAAGTCAGAGATTCTTCCGCTTAATGTACAGTGTCAAAAAGGATTGTTTGATTCATTCCCTTTTCTTTGGAAGGATGAGGGTATAAAATATTTAGGAATTTTGATTTACAAAACGCTAGAAGAAACGATGAAAGTAAATGAAAAGTCCTTATTGCTAAAGGTCATAGAAATGTGTGAGCAATGGAACCCATTACATCTGCCTTGGTGGGGGAGAGTTCAGACGGTTAAAATGATGATTTTGCCTATGGTTTTTTACCAAATGGGTATGTTACCAATGTTTTTTCAGGGGTCTTTTTACAAAAAATTAAATTGTATTCTCACAAAATTTATTTGGCTGGGGAAAGCAGCAAGAATTGCTTTAGTATCCTTTCAAAAGCCAATTGTGGAAGGTGGAGTAAATTTTCCAAATTTTTATAGGTACCATCAAGCCTATATATTGCGTCAGGGTATGTATTGGATCCTCCCCGAGCTCATGGAAAATCTTCCAGACTGGCTATGGTTGGAATGGCAACTCCTGTCTCCACTGAGATTGTGTCACGCTTTGTGTATCAAGAAGCCTAGGCTGTATAAGGACAATAGAATTTTAATGGACACTTGGGAGACATTAAAATTTATTAATAATTTAACAGATATTCCAATTCATAAATCCACTTGTCAGTCCCTTTGGTTGAACCCCAAGATTCAAATTGGCGGGTTTAAGATCATCTGGAAGCATTGGATGAAAGTGGGCATATGTACTCTAGCTGATGTAATTTTGGATGGAAAACTGCTTGATTTTTCACAATTGCAACAAACATTTGGAATTGCTAAAACTAAAAGTTATAGGTGGTTGCAGTTGAAGCGGGCCATTCAGGAGGGGTTCCCTGACTGGAAAAATCTTAAAAATCAGTATAGTTTGCCGTTCCTGTGCTTCCAGGCGGATTTCCTGGGTTACCAGGCTGCTCAGTGGTATAAATTAATATCTGGATTTTTGAATAAGAAACCAAAAACTGGTCTTTGTGACATTTGGAGCACTGAAATAAAGCATCAAATTACTGTGTCTCAATGGCCACGAATCTGGACTTGGAGGATGAGTTGTACGGTGTCTGCATCTATGAGACAAACGTATTTTTTCTTGTAGGAAGAAGTGTTGAGGAGAATGGAGAGACTGATGAGATGATACTCCTCGATGTCCCTGATCCGATGAAGACAAAGAAGAGCATGTTGGACTCCGGTTAGATTACAGAAATTAGATAGTTCTAAGTCTAACAGATGCTGGCACTGCCATCTTGAACCTGGGATGTTAGATCATCTATTATACTATTGTCCCTTGATACTTCAATTTTGGAGATTGTGGTATGCAGCCTATGCCTGCTAGGAGTGTCCCCAGAGCAGTTCAAGAGCAGACACTACACAAACAGCTCTATTTAAACCCAAAACTGAGGAATTGGATGACTTTCCTTCTCTGACCTATAGAGCAGAAGTGCAGGTTTCCCATCCCCCACACAATCCTAGGTTAGTTCCCAGGAAATCATTTTCACCTGAGGGTTTGGGGTGTAGCTGCAGACTGTTATCCCAGAGAGCTGAGCAGTTGGAGAGAAAGAAGCAGAATCAGAAGGAGCAGCTAGAGGACAGGCAGCGGCGCTCAGGGTTGAGAGCTCTGAATGGCAGCCTCCATGTGGAATGCATGGAGTTGACTGAGGCTGGAGTGGAACCGCCTCTCTGCATGCCTGAAGTTCCTCAGGACATGGAGCTGGACCCAGAGCCAAATGCTGAGTTACAGAATGAAGTCCTGCCCATGGAAGTTTGCTGTTCCAGGAGCAAGTAGTTGATACTGCCTATGTGAGTAACTGAAACCTTGCTTATCTAAGCTGCCTCCGAGTTGTTTTTGGTAACCCTGTGGGAGCTGAAGAACTGTGAGAGCTCCTATGGGAACTGTGAAAGACATGTTTTGAATTTTGAGGGTTTTTTTTTTCTCCTGGATGAGGGGAAAAAGGAATGTTCCAGTCCCAGGCAGTGGGGTTTGCCCCGCGTTCTCAATGGTGGGATAGAGGGCCTATTGTTGGCAAAGTTGGTACCACGTGTTTTTGGTTTGAAGTTTTTCCAAGTGATTGGACTGTTAATTGGCTGGAGAGTCAGCCACAGCTTTAGGGAAGATTTGCCTTCTGTGTTTGGAACTGCATCCAACCTACATTTACTCAGAGACTGCTTAATGATATATTTTGATTGTTTTGGGGACTATTCTTGTTCACTGAACATCCTGACAAGTTTGTGTTTTGTTTTGAACAGATTAATATGAAAGCAAGCAAGTTAGCTTGAATTATTTTGGTTTTAAGAATAAACCCAGTTATTACTCAAGATTACCTACCTGGTGTGGTGGTGTTTCCTTCTATTAACATTTCTTTTCCTTTCCTTGTGCTGCCCGCAGCGGCTCACAAGAGTTTTTTCTTGTCCCGGTGTCCCAGGACCCATTGCCCTGAGGCTGTCGGTGACAAGATCCATTTGGGATCAGGTAAACAAAGTAATAGAAAATCCAGTGGCACTAACATATGACACTGTGCTATTTGGCACTTTGATGAGAGCTAAAAGCCAAATATCTCATAATAATAAAATTAGTAACATAATAGATGACGGCAGATAAAGACCCGAATGGTCCATCCAGTCTGCCCAACCCGATTCAATTTAATTTTTTTTTTTTTTTTCTTCTTAGCTATTTCTGGGCAAGAATCCAAAGCTTTACCCGGTACTGTGCTTGGGTTCCAACTGCCAAAATCTCTATTAAGACTTACTCCAGCCCATCTACACCCTCCCAGCCATTGAAGCCCTCCCCTGCCCATCCTCCACCAAACGGCCATTCAAGTCTGACCAGTAACTGGCCTAGTTCAATATTTAATATTATTTTCTGATTCTAAATCTTCTGTGTTCATCCCACGCTTCTTTGAACTCAGTCACAGTTTTACTCTCCACCACCTCTCTCGGGAGCGCATTCCAGGCATCCATTATCCTCTCCGTAAAGTAGAATTTCCTAACATTGCCCCTGAATCTAACACCCCTCAACCTCAAATTATGTCCTCTGGTTTTACCATTTTCCTTTCTCTGGAAAAGATTTTGTTCTACGTTAATACCCTTCAAGTATTTGAACGTCTGAATCATATCTCCCCTGTCTCTCCTTTCCTCTAGGGTATACATATTCAGGGCTTCCAGTCTCTCCTCATACGTCTTCTGGCGCAAGCCACCTATCATTTTTGTCGCCCTCCTCTTGACAGCCTCAAGTTTTCTTACGTCTTTCGCCAGATACGGTCTACAAAATTGAACACAATACTCCAAGTGGGGCCTCACCAATGACCTGTACAGGGGCGTCAACACCTTCTTCCTTCTACTGACTACGCCTCTCTTTATACAGCCCAGCATCCTTCTGGCAGCAGCCACTGCCTTGTCACACTGTTTTTTCGCCTTTAGATCTTTGGACACTATAACCCCAAGGTCCCTCTCCCTGTCAGTGCATATCAGCTTCTCCCCTCCCAGCATATACAGTTCCTTCCTATTGTTAATCCCCAAATGCATTACTCTGCATTTCTTTGCATTGAATTTTAGTTGCCAGGCATTAGACCATTCCTCTAACTTTTGCAGATCCTTTTTCATATTTTCCAATCCCTCTTCGGTGTCAACTCTGTTACAAATCTTGATATCATCTGCAAAAAGGCACTTTTCCTTCTAACCCTTCAGCAATATCACTCACAAACATATTGAACAGGATTGGCCCCAGCACCGAACACTGAGGGACTCCACTAGTCACCTTTCCTTCCTTCGAGCGACTTCCATTAACCACCACCCTCTGGCATCTGTCCGACAGCCAGTTTCTGACCCAGTTCACCACTTTGGGTCCTAACTTCAGCCCTTCAAGTTTGTTCAACAGCCTCCTATGAGGAACTGTATCAAAGGCTTTGATGAAATCCAAGTATATTACATCTAGCATATATCCTCGATCCAGCTCTCTGGTCACCCAATCAAAAAATTCAATCAGGTTCGTTTGGCATGATTTACCTTTTGTAAAGCCATGTTGCCTCGGATCCTGTAACCCATTAGATTCAAGGAAGTACACTATCCTTTCTTTCAGCAACACTTCCATTATTTTTCCAACAACTGAAGTGAGGCTCACCGGCCTGTAGTTTCCTGCTTCATCCCTGTGACCACTTTTATGAATAGGGACCACATCCGCTCTCCTCCAATCCCCAGGAATCACTCCCGTCTCCAGAGATTTGTTGAACAAGTCTTTAATAGGACTCACCAGAACCTCTCTGAGCTCCCTTAGTATCCTGGGATGGATCCCGTCTGGTCCCATCGCTTTGTCCACCTTCAGTTTTTCAAGTTGCTCATAAACACCCTCCTCCGTGAACGGCGCAGAATCTACTCCATTTTCTCGTGTAACTTTGCCAGACAATCTCGGTCCTTCTCCAGGATTTTCTTCTGTGAACACAGAACAGAAGTATTTGTTTAGCACATTTGCTTTCTCCTCATCACTCTCCACATATTTGTTCCCAGCATCTTTTAGCCTAGCAATTCCATTTTTCATCTTCCTCCTTTCACTAATATATCTGAAAAAATTTTTATCTCCCTTTTTTACAATTTTAGCCATTTGTTCTTCCGCCTGTGCTTTCGCCAAACATATCTCTCTCTTGGCTTCTTTCAGTTTCACCCTGTAGTCCTTTCTGCTCTCCTCTTCTTGGGTTTTTTTATATTTCATGAACGCCAACTCTTTCGCCTTTATTTTCTCAGCCACTAGGTTGGAGAACCATATCGGCTTCCTTTTTCTCTTGTTTTTATTGATTTTCTTCACATAAAGGTCCGTAGCCATTTTTATCGCTCCTTTCAGCTTAGACCACTGTCTTTCCACTTCTCTTATGTCCTCCCATCCTAACAGCTCTTTCTTCAGGTACTTTCCCATTGCATTAAAGTCCGTACGTTTGAAATCTAGGACTTTAAGTATCGTGCGGCCGCTCTCCACTTTAGCCGTTATATCAAACCAAACCGTTTGATGATCGCTACTTCCCAGGTGAGCACCCACTCGAACATTAGAGATACTCTCTCCATTTGTGAGGACCAAATCCAATATCGCTTTTTCCCATGTGGGTTCCGTCACCATTTGTCTGAGCAGAGCCTCTTGAAAGGCATCCACAATTTCCCTACTTCTTTCCGATTCAGCAGACGGAACATTCCAGTCCGCATCCGGCAGGTTGAAATCTCCCAACAGCAGAACCTCCTCTTTCCTTCCAAAACTTTTGGATATCCACAATCAGATCCTTATCAATTTGCCGCGATTGAGTCGGAGGTCTGCAGACTATACCCACGTAGATAGAAGTTCCATCATCTCTTTTCAGAGCAATCCATATCGTTTCTTCCTCTCCCCAGGTCCCTTGCATTTCGGTCACTTGGATATTGATCTTTACATAGAGAGCTACTCCTCCACCTTTATGACCATCTCTGCCCTTCCTAAAAAGATTATATCCCGGTATGTTTGCATCCCATCCATGTGATTCACTGAACCATGTCTCTGTGATAGCAAAAATAACTAGATCTGCCTCTAACATCAGGGCTCGCAGATCATGAACTTTGTTGCTTAGACTGTGAGCATTTGTGGTCATCGTTTTCCAGCTATTTTTCAGCGATAATCTCCTTTTTCGTATGGATTTTTGTGTCGTTTCACTTTCCGTTGCAATACTAAGAAATGAGTTGCTGATATTGCTTATGTTGCAGCCTTTACTACTATCACATCTTTTCTTTTGCCGGGGGTGGTCTCTATAATTGTCCTTCGTACATACACCACCCCCACCTTCTAGTTTAAATGCCTAGAAAAATATTGTCTAAATTTCTCTGCAAGGTTTCTTTTTCCTGCTGTAGTAATATGTAGCCCATCAGTGCAATATAGCTTCTTGTCCTTCCATGTATTTCCCCATCCTCCTATGTACCTGAAGCCTTCTTGATAACACCAGGCTCTGAGCCATCTATTAAAGTCCTCTGTGTTTTTCACTCTTTGCTCTCCCTTTCCATATGCAGGCAGTATTTCAGAAAAAGCTAAAGTCTTTACAAAAGGTTTCACGCCCTCACCAAGCTCCCGAAAAGCTTTCTGTGCTGCAAGTGTGGAGTTGTTGGCCAGGTCATTTTTTCCCAGATGGATAACAACATCAGTGTTAAATTCCTTAGTTTCTTCCTTAATTATAGTCAGTATTTGCCTGGAACTCCTGGTAGCTGAGGATCCTGGAAGACATTTCACTATTTTGGTCACCTCGCCCTGTGTTCCAAGGTTAATGCCTCTGATGATGGAATCCCCCAAAAGTAATAGTTTTCTGTTTTTGGCTTTTTTATTTGTACTTAGGGTGCGCTTGTTCTCTTGAGTTACCTTCATTGGTTCCAGTCCCACCTCCCTTCTGTTTTCTTGAGTATCGCAGTGCACTAGTGGAGCGAAGGAATTCTGTAGAGGTAATATTAGTGAAGGTGGATGTTTCTGTGTTACATGTTGCAGTCTTCCTGAGCCTACTGTGACCCATTTATTCCTGGGCTGTTTTATTCTTTGAGGTAGAGGTGGTAAGTTGGTATGATTTTGTGGAGTGATGGAAGCTGCTTTAATTGTATTCAATTCCTGTTTAAGTTTGCAGAGCTCCTCCTTAATACTGGCAAGTTGAAGACAGATGGGGCAAGCCTTAAGCCTCCAAATAGTATGTCTTGGAATTAAAGCACCACAGTGATTGCATAGAATAAAGGTCATCTTGATTGGTTGTGAAGTGACTTGATTTGAGTAGTCCTGATTATATAGGTCTCTATATATGAATAGTGGTCCCTGGGGTTGGTGGGACTATAAGTCTTACCCCTATTCCTATGAAGGGAAAGAGGAAATAAGATTTAACAGAGGAAAGAGAAGGGTTTATTTTTTTGTGCTTTATTTTTTTTTTTAGTAAGAAACAGGGATGAGAAGAGAAATTAAGCAGTTATAATGCTGAAAACCAGTGAAAAGAGCAGAATATGAAATGCAGAGCAACTTATTTTATTGAAGTTCCAGGGCAGCCTTGTTCACAGCAATGTCCCAAAGATAATGCAATTAACCTTAGAAGTAAAACAGAGCCCCTCCCTTCTCCACCTAATCAGCAGAAAACAATGGCTGAATACTAGTAAGACAGAAATATAGGCTCTATACCACCTAAAACACAGTATTTTAAACAAAAATGCAGGTTCTATCAGTGCTACCCTAAAACACAGGATTTATAACGATTTTCCCTACTTTAGTCACCCTAAGCCAAAGGCACCAGGATTTAATTAGAGTTAACAAAATCTTACCCTTTTTCCTATGAAGAGGAAGAGGAAATAAGATTTAACAGAGGAAAGAGAAGGGTTTATTTTTTTGTGCTTTTTTATTTTTTTTTAGTAAGAAACAGGGATGAGAAGAGAAATTAAACAGATATAATGCTGAAAACCAGTGAAAAGAGCAGAATATGAAATGCAGAGCAACTTATCTTATTGAAGTTCCAGGGCAGCCTTGTCCTTATTATGACAGGAGTTGCCATACAGCTTATTTTAAGGAATTGAAAAAACTGGGATTTTGGTGGGAGTTTCTGTGTCATGTTTTTAAAATGGAACGTACTATGGCTATACAACAGGGATATTACAAAAAGTTTCTGAGGATTTGGGAGCCATTGACAAAATTTTGCAAAGAGTGATTGTTGATTTTGCCCTTTGGTCATGCATGTCCAGGGTGGGTGGGTGGGAAGGAGGGTTGGAAAATATTTTTTAAATTCTTTAATTTGAGTGCAATTTTTGAATATGAGTATGGGGGGTGATATATCTATTTGTCATAGATTAAGATTTGATGGATTTTAAGTGCTTTTATAGTGTAATATGATTGCATATAATGGGGAGAGAACTACAGGAGGAGCAGCGCTGACGGTGCTCGGCACCAACTGCCAGTTTCACTAGAGGCCAGATCGGGAGCCCTTTCCAGCAGGGCAGCTAGAGTCATATACACCCCTCCCCGTTCCAGCAGGGGAGAGAACTACAGGAGCAGCGCTGACGGTGCTCGGCACCAACTGCCAGTTTCACTAGTGGCCAGATCGGGAGCCCTTTCCAGCAGGGCACTTAGCATCATCTACACCCCTCCCCCTTTCCAGCATGGGAGAGAACTAAAGGAGGAGTAGCGCTGACGGTGCTCGGCACCAACTGCCAGTTTCACTAGTGACCAGATCGGGAGCCCTTTCCAGCAGGGCACCTAGCATCATCTACACCCCTCCCCTGTTCCAGCAGGGGAGAGAACTACAGGAGGAGCAGCGCTGACGGCGTTGACGGCACCAACTGCCAGATTCACTAGTGGCCAGATCAGGAGCCCGTTCCAGCAGGGCACCCAACACCATCTTCACTCCTCCCCCATTCCAGTAGGGGAGAGCCGACAGAGGAGAGCTGCAGTCCGAAGCTCAGGCCAACGGTCGGTTCGGGAGCTCGTTCCAGCAGGGTACCCGACACCATCTTCACTCCTCCCCCATTCCGAAGGGTCTACCTCTGAGGATCTCGCATCATGTGCGGCAGCGGTGGAGATTACCTTGCCAGAGATGTCGCCTGTTCTTGGAGGAAACTCAGGTCCCAGTTGATAGCCATCGGAACTGGGGTTGACGGCAGTTAAAGAATAGAATCGGAATGGTGGTTGAAGTGAATTGGGGTGGACATGGAGGTGGGTATGGAGAGGAATAGGGATATGATGTATTCTGGAAAGGCATTTAAGATCTGGTGTTAAATGATCATAATAATTACAAGTCTTGATGCTTTTTTGGAGTGTGTTTCTGTCTCTCTCCATGCTTATTTTTATCTCTATTTTGTTTACTTTAATTATTATTTTAATTCTATCTTTAAATTATTTATTCATTACTTGTTGGAATATTTTATTTCTATCTTTATCTCTACCTCTGTCTTTTTATTTTTATTTTTCATACTGTTTCTTCAGGTACTTTAGTTAGATTGTGAGCCTTTGGGACAGTTAGGGAATTTCCAAGTACCTATCTTATTTATTTAGTTTTTATTTATTGTATCTTTAATGCATCATTTTTGTAAACCGCTTAGAAACCTCACAGTTATTAGCGGTATATAAGAATTAAATTAAATTATAATATGTTGCACTTATGTATGGCTTAGAAATGAATAAAGATTAAAAAAAAAGAACTCTGTACTGAGAGTGTTGATGAGCTATACGAAACCGTAGGAACCTTCTGTGAGCAGAATGAATGAGATCTAGAGAGCATAGCCATTTGTTTCATTCTAGAAGGGGGTATAGAGTCCCCAGGGATAGCATGTGAAACTTTTCTTTAACTAGATGTTTGTTCAAGTTGTGAAGATCAAGAATTTGGAGGTCATCTTCTCTGGAATTAGAAAATACCTGGAGTAGAACCCCTGATTTTTCTGAGAAGGAGGAACTACCTCTATGATATTTAGTTGAAGCAAAGCTTTGATTTCCTAAAGAAGAAGGGACGTCTGTTAAGATGTGAAAGAGGATTCTCTTGGAGGGTGATTTGGAGGTATTGTTTCGAAATGAAGTGAGCAACCCTCTGAAATAACTTTGAGGACCCAAGTAACTGTTGAAATGAGAGTCCAACGTCGATGATAGAATTGTAGTTGACCTCCGATAGGTTGTAAGCACACCAAAAAGACTGTATTGGTTTCTGATGGGAAGACTGAGATTTTTGAGGTCGTTATTGCTTTTGCCTCTTTTGTGGTGGTGGTTTGGAAGAAGAGGATGTTGCAGGGTATTGCCTCTTGTAAGTGTAAGCAGCTGGTCTTGGAGCTGACTTAGATGGTTGAGTCTTATTCTTTGATCTGTTCAAAGAGTTCTGCTTGTGTTGAGTGAGCTTCTGGGTAGCTGCTTCTACTCTATCCCCAAAAAGCTCTACCCCAGACATGGAATATTGGAGATTAATATCCATGTCTAAAACTCATAGCCATGCCAGACACCTCATAGCCATGGACATGGATGATGCTCAGAATGACATCTCAAATGTATCAAATGCCATCTGAGCCATATACTTCCTTGTTTGGAGAAGGCTGTGAGTTTGTTGAAAATCCTTATTATGTTCCAGGAAAATATATTGCTCAAACTCCAACTTCTTTACAAAATGTTTAAAGTAGAAGGACATATGGAAGTTGTAATTCAACACTCTATTGGCCAACATTGAGTTCTGATAGTGGCGGCAACCAAACTTGTCCATTGTATGACCTTCACACCCTTGTGGTGCAGAGGCGTAAACTCTGGTAGTGAAGGACTTCTTGAGGGTCGATTCTACTCTGGTACTGGAGGATTCTTGAGGGTTGTAGCTGTGGTTTGTTATATCCCAGGAAAGAAATAATTCTGTAGAGAGAATTAATCTTCCTTGGAGCTGCAGTGACCAAAAGAGGATTCTTTCAGTTACGAAAAAGGGCCTCCTTAAGAAGATTGTGTAATGGTAACTTGAAAAGTTCCTTAGGCGGTTCATCATAGTCTAAGGCATCTAGAAGCTCTTCCTTGGGCTCAGTATCAGCCTCTAGCTTGACAGGTAGGGCCTTCCCCAACTGTCTAATGTATTTAGTGAAAGACAGTCCTTCAGGAAGAGATTTCCTTCTTGGGGGAAGATCCAATGGTATACGATATGATTCCAGTGCAGATAAGAGTGGGTTCACACTCGGAGTCAGTATGGTGTCATGAGAGGTCAGAATCAGCCACAGGCACCCCAGGTGATTCTCTATAGGAAGAAGTGTTGAGGAGAATGGTGAGACTGACGAGACGATGCTCCTTGATGTCCCTGATCCGATGAAGACGAAGAAGAGCATCGATGAGAAGCTCTTTTATCTTCAGAAATATGGGAATGATGAAAAGTTGATTGACGGTGTCTAGATCCAGAGCGTCTAATGATGAAGAGCATTGATGCATCAAAGAAGAGCATTGATGCCTTGATGCAGAGTGATGATGTTACAATGTAGAGAATTGCTGCAACATCGAGGATCGATGCCTCAATGGCAAGTATCATTGTCTACTAGTAGATCGGTGTGATGTAGACCAACGCCTCGATGGAGATCTAGATTTGTACCCTGCAGCCTCGAGGAGCTATGCTTAGGATGTAGATGTTAACAGCAGTGTTGTATGTAACTTAAAAATGTCACCGATTTCCCTCCTGAAAAACTCACTAAGTTGCTCTTTCAAGAGCTGCACCAATATCCTTGGCTCAACAGCCAGTACTATTGGTGCAGCAGGGTGCCTAGGGGTGGGTGACCTTGGAGAGGATGCATACCCTGAAGGAGACACAACCTGCAGAGATGTAGAGAGGTGGCATTGCTTTTTAGCCTGCATCGATGCTGTCAAAGTTGGCTAGCTTCCCCGATGTTGGAATGTCATCCAATGCCAATGCTGATACCGCAAAGTACTGCAGACTCAGAATGTTTCCCAGTGTCCATAGTCGAAACAAAGAGTTTCTCCTGTTGAATGTGACAAGTTTTTAAGGAGTACTTCTGCAAGATGGAACAGCACAAGCAGGAGTTCAGGGCCTAAGCACTGCAAACACCAGCTATGCGGATCAATTATAGAAATAGGCGGCAGGCAATGACGGCACTTTTTAAAACCCGTCAACGGTTTTGATATGGATGGAAAGATTTTGTCGGCAAGATTAAACTCAATGATTAAATTGGGTGAGGTAAAAATCCATCGAAAAGGAAACTGAAGGATGAACAGCCCCCATAAAGGCCGAAATACCTCACATGAAGGTAACAAAAATCCCACACGAGGGAAGGAGCCCAAGTGAGGTAAAGAAAATTTTTTACTTTTAAATACTATTTTTGAAAGAAAAAGAAATAACTGCTAAAGGCCAGATTAGTACACAATACGGGGGTCGAAGGCACTGCTAACCGGACGAAGTCCAGAAAAATACACTTCTTCATTCCGTGGAGTACGAACAACTGAGGAACCACAAGTCTACGTCAGGCAGGAAGGTACTCGCACATGCAAGGTTTGAGTAGTCGCAAACTGCCATGCTGTGACCGCCGCTGAGCTAATTACGGCAGCCTGAAGAACAAATCTAGCAGGCTGCTGTCGGCCTCCGAAGCACATTACCTCTGTCGCGGTCCTGCCCATCCTCTGACATAAGGGGCGGGACCGCGGCAGAGGGAACATGCTTCGGAGACTGACAGCAGCCTGCTAGGTTTGCTCTGCAAGCTGCCGTAATTAGCTCATCGGTGGTCACAGCGCGGAAGACGACCTCTCTCGCTGGGTGCGGGAAGTAGCTTGGAGGTAAGGCCCCGCCCGCCGCAAGGGCCCCGATGGGACACTGGATCTGGACAGCCGTAATTAGCTTTAAAGGGGGAATTTGGAGGACGCTGAGGGGGAAGCCAAGGAAGACAACCGGGCGCTCACCAATGCTAGGGAGAGCCATATCGGGCGCGGGCATTTAAAAAGGTACAACGGGGAGGGGGTGGGATATTTAGAAAAATGTATCTTCTCTGCATAAGACGCACCAACATTTCCTCCCACTTTTGGGTGGAAAAAAAGTGTGTTTTATGGAGCAAAAAATATGGTACTTCCATAGGTTTGACAGAGACTACCCTAAACTGGTTCTCATCATTTTTCTCTAACCGAACATCTAAAGTATTTATCGGTCAAACCTCATCAGATCTTTTCCCCTCTACTATTTAATATTTTCACATCTCCTCTTCTCACAATTGTACAGTCAATAGGCTTTACTGTCTATACCTACTCTGACAATATCAACTGATTCATCCAACTGATCTGACTCAAAAGACATTCAGAATATCAATGAAAACTTGACAAAGTTAGCCAATGGCTTACTGATATGTTATTCTTAAATATCTTTAAATCAAAAGGTATGATTTTCTCATGGAACACTAATGAACATCCAGTTTCCTAAATTTGCCTCAAATCTATTCCAATTCAATTTCCAAGCTCTAGAAAAATTCTCGGCTTTATCATTGGTTACAAACTAACATTACATCAACAAATTAGCTCAAATGCTTTTATAGGTTAAGAATGATTAGATTAGGGGTGTCCAACCTTCGGCCCAAGGGCCGCTTGCGGCCCCGTGAAGTATTTTGTGCGGCCCCGGTCAAGGGCGATGCAGTGTTTTCCTCTGCTGCCCCCGGGTGTTTATCATCTTGCCGGCTCCCTCCTCTGTCTTGCTGCAGCATTTGAACGTTTGTGCGGCCCCAGAAACATTTTTTTTGGCCAATGCGGCCCAGGGAAGCCAAAAGGTTGGACACCCCTGGATTAGATCAATCTCCAGTCTCCTAGAACCGTCATCTCTTAACATTCTGCAACAATCCTTGGTAATTTCACAACTTGACCATTGCAACTCATTGTATTAAGGAATAAATCAGAAAGAATATAGAAGACTGCAGACCATCCAAAATACAGCTATCAAATTGGTATATAAAGCAAAAAATTTGATCATGTAACACCTCTTCTAATAAAATCACACTGGCTACCAGTCACCCACAGAATCACTTATAAAATCTCACTACTCACATTTAAATTAAAGATCTTACATTCACCAGAAATCATTCCCTAGAACATTCCGATCCAGCAACAAATATCTCTTGAATGTTCCCTCTCTACATCACTTATTCTATGACCACCAGATAAAAGATCTCAGAGCAGGATTTTCAAAAACCCTTGTTAAAAAGCAATAGTCTGCTACCACAGCTGTTTAGATACCGATTTAAAAATCCCGAGACATTCTTAAAAAATTGTGCATGGAAATGAGGTCAGTGGACAGCAGCAAAGATTTCCTAATTTGTATGTGCCCATCGCTGATGGGCACATGTGCAGAAAAACGCTGCTGTCAATGCCGCCGCCAACCCCCCCAAAACAAAAACACAGTAACACAAAAACCTCACCACGTCTGACCTGAACCTACCCTGGCAGTGGGAGAGATGACAACACTCTCCTGCTGCACTAAAAAAATGACCCCTCCCTGCAGCGGGAGAGATGCCCCCACTCTCTCTCGCAGGCAAGTAAACCCCCCTGCCCCCCTTACCTCAAAGATGAAGAGCGGGAGTGACACGGACCATTCCAGCCAGCTGCCTGTGTTGTCTAAGGGGAGTCCCCTCCCCAGATGCATCGTGAAGGGGCCCAAGGCTCTGGTTGGCCCGGACGCCTAAATCCCCACCTATGGGGCATCCAGGCCAATCAGAAGCTTAGGCTCCTTCACGATGCATCCGGGCAGTTTTTTAAGGATGCAACCTGGGCCAATCAGAGCCTCAGGCCCCTCCCTGGTGCATCCCAAGATGCACCGGGGAGGGGAATTCCTTTAGACAACGCATGGAGGGGCCTTATGCAACCTGGGCCAATCAGAGCCTAAGGCCCCTCCCTTGTGCATCCCAAGATGCACCAGGTAGGAGAATTACCTTAGATCAGTGGTTCCCAACCCTGTCCTGAAGGACCACCAGGCCAATCGGGTTTTCAGGATAGCCTTAATGAATATGCATGAAGCAGATTTGCATGCCTGTCACTTACATTATATGCAAATCTCTCTCATGCATATTCATTAGGGCTAACCTGAAAACCTGACTGGCCTGGTGGTCCTCCAGGACAGGGTTGGGAACCACTGCCTTAGACAATGCAGGCAGCTGGAAGGACGGGTCCATGTCCCTCCCGCTCTTCATCTATGAGATAAGGGGGAAGAGGTCGGTAGGGGAGGTGCAGGGGGCAGTGTGGGAGGGGTTACTTGCCAGTGGGAGAGAGTGGGCATCTCTCTTGCTGCGGGGGGGGGGGGTTGGGTTATTGGCGGGAAGGCTTTTTAGAGCAGCGGGAGAGTGTGAACATCTCTCCCACTACGGGGTGGGGGGGGGAGTTTGGGTTAGTGGCTGGAAGGTATTTTAGTGCAGCGGGAGTGTGTGGGCATCTCTCCCGCTGCAGGGGGGGAGTTTGGGTCAGTCATGGTGAGGTTTCTAGCTGTCTTGACTACTGACCGGCACCCTGGACCAGTCACTTTTTTTAGCCACCAAAAGCCGATGCCGCTTTTTAAAAATGGCTCAGCATTTTTTAAGAATCCACCAGAGGGCTCATTTCAATGTTGAAGACCCCTTTTGCATGTCAGTGTCGGAGACTGCTAGAAACCTCACTAAAGAGGGAGATAATCCCTTTTGATAATCCGTTGCCAAACTGCGTACAGGCTAAACTGCCAGAAAACAGTTTAGCGACGGTGTTAAAATTTTGAGAATCCTTGCCTCAGTGACAGTACCAACTCTTTGGAATTCACGACCACTGTACTTGCGGGAAAAAATGACAAATTTAAATCGAATCTAAAAATATTTTTTGTTAAAGATGCCTACAATTTAACTCACCAATCAGTAAAGAATATCATCAAAGGAAGAGCACTTTCCTCCACTGTATTTACCCCTTACTGCTTCTCTATCCTATTACAGATTGTATTTCACCCCTTCCCACATGTGTCAAAACATTTTTATTTTTGTTAATGTCCAAGTCATGTCTCCCTATTGATTTTAATATTTAATACCATACCTCCTTTTATTCACAGCTTAGACAATTTTATTTTAAGCGGTATATTAAATTTTAAATAAACTTGATTAATGTCACTTATTACTAGTGCTGAAAATAGTCCAGAGACCTTATTTTCAGTACTGAATGAACTTCTCCAACAATAATTCCGTCTCTCTTGTTTCCTCTGCTAGTGAATTGACAACTTTCTTCAGCACTAAGATTCATAACTTGCAACAATCCCTACCCCTCCCATAATGTCTTTCAGTGCTCAACAGTCTTTTTCGTCCGATTCTTGTGCTGCTTCCCACAGTTTTTCTTTAATCCTGTTTCACTTGCTTCTTTTACTCAACTCGTTAACCGTATTAGGATTATTACCTGTCAGTTCGATCCAATACCTGGTTTATGGTATAAACTTCTAAAACATGGTCTCATCCTGTTGGCTATGATAATTAATTCCAGTTTGACATCAGAGATATCTCTTGCATCTTAGAAAAATATTGTTCGATTTATTCATCACAGGCTATGAAATATTGTTCAGTGACTAACCTTTTCTTTTTATAAAAATTAACAGAAAGGCTAGTTTTGCAACAAATTCTTCTATATACTGAGGCCACCAGCATTTTACATCCCCACCAGTCAGCAAAATATAAACTATTCTTTCTGACGTTATCAGTGATTTTCATTCTGTCTTTAAAAATGAAAAAATAGATTTAGTAATTTCTCTTGACCTATTTGCAGCCTTGATCTGGTAGATCATAATGTGCTTTTGACTAGATTTGCAGATATAGCATCACAGATACATTTCTTCACTATTTTTCATCATTCTTAACCTTTTTGGTGGCATCCTCTACAGGGCTACATTTTGGTATAACTTCTCTTTAATATCTTAAGTCCAGTTATTAGTCTCATTCAAGATCATGGCATCAATGATTTATTTTACCTGATGACATTTTTATTATCTATTATACTGACTCCATTGCTCCTAAACTAGCTCAGATGCAGTCCTTTTACAATGTTCTCACATTCAAAAATTGTAGGTTCCTGGTTCACCAATAGTTTATCCGCCTCAATACTGCTCCCTCAATTTATGGAAAGCAGATAAATCTTGTGCAACAATTTAAATACGAGTATTTAGATGTTTATCAGGATCAACATTTTTCATTCAAACACCAGATCTCATTGGTAGTCCAGAAAATGTTTTGTGTTTTTTTTCTCAGAGATTGTCCTTTATTAT
Source organism: Geotrypetes seraphini (assembly GCF_902459505.1). Lineage (NCBI taxonomy): Eukaryota > Metazoa > Chordata > Amphibia > Gymnophiona > Dermophiidae > Geotrypetes > Geotrypetes seraphini. The sequence goes on from NC_047089.1 coordinate 121,817,758, forward strand.
TTACATCCTCATAAATGACAATATTATATGCCATTGTAGTGACCCAGCTGGATTACTGTAATATTATTTATGCAGTATTACATTTTATTTGGTTAAATTTTGAAGACAATTTAAAATGTTGCTATTAGTTCTGCTAAGAAATATGACATCATGATGATCTTGCTAATACAATTGTCACTTGCTTCCTGTCGTTTATAGGATTCAGTTTAATATCCTTAAATTAACACACAAAGTACTCCATCATGGTGTTCCTAATCTTTAGCACACACTAAAAATGCTAGCGCAGCTTAGTAAAAGGAGCATAGGTGTTCTATTTACTTTTTTGTTGCACTATCTTTATGGAATTCCTTATCTTGACATTTATAACTCAAAACATCTTTTATTAATTTTAAGGCTACTTTGAAAACTCCATCTTTTCCAAAATGGCCTTCTTATAACATGACTGGTAATGGCTAATTCTCCATGACATGAGATCTCAATCTGATATTTTTTACTCTCTAACTTTCAACTCTCCTTTCCTAAGTAATGGTGTGACTTTTTTTTCCTATGGATTAGTTATTGTTGACAGATAAGGAAAAAAAATGCTTTAGTACTTGAATGTAAACCACTTAGGCTGTAAGTGGTATATAAATACTTAAAATAAACTGCTTTGCTACATGCAAACATAAAACCAAAACCCACAAAATTCCAATGTACACAAGAAAACCACACACACAAAAAAAATTCTGAATTTTTCTCAAAGGAAGCATGTCTGGGGGGGTAGAGATTGGGTGTGACAGTGCAAATAAGTTAGCACAGCCACCTTATGAACTGGTTAGCATGGGATTAGCACATGAGCCCTTAGGGCTAGATGCACAAAACTCTCTGATTGTGTACCAATGGCCACTAAACCAGTTTGACTGGATTAGTGACCGACAAAATTGGCCGACCCAATTTTCAAAACGGCTCACTGCGTAGTTTTCTGTGCAGTCGTACATTCTCCAATTCTGGCATGCAAATGACCTCATTATTATTAAAATGAGATCATTAATATTAAAACGAGCTATCCAATCGATGGCCTAACTTTGCATGCCATAATCGGATCACTAATACTGACCTGAAAAAAATGACAGTGTTACTGACAGTTCTGATGTTTTTTCATTTTTTTTTCTACTGGCATAGATATGTGTGTGTAACACATGTACAATATCTGGCCCATTAAAAAAAAAAAAAAAGTCGAGCTGGCCTCCCCCAATGATGCCCCCCCCTCACCCCAGAACCAAAATAAAGGCAAGAGGGATGCTCATTCCCTCCTGCCAGTGTGACCCCCCTCCCCTGCCAAACTGACTCCCCAGGACCCCACTCCTCCTCCTCCACTTTACAAAACATTGGCAGGAGCGATGCCCCCCGGCCCCCCACACCATCCCCATAATTCTACATTAAGATGATAGCAGGAGGGATGCCCAGTCCCTCCTGCTTACAGGCCTGCCATTCCAAAATGGCTGGCCTTCCCCTTCCCAGTTTCATCCTGGGATGAATGGGGAGGGGCCTAAGGCCGATTGGCTCAGATGCCTAAGCCCCTTCCTCTGTATCCCATGATGCCCCGGGCAGGGGGCCTAAGGTCTTGATTGGCTCAGATGCTTAAGGGGGCATCTGAGCCAATCTGGGCCTTAGGCCCCCTGCCCAGTGCATCCTGGGATACAGGAGGGGCCTTAGGCGTCTGAGCCAATCAGGGCGTTAGGCCTCTCCCCATGCCATTTTGGAGTGATGGGCCTCCTGCTGTCATCTTAATGTAGAGGTATGCTGGTTTGGGGTGGCATCTGGTGGAAGGAGGGAGTGGGCATTCCTGCTGATTTTTGTAAAGTGGGGAAAGGGAGAAGAGAGGTTGGTTTGGATGAGGTCCTGGTGGGAGGAGTTTGCAGCAGCAGAAGGGAGTGAGCATCACCCCTGCTGATTTTTATTGAAGTATGGTGGTAGGGTCCTGCAGGAGGGGGGTGGTTCAGCTCAGCCAGGGAGGGGAGTCTGTGGTGGCAGGAGGGAGTGGGCATCCCTCCTGCTGATTTTTATTGAAGTATGGGGGGGAGGGTCCTGCAGGAGGGGAAGTGGTTCGGCTCAGCAAGGGAGGGGAGTGCCATTTTGGAGTGATGGGCCTGTGAGAAGGAAGGACTGGGCATCCCTTCTGCTGTCATCTTAATGTAGAGGTATGACGGTGGTTCGGGTGGCATCTTTTAGAAGGAAGGAATGGGCATTCCTCTTGCAGATTTTTTGTAAAATGGGGGAGGGTTGGTTGGGGGGGTCCTGGTGGCAGGGGTTTGCAGCAGAAGGGAGTGAGCATCCCTCTTGCTGATTTTTATTAAAGTATGGTGGTAGGGTCCTGCAGGAGGGGGGTGGTTCAGCTCAGCCAGGGAGGGGAGTCTGTGGTGGCAGGAGGGAGTGGGCATCCCTCCTGCTGATTTTTATTGAAGTATGGGGGGGAGGGTCCTGCAGGAGGGGAAGTGGTTCGGCTCAGCAAGGGAGGGGAGTGCCATTTTGGAGTGATGGGCCTATGAGAAGGAAGGACTGGGCATCCCTTCTGCTGTCATCTTAATGTAGAGGTATGACGGTGGTTCGGGTGGCATCTTTTAGAAGGAAGGAATGGGCATTCCTCTTGCAGATTTTTTGTAAAATGGGGGAGGGTTGGTTGGGGGGGGTCCTGGTGGCAGGGGTTTGCAGCAGAAGGGAGTGAGCATCCCTCCTGCTGATTTTTATTGAAGTATGGGAGGGGGGTCCTGCAGGACGGGGATGGTTCGGCTTAGCCAGGGAGGGGAGTCTGTGTTGGCAGGGGGGGTGGGCATCCCTCCTGCCTCTATTTTGGTTCAGGGGGTCATCGGGGGGGACCATCATTGGGGGGGGACTCACATTTTTTCATGGGAACACACAACATCTATGCCATAAAAAAAAGAAAAAAAGAATAAAGCCCCAAACAACTGAATGGCAGGAGGCTGCTTTGGGGCTTCCCTTGTTGCTCAGCTGTTTGGGTTTCTCCAAACCGGATCTGCGCATGTGTGAAAGACAGTTTCTATGCAAGTGATCAGATGGGATTACGACTGTCCTCCACAAAACTCATTTACATGGGCAGTTATTTGAACATGGATCACTCTTTAGAAATCGGTAAAAAAAAAAAAAAAATCAGCCCACAGCATCCCACATAGTCTTAACGACTGTTTTTAGTGCATCTAGCTGTTAGTGCCTAAAAAATGAGCAGCATAAGTGCTCATGTGCAAATTTTTGTTAATGGCTACATGCTTATGGCTACATTAGCACATGGCTATTAACTGAGAAAACAGAAAATCAGCCATTTTCTGGTTGCAGTAAAATGGCCTTAGTGCACGGGAAAAACCCACATAAAGGTGCAATAAAGCCACTTTTTACCACAACTTAGTAAAAGAACCCTTTCAAGCACTAATGATTATACTGAGTATCAATAAGGCCCTGAAATAAGCTATGAGGGACACAAAACAAGTGAAAAGATTAAAAAAATGTCAAGAAAAAGACTTTATAATATCTTGTTTTTCAGAAACTGATATTCAGTACCTTTTTAAATTTTCCTTGTCGCTTTGCTGTAGACTGCCCCTGGAGTCAGAACAACATACTGTAAGAATACATGTACATACTACATAGAAACCTCTGCATTCTATACTAAATTGTAATTGCCACATTTGTAGAGAAAATTAATATGGTAAAACATTTATTCAATTGTTAATTTTGAAATACAGTGCCATGCAAAAGTCTTTATATCCTTGTTTATTTTTCAAATTCTGATATATTAAAAAAATACGGATAAAAATGCATTAAGCTGCAGTCTGTTTCAATGATCTACTCAACACATACTAACACTCTCAATGTGAAGGAACAAGTAGAGAAATATTCAAAGAAGAATTAAGAAGAAGAAGAAACCAAATAGGTTTTGATTAAAACCTTTTTACTTTGTCATACCTAAGAGCTCCTTTAACAAAGAGGTTTCTACCACGGGCCAGTGAGGTAAATGCTCTGACGCTCATAGGAATTCTATGAGCATTGGAGCAATTACCTCAGTAGCCCACAGTAGAAACCTCTAATGCAGCTTTGTAAAAGCCAGTATAAATTAAGTCTAGTTCTAAAAATTGCCCCATATACATTAAATAAAGCTGAAATGATTTGAATACTTCTGGATGAAGAATCAAGCTATTTCTATAGCATGGAGTGAATGAGGAAAAGGCCTGAAAAATGATAAAGTCATTCAAAAGTTTAAGAACTGCCATATTGGATCAGATCAAAGGTCTATCAAGGCCAGTATCCTATTTTCAACAGTAGCCAATCCAGCAGTCCAGGTCACACATACCTGGCTGAATACCCAGAAGTAGCTACATTACATGTGCATATTCCCAAGGAATTTCCACCAAGTTTATTTTAATAATAGTTTATAAATTTTCCCTCCAAGAGCTTTTTTAAACTCAATATGCCATTAAAGATCAAATGTGTCATGTAACAACTGACCTCATAGAAATTCTTCGCAACTTCTAGTCGTCCTAAGAACAACTCTACATGTCAGAATGTAATGCTCAGCTTAAAGATAATATGTTTGATGATAATCTTCCGCATTCTATCATTACTCTAGAACAGGTATGTCCAACAGGTAGATCATGATCTACCTGTAGATCGCGGAGGGGTCAGGGGTAAATCGCCAGCCCCACTTGGCTCCATCTTTCCAGCAGCTCACCCTGTCACTAGGAGAGAGCTCGTGCTGGCAGGTTGTCTGTTGAGGGCTTGCCGCTGTTGCCGCTTGCTGCCTGTGTTAATCTTGCCTGCGGGTGTATGGGGGGCACTTGTTGTTTTCGTGCCAATAGTTTCTGGGTACCCCAGGGGGCCGCCGCTCACGCCCCGTGACGATATGCCACCGGGCCCGGTGTCATACCTTGTCTCCTGCCTCTCAGAATCACCCATTCCTGACCCCACCCCAACACCCCTTAGAAGTTTAAGTTTTAAGTTTCAAGTTTATTTAAAAATTTGATTGATCGCAAAATCATAATCCAATGCGATTAACAAATAACAATAAAATTGGGGTAAAAAGAAAAACACATTGATTAAACCAGACAGTTAATACAACTTTTGACCAACCAAACACAACAGGGGAAAAAAAAGGATTAAATACAATTTGTAAACAAAATTAAAAGGGCATGGGTAATGAAAAGGTTACCCGCTCAATTTTCACTTAACTGCATTATTAAACCACTAAAAAGTATCCTAATTATACGGAATTCAAATAACTCAGTTAAAGGCATCCTTAAAAAGCCAGCTTTTCAGGAGACCTTTGAACTTACTAAGTAATTTTTCTTCCCTAATATTGATTGGGAGCAAATTCCAAATTTGAGGGGCCGTGATCGTGTCCCTCCTTTAATAAATGTGTCTTAGTGAAGGGACTAAGAGGAGAGATTTTTCTTCAGATCTTAAAGATTTTGTGAGGGTATAAGAGATTAAAATCCTTTCTAAGAATACAGGAGCTTTATTTATTAAAGTTTTGTGTGTAAGTAATGCTATTTTTTATGTAATTCTATGATTTACAGGTAACCAATGCTTTTCCTTAAGGAGTAGAGTCACATGATCAAAATTTTTTATTTTTATTAATTATTTTTATTGCAGTGTTTTAAAGGATTTGCAATCTACATATTTCTTTTAAGGTTATTTCCTTGTACAAAGCGTTGCAGTAGTCAATTTTTGATATAACTAAGTGTATTAAAATATTCAGTGATGATTCATCCAAAAATGCAGATAATGATTTAATCAACCTTAACCTACAGAAACAGTTTCTAACAAATTAACTTATTTGATCATGATAATTCAATTTCAGGTCCAAAATGACCCTGAGCATCTTTACCTTGGTGACTTCCTTAAGCATAATTTTATTTATATTTATGCAGGCTCCAAACTTCTGTCCTTCCCTGCATGTGTTATATACCGGGCGATATCCATTTGTCTGGGTTTTACGTGAATACACTTACCGTATTAGTTGTGTTGTGTGCTGGTCATTGGTCACTTTATAAGAACATAAGAATTGCCGCTGCTGGGTCAGACCAGTGCCCAGCAGTCCTCCCGCGGCGGCCCTTAGGCCAAAGACCAGTGCCCTAACTAAGTCTAGCCTTACTTGCGTACGTTCTATTTCATCAGGAACTTGTCTAATCCCTGGAGGGTGTTTTCCCCTATAATAGCCTCTGGAAGAGCGTTCCAGTTTTCTACCACTCTATGGGTGAAGAAGAATTTCCTTATGTTTGTTCGCTTTCATAAAATGTATTCGGGCAAACACAACAAATTGTCAAGAATTTGGTGATTTTGGCGGGCTTTTCCAATTTTGCTCTAACTTGTCTATGTCTTGCCTTCGAATTGGTTCAAAACACTATGACTTTTGCTTGCCTCTGCAATTTTATTTTGCCTATGCTTTGCGTTCATTCTACACTGCAATTTTATTTTGCCTTGCCTTTGCGTTGATTCTACACTGTATGCAGAATTTATTAAATCGCGTGTGGTGTATTTGAACTTGTTTGGCAGTATTTTATTTTATCTGGTTTGCTGGACAAGTGTTTTGAGCTTTTTGGATGATTGGTAGTATTTGATTATTGGTGCCAGTATGATGAATTCTTATTTTTTTCTTTTAGAACTGCATATTGTGACAAACCTACTGCATTTCTGAGGTTTGTCACAGGGAAGTATAAGAAAGTATACAAACCCCAGTGCAGAAGGGCTGACCAGGTCATTGCACAGGACATTAAGTTAGCTGACTACCCTGTGAGCGATGAAGAAGAAATGGAAATAGAACAGGAAAGCTTTGATTTACCTAAAGCAGTCCCAAAGCCAGGCAAGAAGAATCTGCCTTTCTATTATCCAGTGCTTGTAAGGCAGAAATCTCACAAACAGTTTCCCCTCAGAGAAACGGCACAGGCTGAGGAAGGAGTGCCCTTCCCCCATCAGAAGCCAAGGGGGAGTGGTTCTTTCCCTCAGCTTGAAGCCAGGCTCGTCAGAGAGCAAGGGGGAGGAGAGGCAGGCTTTGCAGAAACAGCAGGACGAGAGCAGAGGCAGGAAGTACAGAACGGGGCTGAGCTTGCTTCAGACCCTGCAGGGCAGTTCAACAACACTGACTGGGAGATGACTGAAGAGCAGGCTGGTAACTTGTCTCCAGAATTCTTTCCCCCAGAGCCGATGGTAGTGGAAGATAATAGTGCTGTGGTTGAGAGCTGACCAGAGGAAATGGAGATAGCTGAGTCAACTGTGAGTCTGTGAAAAGGTGTTTTTTTTTCTGGCTGTTTTTTTGTTCCTCTCATTGAGAGACTGACTGTGGGGGTTATCAGAGGAATGTAATCCTGAACGGCAGTGTTTCCACATCATAGTTTGCTGGACTTTAAGAAAGGGACAGTATTCTCCTCTACACCTGAAATGTGAGTAGCTGAGCTAAACGCTAGTTTGTAGTTTCAGCCTGGTAAAACCTAAGGCTCCCTGGTTTCAGGACTTTTCTGGTTTCAGGAATTGATTGCCATAGCAACTGTGTAATGTAATTAGCCTGCATGCCTCTTAGGAACAGAGATTAAGGGCAAGATTCACTAAACCTCCAAACCGTGCACGATCCATTTCCTATTGCATGCCGGCCAACTGATTCAGGAAAGGCCTGCATGCAAATGGAGACGATCGTTAGCACGCCCCCTACCCACGGCCAGAGCGATCCCTGCTCATGCGCACATCCTGACAGTAGTGACAGGAGAAGCAGCCTTCTGTCACTGCTGTCAGTGCTCAGCCCAGCATAGATCTCTCTTGCCTGCTCCCGGACTCTCCTGCAGTTCCCTGCAGTGCAAGTCCATGGTTTTAAAGCGGGCCTTCACTGTGGGGAACGGCGGCAGAGAGGAGAGACCGGGAGCAGGCAAAAGAAATCTGCACGACACCCCCCAGGTCACGATCTCTCCTGCTCTGCTCTGTTGTGCATGCCCTGCTCTGCAGCGCCCCCTCCCCTGAAGAAAAAAGCAGGAGGGATGCCAACTCCCTCTTGCCATCAAAAATATTAAAACAGAAAAAAAAGCAGAGTGGCACGCCCCCCCGACATGGAATGCCCGACCCGACCCCAAAGTTGGGAGCAGGAGGGGTGCTCAGTCCTTCCTGCTCCTAGGCCTCCCATCCCCCGGCTCACCCCTGTTTGGCCCAGGCCCAACCACCCCGGTACCTTTTCAATTGTTGGGAGCAGGAGGGGTGCCCGGTCCCTCCTGCTCCTTGAGGCAGGCTCCCATCTTCAGGAGCAGGAGGGGTGCCCAGACCCTCCTACTCCTAGAGGCAGGCTCCCATCTTCAGGAGCAGGAGGGGTGCCTGGACCCTCCTCCTGCTCCTAAGCTGCTGAAAATCTTCGGAAAGAGGAGGAAAGTCCTCCTCCTCCTTTCTCCGACCAGCCGCCGCCCCAATAGGGCCTTAGGCCCCACCCCGGCGCATCATCTGATGCATGGGGAGAGGCCTAAGGCACTGAATGGCTGAGGCGCCTCAGGCTCCTCCCTTAGGACGTCCCTGATTGGCTGAGGTGCCCCGGCCCCTCCTAAGGTAGGAGCCTGAGGTGCCTCAGCCAATCAGTGCCTTAGGCCTCTCCCCCGTGCTCACACTGCAGGGAAGGCGGCAGAGAGTAGGAGCTCAGGGCAGAAAGCAGGGCTGGAAGATTGGGGCGAGTAAGCAGGAGACACGGGGCAGAGCAGGGCTTCCATGGAGCTGGAGAGTCAAAAAGACGTTTTCGATTGATCTCCAGCAGTCGCATCTTAGGCTGAGCGGCCAGCCCAGTTGGATACAAAATTTTGGGTAGTGAATTGGGTTGCTGTCCAATTTGCATCCATTTCACCTCATTTGCATGCACGGATTCGAAGCGGATCGCAGGGGAGGTGAGTAGTGGTCGCAAACCGATCGCTTGCTTAGTGAATCTGGCTCTAAGACTCTGATAGTAAAACCTGCCCAGTTTCTTTGGGAAAGTCCAGCCCAGCAGAGAATGCTTGCACTGTGGAAAAAGCACAGACTGTCTCTTAGGCACTAATATGAATGTCTCTTCTGTAGCTCTGCATTGAAAAGCTATTTATGCCAATTGTTTCACCTCTAAGCTTTATTGAAAGCTGAAGAACTGTATCTTATTTGTCAAGCAAGCCCAGAGCTAATTATTGAGTTTTGGTGAATGAAATGAAACTTTTTTCCTTTTTGTTTGTAATGTTTTCATGCTACCAGGGAAATCTGGGTTGCAAGAGGATCATACGGCCAGTGGCCGAATAAAGCTTATGTTTTGTACCAAGGCCATTCTGACAACCATGTTTTCCTTTAAAGTCCTTGGAAGTGAGCTTGGTTAGGCATTTGCCTAGTGGCGGCCAACTTGAAAGGACACCCTAATTCTAAAGGGACCACGCCAGAAGCAAATAACGTGTCACTACATGGCTGCTCAGGGTGTCCACATAGAGCATGGGTGTGACAATGTGTGGTTTTGGCATCTCAAGTCCTTGTATTGCACATCATCCAGAGGTCTTCAGTTCCTGTTGATCTTTAATACTTTGGGACAGTGACAGTTTTGGACCGGATTCAGCCAGTGTTTGTATTAACTTTCTTTAGAAATTGCAGAGAAACTTCTGATTGAAGACAAAAGGAAGTCAGAAAGCGCTTATATCATTTAAAGTTTTAAAGGACTCTCATTACTTTCACAATTGGGTCTCTTGAAGAAGAAAAACGAAACGGGGTCACGTTGGGACCCCAAACTTTTCATAAAGCTAAGTAATAGCATTACAATTTACCTATTTCAAGTGATGTTTGCTTTTATGAAACATACAAACAAAGAATGCCATCATGTTTTGAAGTGGTTTTAAAAGACTGTGATATATTTCTTAGTTTTCCTGGCTTGGAGCGTGATCATTATTGAAAAAGCTGCAATGACTGTAAGGTAAACTCTGTACCAACACAAGGGGGGTGCAAACATTCCTTGTAGAGTTTCACGTCTCTGAGCAACTTCCAAAAATTTTTGATCAATCTCCATAGACAGGTTTCAAGTGAGGAGTGTTTGTATTAACAGCAGATTTGGCCTTCTTACATCCAGCTACCCCCGTATAACGAAGATGAGTGTTCCAAAGAAGAACAAAACCTACCACTTTCATAATGAATGGGAAATAAAAAACATAAGAAGTTGCCTCCGCTGAGGCAGACCAGAGGTCCATCTCGCCCAGCGGTCCGCTCCCGCGGCGGCCCATCAGGCCCTTTTGCCTGAGCAGTGGTCCCTGACTAGCTTTATAACCTATCTCTACTCCTATTCCTGTAATTTACCTCTATTCCTATCCCTATAACCCATCTCTACACTTATCTATACCCCTCAATCCCTTTGTCCTCTAGAAACCTATCCAAGCCTTCCTTGAAGCCCTGTACAGTGCTCCTATCTACCACAGCCTCTGGAAGCACATTCCATGTATCCACCACCCTCTGGGTGAAAAAGAATTTCCTAGCATTTGTTTTAAACCTGTCCCCTTTCAATTTCTCCGAGTGCCCCTTTGTACTTGTGGTCCCCTTTAGTTTGAAAAATCTGTCCCTGTCTACTTTCTCTATGCCTTTCAGGATCTTGAAGGTTTCTATCATGTCTCCCCTAAGTCTCCGCTTTTCCAGGGAGAACAGTCCTAACTGTTTCAATCTGTCAGTATATGAGAGATTCTCCATACCCTTTATCAGCTTAGTTGCTCTTCTCTGGACACCCTCAAGTACCGCCATGTCCTTTTTGAGGTACGGCGACCAGTACTGGACACAGTATTCCAGATGTGGCCGCACCATTGCACGATATAGTGGCAGGATGACTTCCTTCGACCTGGTGGTGATACCCTTTTTTTTTTTTTTTTTTTAATGATACCCAACATTTTGTTTGCTTTCTTCGAGGCTGCGGCGCACTGCGCTGACGCCTTCAGTGTTGTGTCAACCATCACTCCCAGGTCTCTTTCAAGGTTACTTACCCCAAGTAGTGATCCACCCATTTTGTAGCTGAACATCGGGTTTTTCTTCCCCACATGCAAGACCTTGCATTTCCCTATGTTGAAGCTCATTTGCTACTTTTTGGCCCACTCTTCCAGTGTCGTTAGATCCTTTTGGAGATCTTCGCAGTCTTCCATGGTTTTAACCCTGCTGTATAGTTTGGTGTCATCCGCAAATTTAATGACCTCACATTTTGTTCCCACCTCTAGGTCGTTTATGTAGACATTGAACAGGAGCGGTCCCAGCACTGACCCCTGCGGAACCCCACTCATGACCCATTTCCAGTCTGAGTAGTGCCCCTTTATTCCAACCCTCTGCTTCCTGTCCGCCAGCCAGTTTTTGATCCATCGGTGGACCTCCCCTTGCACCCCGTGGTTCCATATCTTCTTAAGCAGTCTTTCGTGTGGTACCTTGTCGAAGGCTTTTTGGAAGTCAAGGTAAATAATGTCTATAGATTCCCCTTTATCTATCTGGCTGTTTACCCCCTCAAAGAAGTACAATAAGTTTGTAAGGCATGACCTACCCTTACAGAAACCATGCTGACTCGACTCTAGCTGCCCATTGTTTTCAATGAGTTCACAGATGCTGTCCTTAACCAGCGTTTCCATCATCTTTCCTGGGACCGAGGTCAAGCTCACCGGCCTGTAGTTTCCTGGGTCACCCCTTGAACCCTTCTTGAAGATGGGCGTGACATTCGCTATTTTCCAGTCCTCCGGGATCTCTCCAGTTTTTAGGGATAGGTTGAATATTTGTCGAAGTGGCTCTGCTATTTCGTTCCTTAGTTATTTATTTTTTTATTTATTTTTTATTTATTTGGATTTTTATCCCGTCCTCCCAGTAGCTCAGAACAGTCTACAAATGAACATACACAGTGGAGAGTAACTAGACATATAAGTAATACAACAGGTTTAGTGATTGGACTTATAGATTTTGGAGAGAATTAAATACAGGGAGAGTATAGCAGAATGAGAGAAGGGGGAAATACAGTAGTTTAGTTTAAGGAAAGTTATATGCGTTTAGGTACAATTTGTTAGTGGAGAGAGTAAGAGAGGATTATACTGGAGTTTGGGGAGGTGATAGGAGAGTGGAGGGGTGGGGCGTAAGGGGGGGAGAAGACAGAGGAGATCTTTAGTTGAAGAGGAGGGTCTTTACCGATTTACGGAATGTTAATAATGAGTTCTGTTGTCTAAGTTGGGGGGGGAGTTGGTTCCAGAGGTGTGGAATGAAGTGGCTGTAGGATCGTTTGTGGGCAGTTTCTGGGAGCAGGAATCTTCCGGGGGGGGGGGGGGTGCATAGGCGTATCTCTGACTTTGAGCGGAGGGTGCGAGTGGGGTTGTAGATGGGAAGCTTGGATTTTATGTAGGAGGGTGTGGTGGAATAGATTCTCTTGTGGGCAATTGCCAGGGCTTTGAAAGTACAGCGTTGGCTAATTGGGAGCCAGTGTTCAGCATGGAGTGCCGGGGAGATGGAATCGTGGTAGTTGAGGTTGTGTAGGAGGCGGATGGCTGCATTTTGGACCCGTTAGAGGCGTTTGATATTATTTTTGGTTAGTCCATTAAATAGGGAGTTACAATAATCCATTCTGGAGAGGACATATGCGTATAGGAGTTGGGCGAGGTCTGGTGTGGAGATGTAGGGTTTGATCCTTTTCAGTTGGCGAAGGTAGTAGAAGGAGGTGGAGACTACTTGGGATATGTGGGCAGATAGGGATAGGTGTCCGTCTAGGGTTACTCCCAGGCTGCGAACTTGATCTGCTGCCGTTAGTAGAGTGGAATCCCATGTTAGTGTAGGTCGTAGGTATTTGGTGTTTTTGTTTCTGATCCATAGGAGTTCGGTTTTGGAGGCGTTAAGTTGAAGCTTGTTGTTTGACATCCAAGTTTTCATGTCAGTGAGGCAGAGTTCGAGGTTAGCAATTTGGGATGGCCGGTTTTCGCCTAAGGGGAGGAGCAGCTGGATGTCATCTGCATAAGAGTGGATTTTGATTTTATATTTTTGCGCTATATCGATGACGGGTTTGATGTAGAGGTTGAATAGGAGGGGGGATAGAAGGGCGCCTTGAAGAACACCATATTTGATAGGCTTAGGGTTAGATTTATGTGTCCCTAGTAGGACAGTTCCTTGAGTACCCTTGGGTGAATGCCGTCCGGACCCGGCGATTTGTCGCTCTTTAGCCTGTCTATCTGCCTGAATACATCCTCTTGGCTTACCTCTAATCTGACCAGCTTAACATCTCGGTCTCCATTTACGATCTCCTCAGGTTCCGGAATGTTGGTTGTGTCTTCCCTCGTAAAGACTGACGTGAAGAACTCATTTAACTTGTCCGCTATCTCTTTTTTATCTTTTACCACTCCCTTTCTGTCTCCATCATCTAAAGGTCCCACTTCCTTCCTAGCCGGTTGTTTCCCCTTAATGTACCTGAAGAATGATTTGAAGTTTTTTGCTTCTCCCGCCAGTCTCTCTTCGTATTCTCTTTTGGCTTTTCTAACCACTCGGTGGCACTCCCTTTGGTGTTCTTTGTGCTCCTTATGGTTTTTCCATATTTTGAACAATGATTTCTTGTCACTTATCGCCTTCTTCACTGCATTTGTTATCCACACTGGGTTTTTAGTTCTATTCTTTTTGCACCCTTTCCTGAACTTGGGGACGCACAGGTTTTGTGCTTCGTGCACAGTGTCCTTGAGTAGGTTCCAGGCTTTTTCTACGGACTCCATCTTCCTTGTATTGCCGTTGAGTTTCTTTCCCACCATCTTCCTCATGGCATCATAATTCCCTTTTTTGAAGTTGAGTGCCATCGTTGTGGTTCTTTTCACCTTTACTGATCCAATTTCAAGCCTGCACTGGATCATGTTGTGATCGCTGTTTCCTAGTGGGGCTAATACCGCCACCTCCTTTGCGGGTCCCCCTAGTCCGTTGAAAATTAGGTCAAGAGTAGCGTCTCCCCGTGTTGGTTCTGTGACAAGCTGTTCCATGAAACAGTCCCTCGTGACCTCCAGGAATTTGGTCTCCCTCATGCAGTTTGAGTGCCCAATATTCCAGTCTATCCCAGGGTAGTTGAAGTCCCCCATCACCACCATCTTCCACTTTTGCATACCTGCCTCAGTTCCGCCTCCAGGTCCTGGTCGATTTCTTCCGGTTGTACAGGTGGGCGGTAGTACAGACCCAATTTTATGTCTGCTCCAGTTCCTCCCGGTAGCTTAACCCATAGTGATTCCAAGCCATCCGCTCTTACTGTTGTTTCCATCCTGGTTGAGGGTATGGAATCTTTTATGTATAGCGCTATTCCTCCACCCTTTTTGTGTGCTCTGTCTCTCCTGTATAGTTTATACCCTGTTATGGCCACATCCCATTTATTGTCATCAGTCCACCATGTTTCTGTGATTCCAATTATGTCTGTGTCCTTCTTGCTGGCTATGACCTCCAGCTCTCCCATTTTGGCCCTTAGGCTCCTGGCATTAGTGTATAGGCAATGTAAGTCCCGGTTGTTTGCCCTCCCTGTTGGTTTTCCTTGTGTTTTGGCACTCCTGCAGGCCCCCTCATGGGTTGCCAGTCCCCGAGCCTCATCTCGGTCATCCTCCTCCTGCGGTGTGTCTGTGTCATCCTCAACCTGTTTCCCCGTTTTTGGTTGCCGCTCTGGCTCCTGATGTTCTCCATTGATCCTGCTTGCTAGTTTCATTTGTGCCCTGGGCCCCTGCGTTGCGTCCTTAGGTCCTTTTTCAATAATCTCCCACTCAGTCCCGAGCTCTCTTTCACAATGTCTTTGCCCCTCTGGCTCCTGTTGTTCTTTGTTGATCCCGCTTGCTGGTTCCATTTGTGCCCTGGGCCCCTGTAATGCGTCCATATGTCCTTTCTCCAAAAAGTCCCACTCAGTCCTGAGCCCTCTTATACAATGTCCCTGCTCAGTATCCTTACTTGATACTGTTGTCCGACGTGTCGAGGTCAGATCGACTATCGGCTTTCCCCCTCTCCTCAGTTTAAAGCCAAGTCTATGACGCTCTGGACGTTGCGTGCCAGCATCCTGGACTACTTCTTCATCAAGTGCTGTTGTCTAATTTGTAATGCCCCAGTATTCTTGCCCAAAAAGAGTAAACTGGAACATCATTATAAGTTTGATGCTGATTTTCCACCCAAACGTGAAATTTGTAAACTGAAGCTCAAAGAACTTAAATCAAAATTCGCTACTCAGCAACAGTTGATGGCGAAGCCAAGGTTACATTCAGTCAATGCAACCATAGCATCCTTCAAGGTCAGCAACCTGATTGCAAAGAAATGCAAACCTTTCACTGAAGGGGAATTTATAAAAGATTGTTTTCTTGAAGCAGCTGACAATCTTTTTGAAGGATTTAAAAATAAGGAAGAGATCATAGCTGCTTTTCAAGATGTACAATTATCAAGAAACACCGTCGTGCGGCGAATAGAAAAGATGTGTGGAGATACAACTGAACAATTGTTAGAGGATGTTTCAAATTGTGTTGTTTTCTTACTCCAACTGGATGAATCTACAGACATAAGAGACATAGCCCAGTTACTAGTTTTTATCTGAATGGTTTTTGAAGACTTCAGTGTTAAAGAAGAACTACCGTATTTGCCGGCGTATAAGACGACTGGGCGTATAAGACGACCCCCCAACTTTTACAGTTAAAATATAGGTTTGTTATATACTCGCCGTATAAGACTACCCCTTCTTCCGCACACCTTCTCTACCGCCCCGGGTGCAGCACAGCCGGCCAGGTCCCCTTACTTTTGTGGCACTTCCCTGACCGACCGACAACAGCCCTGGTCCGACAAACCTCCCTGCCCTTAACCGCGAATCTAAATTACCTTCTTACAGCTGCTGTAAGAAGGTAATTTAGATTTGCGGCTACAGGGCAGGGAGGATTGTCGGACCCGGGCTGTTATCGGTCGGTCGGGGAAGTGCCACAAAAGTAAGGGAACCTGGCCGGCTGTGCTGCAACCGGGGCGGGGGGGGCCGCTCCTCTCCCTTGGTAGCCACTCGAACCGCGAGGCTACTCTCCTTCTCCTTATCTGCCCTGCCTGCAGCATAGAGCCGAACGGAAGTCTTCCCGACGTCAGCACTGACGTCGGAGGGAGGGAGGGCTTTGTTTAAGCTTTGTTTAAGCCCTCCCTCCCCTCCGACGTCAGCGCTGACGTCGGGAAGACTTCCGTTCGGCTCTGTGCTGCAAGCAGAGAAGGTAGGGAGAAGAAGAGCCGCGTACATCCAGAAGACTGAGTACATCCAGCCCCGTGACCCTCGGAGGCGTCCCCATGGGATCCCCGCGACCCTAGGGGGCGTCCCCACGGGATCCCCGCGACCCTAGGGGCGTCCCCGTGCAGCTCTCTAATGTAAAGTAAGGGCATGTAAACAGTACCCGGCGTATAAGACGACCCCCGACTTTGGGGAGGATTTTAAGGTACTGAAAAGTCGTCTTATACGCCGGCAAATACGGTACTTGGAATGGTTTCTTTAAATGGGAGAACTACTGGTCAGGAAATATTCAGTTCTTTCCATTCTTTTGTGACAAAGTGTAATCTTCTATTGCATAGACTTGTTTCCATCACTATTGATGGAGTAAGAGCAATGACAGGTGAGGTTAAGGGTTTCATAGCCCTCTGCAGTCAGCATGACAACTTCCCAGATTTAATTTCTTACCACCAGCAAGTTTTGGAAAGCAAGAGACTCAATACAAAGACTGTCATGGACATCAGTTTCCAAATTGTAAATTCAGTTCATGGAAGATCACTTCAAAGACAGCTTTTCAATCTTACTCTCGATGAAGGAGCATTTTGCACACAGATGTAAGGTGGCTAAATAGGCATAAATTTCTGCAAAGATTTTGTGATTTGCTGAATGAAATAAGAAGTTTTTTGAAGGAGAGGGTAGATGACCAAGCAGAGTTGGAAGATGAGGAGTGGTTATGTGATCTGGCATTTTTTGCTGACTTTACAGGCGAACTAACGGCCTCTTTTACAAAGCAGCACTAGTTGCTGCAATGTGCTAACGGCCCTGAAGCCCATAGAGATTTAAAGGGCTTCGGGGCTGTTGCTGCATGGCAGCCGCTAGCACGGTTTTATAAAAGAGGCCATCATACGAACCTTAAACTACAAGGTAAAAACAAATGCATTGACAAGATGATAAGTACAGTTTCATCCTACAAGAGCAAATTTGAGCTAATGATGACTGACCTTGCAAACAACACAGGACCATCTGGGACAATATCCAGATTTTGTTTTTCAGAACGAGAAGTATGCGACAGAAATCTGATCTGTTGACCAGGAATTCGAAAATAGATTCTGTGACTTCCCAAAAATTGGAACAGTTTTGGAATACTTGTCATACCCATTCAAAGTAAATGTGGACATTAAAGAAACTGCAGCTATCAGTAAAAATTACTCATTTAACAAGCCATCTCTTGAAAACGCTTAACAAGCCATCTCTTGAAAACGCTTAAAGACTCGTGCATTCAAAGGCACATAATATTTTAAAGCTTTTTCAGGGAGGGGGTTAGGAGGGGCCTGTAGGACCACCAGGGTATTTTTAATCTTGGGGGGCATGAAGGGATCAGGAGGGGTCTGCAGGACCACCAGGGTATTTGTAAGATTGGGGGGTGGGGCATGAAGGTATCAGGAGAGGTCCACATCTTTGATGTGCAGCAATTAGAAAATCTTGCAGAGGGAGCCTAGATCTCTTAGCAAAAACCTAACCTCGTGGATAGATACTATAAAAACCACCAGGCAACCATGGAAGAACTTACAGCTTGGAGAATGGGTTGGCTTGAGCTAGGATGTTGGGAAATTCTGATTCAAGCCCTCAGGACATACATGAGAGCAACAGCCATTGTCCGGTCCATCTTTTCAAAGACCACAGAGAGGATGAGAAAGAAAAACCTGGACTTCAGCACAGGGAGGGCTTCCGAAACTAAGCAGGCACAAAATGCTTCTGTTGCCAAGTTAGAATGGCCCCCATCCATTGAATTCATTACGAAATAGTCCCATTTTCACCTATGAAATTATTCATTTTCTTAACCAAGATATCTCAAAACAAAAAACATATGTTCTGGGGATTCGATCACCATTCGACTATCTTTGTCCAAATACAGACCGGACAACTGTTTTTAATTTGACAGCAGAAGAATACTGCCTTTAGTTTATTCAGATAGATCATTTCCATTTCAAAAGGAACACATTTTATATGTCATAAATATTTCTAACTGGGAACTTTCCAATACCATAATATTAAAAAGAGAGGGGGGTATATATCCCTTTCATACACTAGTAAATAGACTGATGTTCTTTATAATGCAAAACTTTGTGTTGATAAACATTTATAAACAAAGCCCTGCCAGCTGAAGATCTCTTCCTCTAGTTCAGCAGCCATAAATTTGATTTATAAAATGACAATTGTACAGAATTTTGTTTCCTTTTATACTTTAATAAGATAAGTTACATAAGAACCTAAGAATTGCCGCTGCTGGGTCAGACCAGTGGTCCATCGTGCCCAGCAGTCCACTCATGCGGCGGCCCCCAGGTCAAAGACCAGTGCTCTAAAGGAGTCCAGCCTCACCTGCGTACTTTACAATTTAGCAGGAACTTCTCCAAATTTGTCTTGAATCCCAGGAGGGTGTTTTCCCCTATAACAGATTCCGGAAGAGTGTTCCAGTTTTCTACTACTCTCTGGGTGAAGAAGAACCTCCTTATGTTTGTACAGAACCTATCCCCTTTCAACTTTAGAGAGTGCCCTCTTGTTCTCCCTACTTTGGAAAGGGTGAACAATCAGTCTTTATCTGCTAAGTCTATTCCCTTCAGTATCTTGAATGTTTCGATCATGTCCCCTCTCAGTCTCCTCTTTTCAAGGGAGAAGAGTCCCAGTTTCTCCAATCTCTCACTGTACGGCAACTCCTCCAGCTCCTTAACCATTTTAGTCGCTCTTCTGAGGAGGATGGATGCGCAGGTGGTCTTCTCCTCGATCCTCCCAGTGAGGGGCAAGGGCAGTGCCAGGGAGGATCGCATCCAGAGGGCAAACGACTGGCTGTAGGGATGGTGCAAGGAGATGAACATTGGGTTCCTGCACCATGGAGAGGCATTGCAAGGACTACAGGGACCAGACGGATTACACCTGACCAGAAGAGGGAAGAACGTCTTTGGACACCGTCTAGTCCGCCTACTTCACAGGGCTTTAAACTAGGTAAGTTGGGGGAGGGTACGGGCACAAACAACCTACCTGGCGAGCTAAGCTGTCAATACTTTGTTGAAACTGAGGTAAGTAAACACCGTAATTTTGGGTCTAGGTCAGGGGCGAGTATACACACTTTCGAGTCGGGGGTTGGCTCACATTATAATTCTGAGTCACATTATAATTCTGGGTCACATTGTAATTCTGGGTCCAGGGGGAGTACACATTGCAATTCTGGGTCCAGCGAGAGTACACACATTGCAAATTTTACTGGAGGAGTTGAAGAAGCCCAGGCGGGAATACCCCCACAGGGTACACACATTTCCGAGTCTGGGATAAGAACACACTGTAGTTCTGGGTCTAGGGAGTCTGGGATAGGTGCACGTTGTAGCTCTGGGTCTAGGGAGAGTACAAAACATGCGAATAATGCTAAAGGTGTCCAAGTAGCTCAAGTGGGAATATCCCTACTGGGACGTAACAAACATACAACATGGAGGGCTATGTACGTCAACGCCCACAGTCTGGGAAACAAGATCCTGGAATTAGAAACAGAAATGAGGAATGCCGACCTGGATGTGGTGGCGATATCTGAGACCTGGCTCACGGATTCCCACGGGTGGGACATGGTCATACCGGGTTACAACTTGCTTCGCCGGGACAGGGAGGGCAAATTGGGAGGAGGTGTAGCATTATATACTAAAGATGACATTAAGGTCACCAGAATCGCACATGTCCAGTACACTGGGGAATCCCTTTGGGTGAATTTGGCCAGAGAGAAGGACAAATGCCTGTATCCTGGCATAATATACAGATCCCCAAGACAACAGGATGACCTAGATATGGAATTAATCGGAGATATAGAGAATATCACCTTGCATGGGGACACAGTATTGTTAGGTGACTTTAACATGCCTGATGTGGATTGGGACACACTTTCTATGCTTCCGGCAGCAGCAGGAGGCTATTAAACTCTATTAAGGGAGCAGACTCAGGCAACTGGTGTTGGAACCAACAAGGAAACAGGCAATACTGGACCTGATACTTACCAATGGAGAAAGTGTCACAGAGGTCTCGGTGGGCGACACATTGGCCTCCAGTGACCACAACATGGTATGGTTCAATCTCAGGAAAGGTTTCACTAAATCTACCACACTGACCAAGGTCCTCAAATTCAAGGACACAAACTTCAAAGACATTGGAGACTTTGTTCACCAGGCGCTACAAAGCCAAGCAGAAACCGATAACGTGGAAGAAATGTGGTTGACTTTGAAAGCCACCATACAGGAAGCAACAAACCGCTATGTTAAATCAGTAAGTAAACGACGAAAGAACAATAAGCCACAGTGGTTCTCTGCAGAGATCTTGGACCTCAACAAAGAGAAGAAAAAAGCATTCATCTCTTACAAACAATCAGAGAAACAGGACTCTAGAGTAGACTATCTGGCCAAGTCAAAAGCTGTCAAAACAGCAGTTAGGGAGGCCAAATTCTGCATGGAGGAGTCTCTAGCGAAGAACATCCAGAAAGGAGATAAATCCTTCTTCAGGAATATATGAGACAGAAATAAGAACTCAGGCGGGATAGTACATCTTAGGAAACCAGATGGAGACTATGTAGAAACAGACTCGGAAAAAGCCCAACTGTTAAATGAATACTTCTGCTCAGTCTTCACCCGCAAGGCGCCGGGACTCGGCCCTCAGCTACAGACAAGGGTTGACTCAGTTGACCCATTTAGTAATTTTGAGTTTACACCCAACAGTGTCTATTGCGAGCTGTCAAAGCTTAAGGTTAACAAGGCAATGGGGCCTGACAACCTACACCCCAGGGTGCTCAGGGAGTTGTGTGATGTCTTGGCAGAACCACTATCCGCGCTTTTCAATCTCTCCCTTAGTACAGGTAGCGTCCCGTTGGACTGAAAGACGGCTAACGTCATTCCACTCCACAAGAAAGGCTCCAAGATGGAGTCAGCAAACTACAGACCAGTGAGTCTCACATCAATAGTGAGCAAACTAATGGAAACTCTAATTAAACGCCAATTGGATACAATCCTGAACGAGGAGAATCTACGGGATCCCCGTCAACATGGATTTACTAAGGGGAGATCCTGCCAATCCAACCTGATCAGCTTCTTTGACTGGGTGTCGAGGAAGCTGGATGTTGGGGAGTCCCTGGACATCGTATACCTGGACTTCAGCAAAGCATTCGATAGCGTACCACTCCGCAGGTTGCTGAGCAAGATGAGTTCTATAGGATTGGGCGACACATTGATGAAATGGGTTGGGAACTGGGTTGGGAGTAGGCTTCAGAGGGTAGTGGTGAGCGGCACCCCCTCCGAAATGATGGAGATGATCAGTGGAGTGCCGCAGGGCTTGGTCCTGGGCCCGATCCTATTCAACATCTTTATAAGAGACTTGGCAGAAGGGCTTCGAGGTAAAATAACATTATTTGCCGATGACGCCAAACTAAGCAATGTAGTGGGCAAAAGCACAACAGACAAAAATTCAATGCCCGACAACATGATACACGACCTACTCCTACTGGAGCGCTGGTCTAGGTCCTGGCAACTCAGCTTCAATGCCAAAAAATGCAAAGTCATGCACCTGGGCAGCCAAAATCCATGCAAGACTTACACCCTTAATGGCGAGATCCTAACAAGAACTGAAGCAGAACGAGACTTAGGGGTGATCGTCAGTGAGGACATAAAGACTGCCATTCAAGTGGAGCAAGCTTCATCCAAGGCAAGACAAATCATAGGCTGCATACGCAGGAGTTTTGTCAGCCGTAAGCCTGAAGTCATTATGCCATTGTATAGATCCATGGTGAGGCCCCACCTGGAATACTGTGTGCAATTCTAGAGGCCGCATTACCGCAAGGATGTGCTGAGACTGGCGTCGGTCCAGAGAATGGCCATCAGGATGGTCTCGGGACTCAAGGATCTCCCGTACGAGGAACGGCTAGATAAATTACAGCTATACTCACTCGAGGAACGCAGAGAGAGGGGTGACATTATCGAGACATTCAAGTATCTCATGGGCCGTATCGAGGTGGAAGAAGATATCTTCTTTTTCAAGGGTCCCGCGGCAACAAGGGGGCATCCGTGGAAAATCAGGGGTGGGAAACTGCACGGTGACACCAAGAAATTCTTTTTCACTGAAAGGGTGGTTGATCGCTGGAATAGTCTGCCATTTCAGACTCATGGCTTGCCCAAATTATACTTGATGCCCCCACTTACCTGGACTTCAGAAAAAAACTCAAAACTCACTTATTCCATGGACAGAATCCCTAACACACCCACTCGCTCCTTCTACTCCCTTCAATACACATGAACCTCCACCTTCCCCTCCTAATGTACCCTCCAAACCAACTAACTTCACTGACCGGTATTTTTCCCTCCTATTGTACACGCTTGTATATTCCTATTGTACTCCATTGTATATTCTGTCAACTTCATTGACCTGTACACCCCAAAAAATGTTAATTCTTGTCGACTTAAATGACATGTTCATTCCAAAAAATGTTAATTCCCAATGTTATTTTCTTTTGTAATATTATTAATTGCTGTGAACCGCCTAGAACTCTCTGGGTATGGCGGTATACAAAATAAAGTTATTATTATTATTATTTCAGGTTATCGAGGCCAGCAGCGTGCCTGATTTTAAGGCCAAATGGGATAGACACGTGGGATCTATTCAAAGAGAAAGGTAGGGGAGGGTCATTGGGGTGGGCAGACTAGATGGGCCGTGGCCCTTATCTGCCGTCTATTTCTATGTTTCTGTTTCTCTGGACCCTTTCGAGTAGTACCATGTCCTTCTTCATGTATGGCAACCAGTGCTGGACGCAGTACTCCAGGTGAGGGCGCACCATGGCAACCTTCTCCGATCTGTTTGTGATCCCCTTCTTTATCATTCCTAGCATTCTGTTCACCCTTTTCACCGCTGCCACGCATTGGTGGACATCTTCATCGACTTGTTGATCAGAACTCCCAAGTCTCTTTCCTGGGAGTTCTCTCCAAGTACCACCCTGGACATCCTGTATTCGTGCATGAGATTATTGTTACCGACATGCATCACTTTACACTTATCCACGTTGAACCTCATTTGCCATGTCGATGCCCATTTCTCGAGCTTGATTATGTCACATTGCAGATCTTCGCAATCCCCCTGTGTCTTCACTACTCTGAATAACTTCGTATCATCCGCAAATTTAATCACCTCACTTGTCGAACCAATGTCCAGATCGTTTATAAAGATGTTGAAGAGCATGGGTCCAAGCACCGAGCCCTGCAGCACCCCACTGGTCCCAGTCAGAGTATTGTCCATTTACCCCCCACTCTCTGTTTCCTATATAAAACTATTTCCTGTTTAAAACTATTTGAGGCTTGTACAGATAGGATGAGATGGTTTGTGGGGACAGGGACTGAGCTCCAGGGGCGGGACAGGAACCAAGATAACAGGGACGGGACGGGGACCAATCTCACGGGGATGGGGACAAGTTCCCGGGGCGGGGCCAAATTTTTTCCCCATGTCATTCTCTATATTGATCTTAAAAATGATCACTGTTATCAAATGGTTCCAACACCAAATGATGTGTTCCACTAAGGACTATGGCCCAGATTCAGTAAAGATAGTAGAGTCAATCGCTGTTGGCCGATTCCTTCCTGATTTTAAAACAACAATTAATTCACTATCATTTTTGCATGCAAATCATTTGCTCGGAGGTGCAAATCATTTGCATGCAAACTCCCGACTCAAAGCGACTGAGTAGGGAGAGGCAGGAGGGAGGAAGCTGATAGAGAGGCACAGAGGAGCCAAAGAACATCTAGAGCCGGAGCGAAGGCAGGCTGCTTGGGGTAGCGGCGAGAGGGAGCTCCGCCCACCTCCACCGCATCAGAGGAAGCATCAGCGCCCGGGCTCCCCCTTAAAAGGAAGGGAGCCGGAGCGCAAGGCAGACCTCAGATGTGAGAAGCCGCGTTTGTTCGGGAGAGGCAGGAGGGAGGAAGCTGATAGAGAGGCACAGAGAAGCCAAAGAAGCAGAGGAGCCAAAGAACAACTAGAGAGCCGGAGCGAAGGCAGGCAGCTTGGGGTAGCAGCGAGAGGGAGCTCCGCCCACTCCCACTGCGTCAGAGGAAGCATCAGCGCCCGGGCTCCCCTTTAAAAGGAAGGGAGCCAATGGCGCGCAGCTGTTCGGCGCCTTGTGAAGGCGAGCGGCAAAGGCGCTCGCCTTAGCGAGAGCGCCTTTGCGAAGGAGCCTTGAGAAGGAGCCAGGAAACTGGGCCGCCCAGCAGAGTGACCTAGAACGTAAGCCACAAGTTCTTTTCTTTTCCTTTCTTAGCTAGCCAGACAGCAAAGACCACTTTTTCACACACCATTATCAAATCTTGCCTCTACCGATTGCGTATGATCCGTTCAATTTCCAAATTTCTGGAGCCTAAATCTTTAAATATTCTAATACACTCATTGGTTATAACTAAGCTCGACTACTGCAACTCATTACTAATCAACATAACGCAAAAAGAAAAGAAACGTTTACAGATAATTCAAAATATCGCTGTCAAACTTTTATATAAAGGTAAAAAGTATGACCATGTAACTCCTTACTTGATTGAATCACATTGGCTCCCCATTACCCATCGCATTACTTATAAAATTTTGCTTCTGGTATTTAAAACTCTATCTACGAGTGAACCATCATTTATAAATTGGATGCTTATCCCGTATAACTTATCACGCACTCTTCGATCTTTAGTGCAAGGATTATTGGCAGTTCCTTCTTTAAAAGTTGTAGGCACCAGACGTCACGACATGTTTTCAATAGTGGCCCCCCAAACTTGGAACTCCTTACCACAATACATAAGAGATGAAAAGGAACTCAGTCTCTTTAAAAATAAACTAAAAACTTTCCTTTTTAAAGATGCCTTTAGTCTCTAAAATAAACATAATTTAAGCAGTGTAGCCAAGTCATCCCTCCTTGTTTTTTCCTTGAATGTTCTCTTTTCTTTTTTTCCAAAAACATTTACTATGTAACTTTTCCCCTTTTATCCTTTCGTGTTTTGGTTACGTTTGTTTATGAGGTTTTTTTTTTACCCTCTTTTTACATAATATTATTTGTATGCTTTTTTAATATGTTTATATAACTCATTGTAATTTGCTTAGTAAATTATGGATAGGCGATTCATCAAATTAATAAATAAACTTGAAACTTGAAACCACACACCAAGAGGGGAAGCAAGCACTCACCAAACTCACAACCAGCACCATCAGACTCACGACAAATAGGGAGACAGCAAGCAGGAAATCAGGTCACATCCAGCCGACAGAAACAGAAGGTTCGCAACACACAGCCCAGACAACTCAGAAGGGAAACAGGAAATGATCACCCAAGGAAGTCAGAAGATGAGCTTTCCAGTCTTCTGCACCAACTGCAATATGTATGACTACCTCCATTCGGGGACTCAGGCATACATTTGCAGTTGGTGCATGGAGCTGGATAGCCTGAAATGGCAACTCCAGCTGCTTGAAGAGACAGTGATGGGACTAAGAGAACTCAACTTTGAAAAGGAAATCCGTGAACAGGACAAGCTACTATTGGAGTCCAGCACCGACGAAAAGATCAAGGAGCTCGAGAGATTCATTGAGGAAGCCCACCAGCAACATGTGGAGGCCCCAGGGCTGGAGAGCTGTACCCAAGCAACTCAGGAAGAAGGCCTAGACGAGGCGAGAGGAGACACCACTACAAGCACTGATGGGTCAGAACCAGAGACAGAGGGAAAACATCCACTTTGAGAAAGAAGAAGACTGCAAGGGGATGTATCACAGGAGAGAGATCGGCCCTGCAACATGGATGTGGACTTACGACCCCCAAGGAACCCCCGAATAAAGAAGATTGGGATCATCGTAGGAGACTCCATTATACGACATGTGGACAGCCACACCGCAGGAGGAAGAGAGAATAGACTCGTCACTTGCCTGCCCGGAGCAAGAGTAAAAGATGTGGCCAACAGGATCACCAGAATCATAGACAACGCAGGAGGAGAGGACACTGCTGTGCTTATCCATGTGGGAACCAACGATGTGAGTGGACGAAGTATGACAGGGAAGAAATGAAGGACCAGCTCCGCTCACTCGGAAGAAGACTGAAAGTCAGGGAGTTGAAGGTGGCCTTCTCCGAGATCCTCCCGGTACAAAGAGCGGACGAGAAACATAGAAACATAGAAAGATGACGGCAGAAAAGGGCTACAGCCCATCAAATCTGCCCACTCTACTCACCCACCCCGTTAAGTCTGAGTGCTAATGACCTAGTTTCTTAACTCGACCTCCGTAGGGATCCCACATGGATGTCCCATTTATTCTTAAAGTCAAGCACGCTGATGGCCTCGATTACCTGCACTGGAAGCTTGTTCCAGTGATCCATCACTCTTTCCGTGAAGAAATACTTTCTGGTGTCACCATTAAATTTCCCTCCTCTGAGTTTAAGCGGATGCCCTCTTGTGACCGAGGGTCCTTTGAGAAAGAAGATGTCGTCTTCCACCTCGACACGTCCTGTGATGTATTTAAATGTCTCAATCATGTCCCCCCTTTCCCTGCGTTCTTCCAGAGTGTAGAGCTGCAATTTGTTTAGTCTTTCTTCGTACGAGAGGCCCTTGAGCCCAGAAATCTTTCTAGTGGCCATCTGCTGAACCGACTCAGCTCTAAGCACGTCTTTACGGTAGTGTGGTCTCCAGAATTGCACACAGTATTCCAGATGAGGTCTCACCATGGTTCTGTACAGTGGCATTATAACTTCAGGTTTTCGGCTGACGAAGCTTCTATTGCCTTGCCTTAGATGAGGCCTTCTCCACTGATGATTACTCCCAAGTCTCGTTCTTCTGAAGTCCTAGCCAATGTTTCTCCATTTAAGGTGTAAGTTCTGCATGGATTTCCGCTTCCGAGGTGCATGACCTTACATTTCTTAGCGTTGAAGCCCAGCTGCCATGTCGAGGACCAGTTTTCCAACGTAAGCAGATCCTGCATCATACTATCCTGCAGATTGCTTTCACTTACTATATTACATAGTTTGGCGTCGTCGGCGAATAATGTTACTTTACCCTGAAGCCCACTGGTCAAGTCCCTTATGAATATGTTAAAAAGGAATGGACCCAGGACTGAGCCCTGCGGCACTCCACTGGTCACCTCCGATGTCTCAGAGAGGGTGCCGTTGACCACCACCCTCTGAAGTCTTCCACTCAGCCAATCATTGACCCATACAGTCAGCCTCTCACCTAGCCCCATCGATTTCATCTTGTTTAGTAGTCTGTGGTGTGGTACGCTGTCAAAAGCCTTACTGAAATCCAAGTACACTATGTCCAGAGACTCTCCCGAGTCAAGCTTTCCTGTTACCCAATCAAAGAAGCTGATGAGATTGGATTGGCATGACCTGCCCTTAGTGAATCCATGTTGACTGGGATCCCTTAGATTCCCCTCATCTAAGATCGTGTCTAATTTACCTTTAAGTAGTGTTTCCATGAGTTTACACACCATTGATGTGAGACTCACTGGTCTGTAATTTGCAGCCTCTGCTCTGCGACCCTTTTTGTGCAGAGGAACGACGTTAGCTGTTTTCCAGTCCAGGGAGACTCTCCCCGTACTTAGGGAGAGATTGAATAGCATGGCTAACGGTTCTGCCAAGACATCGCAGAGCTCTCTGAGCACTCTTGGGTGCAATTTGTCTGGTCCCATGGCTTTGCTCACCTTGAGTCTTGACAGTTCACTGTAGACATCAGCTGGTGTGAACTCAAAATTCTGAAATGGGGCAAGAGGAACTGCGAGCGATCAACGCCTGAATGAGAAGATGGTGTGAAGAAGGTTCTGACTTCGTGCGCAACTGGACAGCATTTTGGGGAAGAAGCAGGTACTACAGAAAGGACGGATTACACCTCACCAAAGAAGGAACAAGACTATTGGCAGGTAACATGAAGAGGGCCATTGAGAAGATTTTAAACTAAAGGTCAGGGGAAAGCCGACCACCAGTCGATGGCCCAGGTGACGAAATCCCCCGAAGAAGGAACTACAAACAACTACTCAGACATAGGGGGAGAAGAGCACGAAGACAACATAGGAGCACAGACAGATACCATGAAATACACTGCCGGGGCTACAAAGCTCGGAAATCCCAAGAAGGGTTCACGAAGAGAACTTAAATGTATGTACACAAATGCTAGGAGCTTGAGAAACAAAATGGGAGAGTTAGAGACAATAGCAAGACGCGACGAACTAGAAATCATTGGCATAACAGAAACATGGTGGAATGACGAAAACAAATGGGATACAGTATTGCAGGGATACAAGCTATACAGAAGGGACAGAATAGAGCATAAAGGAGGAGGTATTGCCCTATATGTTCAAGAAGGAATAGAATCTGTTAGAGAGATGAAGACAGAGGGAAATGATAAGTTGGAGTCCCTCTGGATTAAGATTCCTAGACACAACGGAACAGACACAAAAATTGGCCTTTATTATCGACCCCCAGGACAGTCGGAGGAGACAGACTCGGAAATGATAGAGGAAACCAAACAGGGATGTAAGACAAGCAATGTAATGATCATGGGAGACTTTAACTTTCCAGGGATAGACTGGAACCTGGGAACCTCAAACTGCGGCAAAGAAATAAAGTTCCTAGAAATGATAGGGGACTCCTTCCTAGATCAAATGGTGGCAGAACCGACGAAAGGAAATGCCACCCTGGACTTGGTCTTAAATGGCATTACTGGTCAGACTAAGGAAGTAGAAGTCACGGTCCCACTAGGAACGAGCAATCACAACATGATCAACTTTAAACTCGACATCGGGAAAGGGAAACGTATCAAAACCTTAACCACAACCCTCAACTTTAAAAAAGGAAGATACGATAGTATGAGAGCCATGGTAAAAAAACGGCTCAGGAAAAGGACGAACACAATTAAATTGGTGGATCAGGCATGGTCCCTATTGAAAAATACTATCACAGAAGCATAAAATCTCTACATTCCGCAGATATCCAAAGGACGGAAAAATAAAAGCAAGGGAGAACCGACTTACTAAAGAGGTGAAGGATGCCGTAAGAGAAAAGAAGAACTCCTTTAAAAAATGGAAACGTGAATGAACTACCGAAGCCTGGAACCACAAAAACGATCAGAAGAAATGTCAAAAGGCGGTGAGGGATGCCAAAAAGGACTATGAGGAGAAAATAGCGCAAGAGGCCAAAAATTTCAAGCCCTTTTTTAGATACGTAAAAGGGAAAAAAACTGCAAAGGAGGCAGTGGGTCCGCTGGACGACCAGGGAAGAAAAGGGTGCATCAAAGAAGACAAACAAATTGCTGACAAACTAAACTCCTTCTTTGCATCTGTCTTCACAAAGGAGGACATTACATCAATACCTGAAACAGTGAAAGTGTTCAAGGGAGAAATAGAGGACAGCCTCACCACACTAGAAGTGGATTTGAACCAGATATATTACCAGATTGACAAACTTAAAAGCCTGGACCGGATGGAATTCACCCAAGAGTATTAAAGGAGATGAAGGTGGAAATCGGTGAACTACTGCAAAAACTTGCCAACCTGTCAATTAAAACTGGACAGATACCGGCCAACTGGAAGATAGCGAACGTCACCCCAATTTTCAAAAAAGGGTCAAGAGGAGAACCAGGCAACTACAGACCGGTGAGTCTTACGTCTGTCCCTGGAAAGATGGTTGAAGCACTGATTAAAGATAGCATAGTTCGGCACTTGGATACACACGACCTGATGAGAGCCAGCCAACATGGCTTCAGGAAAGGGAAGTCATGTTTGACAAATTTACTACAATTCTTTGAAACAGTAAACAAATCTATCGATAACGGGGAACCAGTGGACATAATATACCTGGACTTCCAGAAAGCGTTCGATAAAGTTCCACACGAAAGACTTCTCAGGAAATTACAAAGCCACGGAATAGAGGGAGACATACTAAGCTGGATAGGCAAATGGCTAGAAAACAGAATGCAGAGGGTAGGCATAAATGGGAAGCTCTCAGACTGGGAGAAAGTGACTAGCGGTGTGCCCCAGGGCTCGGTTCTTGGGCCCATCTTATTTAATATTTTCATCAACGATCTAGAAGAAGGAACGTCCAGTGATATCATCAGTTTTACAGATGATACAAAGCTATGTCGGACAATCAGATCATAAAAGGACAGCGAGGAACTACAAAGAGACTTGAGCCAGTTAGAGAGATGGGAAGAGAAATTGCAGATGGAGTTTAATGTGGAAAAGTACAAAGTAATGCATTTGGGCAGAAAGAATAAGGAGCATGAGTACAGCATGTCAGGTGCAACTCTGAGTAAGAGTGAATGAGAAAAAGACCTGGGAGTACTGATAGGACCCTGAAGCCGTCAGCTCAATGTGCGACAGCGGCAAAGAAAGCAAATAAAATGTTGGGCATGATAAAGAAGGGAATCATGAGTAAATCAGAGTGTATCATAATGCCGCTTTATAGAGCTATGGTCAGACCACACTTGGAATACTGTGTCCAACACTGGTCTCCCTATCTAAAGAAGGATATAAAACTGCTTGAGAGGTTGCAGAGGCGAGCAACGAAGCTGGTAAAAGGTATGGAGAACTTGAACTACGAAGAACAGCTTAGAAAACTGGGACTGTTCTCCCTTGAGAAGAGGAGACTGCGAGGGGATATGATTGAGACTTTTAAAATAATAAAAGGAATCGACAAGATAGAGCAGGACAAAAAGTTATTTGCGATGTCAAATGTGACTAGGACAAGAGGTCATGGACTGAAGCTGAGGGGGGACAAGCCCAGGACAAATGCCAGGAAGTTCTGCTTCACACAGCGAGTGGTGGACACCTGGAACGCTCTCCCGGTGGAGATTGCTGCGAAACCCAGCAAGGTATTGACGGAATAGAAATCACTAATATAATGTAATGTAATGTAATGTAATAAATCATTTTCAAGAATAGATTACATTTTTGTTTCAGATCAATTAGTTCAGCAGGTTACAAAAGCCAGCATAGACCCAATCATTTTGTCAGATCATGCTGGAGTTTGGATTGAATTTCAATTTGCTGAAAAAGACTGTAGTAGACCTATTTGTAGATTCAATAATACATTGCTTGCAGATTCAAACTTTCTTGAGAAATTTCAAATGAAAATGAATGAGTACTTTCAACTCAATACCTCAGAGGAATCTCTTTAGAAACATTATGGAATGCTTTCAAAGCTACTATGAGAGGGCAAATCATTTCATATTCGGCACATATTAAGAGATTGTTTAAAATGGAATTGACATGAGTGATAGGATCCAAGATGGCGTCAGGCTGGACGCGCTGAGATGCCGCTCTGAGGATTTTTCTTCTAATAATTTTCAAGCGGTTAATTACTTACCCGATGCCTAAACGGAGGGGCCGTAGTGCCGCTGGTGCCTCGCGGCCCACGGCCACCCCCGCGGCTGGTGACATCGGGGAACTCATCAGACGGATGCAGGGTATTTTTTCGGCGTCGGAGGGAGGCCCGCAGAGGAGTAGCGGCGTCAGTGAGGCCGTGGAGATTCCTCCGGGATTGGAGACATCTTTGAGCCCCGACGTTAGGGCGCCGCCCCCGCAACCTCAGCTAAGCAGCTCTCCAAGGGGTAAGGTAACCCCGGAGGTCGGGGTCTTGTCTTCCCCTGAGGCAAGTAGTCCATCACAGAGCCTGCTGACAGGAGCTCCTATGGATATGAGCTCCTTTGAAGAAGCTGAGGGGGAATCATCTGAGAGGCGAGTTAACCTTCAGGGACAGCGACAAGTCATTCAACTGGACGGTGAGCACTATGACATTTCTTTACCTATAATTTCTCTGGAAAAACCCTCAGAAGTAACTCTGGACTCACTATGGGATCTTATGGCCGGACTAGTGAAGACCATAAGTCCCAAACTTCAGTTAATTGAGGGGAAATTATCTCAACATTCTACTGAACTTAAAGGACTGAAAAAGGATATGACTGCCTCTAATTCCTCTGTTCAAAAGCTTGAACAGGACATTAAATCATCCAAACAATTACAGGAAACTTTAATGAAAGACAATATCAATCTCAGAAGAAAGATGGAGAACTTAGAAAATAACTCCAGATACAATAACTTAAGAATCATTAATTTTCCTAAGCTTCCACTGACACCTCCTAGAGAAATGTTTAAAAGATATTTTCTTGAAGTTTTGGGGGCCTCAGAAGATTCATTACCTCCTTTATCACGAGTCTATTATTTACCTAATAAGATTAAATTACCAAAAAAGCCGTCGGATCAAGGACTATTGGATGTATCAGAGTTATTGGAAAAATCAGATAAAGAGGTTGTAGAATAGAGCACTTTGATTATAACAGTAGCTCTCTCTATTGATAAAGTATGGTTGTTAAAACTGTTCTTTAAAAATAGACAGAAAGAATTTATGGGTTGTAAAGTGCAGGTATTTCCTGATTTATCACGAGAGACGCAAAAGCGTCGTCGTGAATTTCTTTTGTTGAAGCCAGGTGTTATATCTTTGGGTGCTACTTTTTATTTGCGACACCCTTGTAAATGTATAGTGCATCACCGATCAGTTAAATATGTTTTCTTTGAGCCTAATCAGTTGACTTCTTTTTTAGCGCTCTCCCGATTGGAGGTAGAAAAATCATAAGCTCTATGACTTTTGGTTAATCCCAGCAATCAGCCTTCCAGCTAACTTTATGAAAGAGTGTACATTAAGTTCAATTCTTCTATCTTTGTTTTATTTTATAAGAAATCTTGGATCCAAATTTGAGGACTTGAGCATTTTAGTTAATACATGATTTAGTGTTATTGGAATGTTTCTTGCTTTATGTAGAATTGCTAATTTGCTTTCTGTACAAGGTATTCTTGACTATATGATTTGAAAATCAATAAATATATTTAAACATAAAATGGAATTGACATTGTTCTAGAACTCTTATTATTGGCTATCCAACAGGCAAAGGAGATACAGGGGATTCCTTATGCAGGTCAGGAATATAAGGTCTCTGCTTATGCAGATGATATCTTGCTTCGTTTGAAGAATCCTGAATCTACCATTCTGCATTTACTAGATTTGATTGACCAATTTGGAAAATTTTCTAGATATAAAATAAATTGGAGCAAATCGGAGGTTCTTCTGCCAAATGTGCATTGTGCAAAAGGACTATTTGATTCATTCCCTTTCCTTTGGAAGGAAGAGGGTATAAAATATTTAGGAATTATGATTCAAAAAATGCTGGAAGATACAATGAGAGTAAATGAAAAATCTTTATTGCAGAAGGTCAAAGAAATGTGTGAACATTTGAACCCATTACATCTTTCTTGGTGGGGGAGAGTCCAAACTGACAAGATGATGATTTTGCCTGTAGTTTGCTACCAAATAAGTATGTTGCCAGTTTATAAGAAATTGAATGGAATACTCGCAAAATTTGACTGGGTAAAACTGCTAGAATAGCTTTAGTATTTTTGCAAAAACCAATTGCGGCGGGTGGGGTAAATTTTCCAAATTTCTATAGATACCATCAAGCTTTTATACTACGTCAAGGTATGTATTGGATCCTTCCTGAGCTCATGGAATATCTCCCTGATTGGCTTTACTTAGAATGACAACTTATGTCCCCATTAAGATTATGTCATATGGTAAGTATCAAATTGCCTAGAATTTATAAGGACAATAGTATCTTATTTGCCACATGGGAAACCTTAAAATTTCTTAATAACTTAACAGATATTCCAGTAGTAAAATCCACGTGCCAAACCTTGTGGTTGAACTCCAAGATTCAAATTGGCGAGTCTAAGATCCTCTGGAAGCATTGGATGCAGGCAGGCATACATATGCTAGAGGATGTGTTATCCAATGGGAAAATGCTTGATTTTTCACAACTGCAACAGTCATTCGGTATTTCAAAATCTCCAGTATATAAGTGGTTGCAGTTGAAGCAGGCCATTCAGAAGGGGTTCCCTGATTGGCGAAATCTAAATAATCAGTATAGCTTGCTGGGCCTATGCTTCCAGATAGATTTGCTAGGGCATCAGGCAGCCAAATGGTATAAATTAATATCTGATTATATTAATAAGAAACCCAAAACAGGCTTGAGAGATATATGGAGCATTGCGATTAAGCAGCAGATTTCTGCGACTCAATGGCCACGGATTTGGACTTGGAGAATGAGATATACAGCGTCAGCGTCTATGAGACAAACATGTTTTGTTTTTTTGTTGTTGTTGCATGGAAGTTTTTGGACCCCTGTTAGATTACAAAAGTTAGATCAAAATCTAATAGATGCTGGCACTTTCATCTAGACATAGGGACACTGGATCATTTGTTGTTCTATTGTCCTTTGATACTTAACTTCTGGAGATCTATATGGGGTCATATTACTCTGATTCTGGAGACTGCGGTTCCGCTATCATATGAAGTGGTAATATGTGGGACGTTGTTATCTCCTACGTCTCCAGTAGACAGACATAAAAACAGGTTATTGGGTATAATGACTGGGGTAGCCATTCAAATGATTACGAAAAATCGGAAGAATTGTGACCAATTAAATTTCACTTTTTGGTAGAATTTGTTATTCTTGTGTTATAGATACGAAAAAATGATTTTTGAGCAAAGGGGTAATAAATTGTTTAATCTGACGTGGGGCCCGTTGACCAATTTTATTGATTCTAATTAAATGATTTTTTCCCTTTACTTATGGTTATATATTACACATCCAGGGAAGGGGGTTGGGAGAGAGGGAGAAGGTTAGTGTATAGGGATTGGTTTATTAATGTTTTGTAAGTATTAATGTACGATTATTTTGAATACATTGAAATCAGGGAGGGAGGGGTGAAAATGATTCTTAAGTATTTTATTGTTGGATGTAAGTGCTGTTTTTCAAATAATTTGAAAATGAATTCTTGTATGCACTGTTTTTGGTTTTAAAATGAAGATATATATATATATATATATATATATATAAATTATTGAGCCCTATACATCCTTGTTAACTCCCAGTTGGACCATTGTAATGCCTTATACAAAGGTATCACCCAAAAAGAGCTCAGACGCCTGCAAATAATCCAAAACACTGCAATAAAGCTAACTGAAAATGCGAGAAAATTTGACCATGAACACCACTTCTGATTAAAGCCCACTGGCTCCCAGTATCTCATAGAATCACATATAAAACTCTGTTTCTAACCTTTAAAACGCGTGCCACAAACACTCCCAAATTTATATAGACTCTTAATCCAGTTGACTATTTCAAGAACACTGCGATCAAATACCAAACACCAGATATCAACCAGTCACCGCTCACAGAATCGCATGAAAAAATGATAATAGACCAATTTAAATCAAAACTAAAAACATTTTTATTTCAAGATTCCTTCGATATTTAATTAATGGTTCTCCATACCTTTATTTATAGACGGGTGCCCTCTTACTGTACTACCCTTAATTGGTTCCCTATCCCATTTAGAAATGTAATTTCTCGCGTCAGAGGGAACGTGCTACCATGTGGAGAGCGGCCTGCGAGGTTCGTTACAGCCGGTCGCGAACCTCAGCAGGCCGCTTTGAACAGGAGCAGTAGCGGTTGTTGCGGGAAGGGGGGGGAGTCTGCGACGTGCAGGCCGCTGTGAACAGGGGCGGCAGGACCATGAGCCCTCCTCCCGCCATCCGCCGCCAGCGCCGCTCCTGTCACCCGATGCACCTAACTGGCACATACGCCTCAAGCCGCGGCCACGGACGGACAAAGCACACATGAGGTCCCCACAGGAGATGAGGCGCCGCTGCTAACAGCCAAGGTAGGTGCTGGGAAGAAGGCTGGGGACTCACGCATGCGCACTCCTGCGACCACAGACCTACAGCGCACGGAACACGCAAATAGGAGTGCGCATGCGCTAGTTAGCCTTTTATTATATAGGATTGAAGAGACACCTATTAGTATTATCTCAGATGGGCTATACAAAACCATGCTCTTATGAAGTTTGGAATGAATACAAATTAGATCTGAATCAAAAACATATTTTAAAATAATAAAATTATAATGAATTTGATTTTATCATTATAAAATATTAAAAAAAATAAATTAGAATATCATTTTTGTGTTTAGACTACCTTAAAAAACATAAGAGATATAAGGTTAACATTGTGACTCAACAACATACAGGATCTCAATAGAACATTTAATGTAAGAAAATGCATGAGAACAAAGTTTCTGCTTGATCTAATAGGCACTCACAGCTTTCTTTCCAAGTTCTGTCTTCGATAATGACAAAGCTCCTGCAAGATAACATCCAGGTCCTGCACCTTTAGGAATTCTAGAAAGGCAGAATATAAAAAAACATGAGTATGAAGCTTTTTCTAAACAAAGCAAAAGGAGACCATTGATAGGGCTTTACCATGCATAAAGAAAAATGTTTACCTGCAAATTTTCCTTTTTTTTTTTTTTAAATCACACTTTAGAAAAATAGAATCTAGGTTAATCATGCGCTGTTTTTGTAGCTGACAATAAAATTATTAGCTCAATTATCAATTAATTGCCTGATGAAATAAGCCTACAAAGCTCATGTACTCCAATGGGAAATAATAGTTACCGTATATCATTTATAAACATGCTGTAGCTCTTCTGATATCTCTATTAGCACCAATGGAAAGTAAAGATTCAGATATGACATCAGTTGTAATACTTACTGGCAAAGTAGCCCCCTTATAAAGAAATTCTAGTATGTTTAAGTATTCAAACCACATATGAATCTTCAGTTCAATTTTTATTCTATAGTAATCAAATATGTAGACAGCATCTTAACCAGGAAACAGAGCAGGAACGCACATGCTACTAGAAAGTGTTCTTTTTTTACTCTAATTGTTAA
The DNA here is from genome assembly GCF_902459505.1 of Geotrypetes seraphini. Taxonomy (NCBI): domain Eukaryota; kingdom Metazoa; phylum Chordata; class Amphibia; order Gymnophiona; family Dermophiidae; genus Geotrypetes; species Geotrypetes seraphini. Next base: position 121,854,776 of record NC_047089.1, read on the forward strand.
AAATGAAAATAATTTCTTTAAATATTTTGAAAACTAAGAGAAAGTGGATAGACTCAGGAATAATTTAAGGAAATACTACTGGTAGGGCTGGGGTGGTAAACAGGGCAACTGCCTTATTCTACACAGCTCTTTGGATAGCCGCAAGCAGCTCGAGAAAATGGCTGCCAAGCTTGGGCCCCTCTGAAAAGAGAATTTGATTTTTATTTATTTATTTTAGTATTTATATACCACTTATAGCCTAAGTGGTTTATATTCAGGTACTCAAGCATTTCCCACATCTGTCCTGGGAGGCTTACACTCTATCTAATGTACCTGGGGAAATGTGGGGGATTAAGTGACTTGCCCACGGTCACAAGGAGCAGCATGGGATTTGAACCCACAACCTCAGGGTGCTGAGGCTGTAGCTCTAACAAATGCATTACTCACATCCCACTTAAAGAAGGGAAGGGATGGTGATGGACCGCATGGCTCCCCTGGAGCTGTTTTAAGTTAGCCGAGGGATGAGAGAGAAGGGGGGAACACTGGACTAGAGGTGGAGGGAAGGAACTGGAAAATAAATTATGGGCCCAGAAACAGAGATTGGGGTGAGGGAGGGAGATAGATAGTGAACAACGGGTTGGAGGGAGGGGAGAGAATAGTAGAGATAATGTTGGACCAAAGGGAGGCAGGTCTGAGGAGAAAAATATGCTGGATGGAAAGGCATTTGAGAAGAAAGAGAAATATATTGGACCAGTGGATGAGAGGCAGGGAGACAAAAATAAATGGGGGAGAAGGAGAAATGTTGGGTCTGTGAGTGGGAGGGAGGGAAAAACAGCAGGAAAAAAAGTGGGAGCAATGTTGGACCATGAGGGGGAGGAGAGAGAGAGAGAGGACAGGAAGATGGAGGAGGGAAAGGGAAATGTCAGGCCATGAAGAGGAGAGGGAGGAGAAATGATGGTCTTACAAGAATGGAGGGAGGAGATATACTGAAAATTGTGTAATCATGTAGAAGACACCAGAGGAGGGATGGCAAGATGATGAATGAGAGGAGGATAGTGAGTACAGAGGTAGAAATGTGGTAATGAAGAATAGAGAGGAGGATAGTGAGTGCATGAAGAGTAGATGAAAGATAGAAGGGAACAGGAGGCTGGGGAAAGAGTGGGATAGGAAATGGGAGATCTAGAGCAGTGGTTCCCAACCTTGTCCTGGAAGACCCCCAGGCCAGTCGGGTTTTCAGGATAGCCCTAATGAATATGTATGAGAGAGATCTGCATATAATGGAGGTGCCAGGCATGCAAATCTGCTCCATTCATATTCATTAGGGCTATCCTGAAAACCTGACTGCCCTGGGGGTCCTCCAGGACAGGGTTGGGAACCACTGATCTAGAGCATGAAAAAGGGAGATAGGAAGTTGGAAGGTAGCGAAATGTAAAAAAGGAGGACAGTGAAATTTTAGTGGACAGAGCTAGTAAAGTAAAAAAGGGAAGGAAGAGCTAAAAAGGAAAGATCAGTATATTAGAGACCGGTATAGTGAAGGAATGAAACAAGACAGGAGAGAGAACAGACAAATGGACAGCAACCACTGAGAAAGGAATTATCAGAAGACATAGGAAAGCAGAAGGGACAAAATGGGACCAATACGATGAATAAAAACAAAACGTCCAGACAACCAAGGTAGAAAAAATTGTTTTATTTTGAATGTTATTAACTGGAATGTATTGGCTTTGGGAGACGTGCATCACAGATCTTTGAAATGTGCTCAATGGCTTACCAGACAGTAGAGGGGAGGGGGGCCTGAGCCTAAAGTAGGTGGGCACCATATTTTCTCCCTGTCTTCCTCCTGCCCAAATACAAAATATAAATATCTAAGCTGGTTCAGATCCCAAAGCCCTGTTTGGCACCAGTTTGGTTTCACAGGTTTTTAAAAAACCTCCACTTATAATCTGCAATGCGTATGCTCTTTAAAGTCACTCATTCACTGTGTTGCCAAAAACACAGTGATTTGAAGTTTGTTGCTTCCCCCGCCAGTCTCTCTTCATATTCTCTTTTTGCTTTCCTAACCATTCGGTGACACTCCTTTTGGTGTTTTTTGTGCTCCTTTTGGTTGTCCTCTGATTTGTCTTTTTCCATTTTTTGAATGCTGCCTTCTTGTCACTTATCGCCTTTTTCACTGCATTTGTTATCCACACTGGGTTTTTTTGTTCTATTTTTTTTGCACCCTTTCCTGAACTTGGGGACGCACAGGTTTTGTGCTTCGTGCACCGTGCCCTTGAGTAAGGTCCAGGCTTTTTCTACGGACTCCATCTTCCTTGCGGTGTCGTTGAGTTTCTTTCCCACCATTTTCCTCATGGCATCATAATTTCCTTTTTTGAAGTTCAGTGCTGTCGTTGTAGTTCTTTTCACCTTTGATGATCTAATTTCTAGCCTGTACTGGATCGTGTTGTGATCACTGTTTCCTAGTGGGGCTAGTACCACCACCTCTTTAGCGGGTCCCCCATGTCCGGTGAAGATTAGGTCAAGAATGGCATCTCCCCGTGTTGGTTCCATGACCAGTTGTTCCATGAAACAGTCCCTCGTGACCTCCAGGAATTTGGTCTCCCTCATGCAGTTTGAGTGCCCTATACTCCAGTCTATTCCCGGGTAGTTGAAGTCCCCCATCACCACCACACTTCCGCTTTTGCATACCTGCCCCAGTTCAGCCTCCAGATCCTGGTCGATTTCTTCCATTTGCCCCGGTGGGCGATAGTACAGACCCAATTTTATGTCTGCTCCAGTTCCTCCGGATAGCTTAACCCATAGTGATTCCAAGTCATCCGCCCTTGCTGTTGTTTCCATCCTGGTTGAATGTATGGAATCCTTTATATATAGCGCTATTCCTCCACCGTTTTTGTGTGGCCTATCTCTCCTGTAGAGTTTGAACCCTGGTAAAGCCACATCCCATTTACTGTCATCAGTCCACCACGTTTCTGTGACTCCGATTATGTCTAGGCCCTTTTTGTTGGCTAAGACTTCTAACTCTCCCATTTTAGCCCTTAGGCTCCTAGCATTAGTGTATAGGCAATGTAAGTCCCAGTTGTTTGCCTCTTTTGCTGATTTTCCTCGTGGTTTGGCGCTCCTGGCGACCCCCTCGTGAGTTGCCAGTCCCCAAGCCTCGTCTCGGTCATCCTCCTTCTGTGGTGTGTCTGTTTCGTCCTCAGCCTGCTTCCCCATTTTTGGTTGACCTTTTGGATTCCGTTGTTCTCTGTTAGTCCTGTTTGCCAATTCCATTTGTGCCCTAGACCCCTGCAATTTGTCCTTTGGTCCTTCTTCAAAAAATTCCCACTCAGTCCTGAGCCCTCCTTTACAGTGTCTTTGTTCAATGTCCTTGGCCCTGGGCATCTGCATTGTGTCCTTAGATCCTTGTCCCAAAATTTCCCACTCAGTCCCGGTCCCTTTTTTACAATGTCCTTGGCCCTAGGCCCCTGCATTGCATCCTTAGGTCCTTTTTCCAAAAATTCCCACTCAGTCCCGAGCCCTCTCTTACTCAGTATCCTTATTTGATACTTTTGTCCGATGTGTCAGATCGACTGTCGGCTTTCCCCTCGTCCTCAGTTTAAAGCCAAATCTATGGTGCTCTGGACGTTGCATGCCAGCATCCTCGTCCCAGTCGTGCTCAGGTGCAGTCCATCTCTCCTGAAAGAGCTTATTTTTTCCCAAGAAAGTTGTCCAGTTCCGAACAAAAAGGAAACCCTCCTCTTCGCACCATCTCCTGAGCCAACCGTTTATTGCTTGTAGTTCACCTTGCCTCCTTGCGTCCGCTCTGGGTACTGGCAGGATCTCTGAGAAGGCTATCTTCCTTGCCCTCATTTTCAGTTTCCTCCCCAGGATCCTGAACTGATCAGCTAGTGCAGTCCTGTTGTAGCTCCTCCTGCTGATGTTGTTGGTTCCAACATGGATTACTACAGCTGTCTCCTCCGTCTCGGCCCCTTCCAGGATCCTCTCAATTCTGTCGATGACGTCCTTCATTCTTGCCCCCGGGAGACATGTCACTAGTCGGTCCTCTCTCCCTCCAGCTATGTGACTGTCCACTCCTCTCAGGATTGAGTCTCCCACTACAATAGCAGATCTCCCCTTCCTCAGCTGTCTCTTTGGTCTCAGGTCTGTGTCAGTGGCGCAGTCCTCTAGTCCTTCCTCCGGGTTCTGTTGGGTCTCCTCCTCATCTGCCTGTCCAGATTCTCCGCAAGGTCCTACTCCCGTGGTGTCTGGTGGATTAGGTCGTCCGACTGTTGGTTCTTCCCAGAAGTGCTGGTGGTCCTGTGCCTCCACCATCCTGCAGGCCTCCTCGATGAATTTCTCGAGCTCTCTAACTTGTTCCATGATGTGGTCCTCTCTGGCGGTGTCCTCGGTTGTCCAGCACTGTTCCTCCATGGTGCACAGTCCCTCCAGTTCCTGTACTCGAACCTGCAGTCTCCCGACCTCCTTCTTCAGGCTATCCAATTCCTGACATCGACTGCATATGTACGCCTGCCTCCCGGAGGGGAGGTAGTCATACATATGACATTTGATGCAGTATACTGGGTAGCTCCCCTGGGTTCCTGTAGCCTCCATTTCTTTGTCCTTGCTCCTCGGTGATTGGTGCCTAGCGTGCAGCTAGCTGAAAAAGTAGAGAGAGAGAAAAGAATGAGAAGAGAAGAAAAGAAAAGTACCTTTTTTTTTTGTTTTTTAGAAGTTAGATTTGCTGCTGGGCTGCCTGGGCTCCTTCACAAGGCTCCTTCGCAAAGGCGCTCGCCTTTGCCGCGCGCCGAACGGCTGGGCGCCGTTGGCTCCCTTCTTCTTAAAGGGGAGCCCGGGTGCCGATGCGACCTGTGATGCTGTGGGGGGGCGGAGATACCTCTCGCCGCGACCCCGGGTCTTACTGCTTCCTCTGGCTCCCTCTCGGCCTCTCCTCCCCTTCCCCTCTGCGCTGCAACAAAAGAAAAGGCACTAAAAGAAAGGCAAAAACTAAAAGAAAAGGCAAAAACCGCCAAGGTCTGCCTCGTGCCCTGGCTTCCCTTCTTCTTAAAGGGGAGCCCGGGCGCCGATGCGACCTGTGACGCGGTGGGGGGGCGGAGCTACCTCTCACCGCGACCCCGGGTCTTACTGCTTCCTCTGGCTCCTTCTAGGCCTCTCCTCCCCTTCCCCTCTGCACTGCAACAAAAGAAAAGGCACTAAAAGAAAGGCAAAAACTAAAAGAAAATACAAAAACTCTTTCATCCAGCATCTCTCCCTCCTTCCCCACCACCCCAGGGTCCACCATCTCTCCCTTTCTTTTCCCAACTACCCTCCTATCCAGTATCTCTATCCCCCCCTCCACATCATCCCTTGTGTCCAACTTCTCTCCTTTTCCGTTCCTTCCCTCCCTAAATCCCATTGTCCATCATCTCCCTCCCTCTCCTCTGTTTTTAGACACATTATTTCTTCCCCCTGTTGGCTACCTCTTTTTCCTCCCTTTCTGTCTCCATCATCCAACGGTCCTACTTCCTCCCTCGCCGGTTGCTTCCCTTTAACATATCTGAAGAACGATTTGAAGTTTTTTGCCTCCCTGGCTAGCCTCTCTTCGTATTCCCTTTTCGTTCTCCTAACCACTTGATGACATTCTCTTTGGCGTTTCCTGTGTTCCTTCCAGTTTTCCCCAGTTTGGTCCTTTTTCCATTTCCGGAATGAATTTTTCTTGTCTCCTATCGCTTTCTTCACCTCATTGTTTATCCATGCGGGGTGTTTTGTTCGGTTTTTTTTGCACCCTTTTCTAAATCTGGGGATGTACATATGTTGTGCTTCTTGCACTGTGCCCTTAAATAGAGACCAGGCTTGCTCTACAGTTTCTCTTTTCCTTGAGCTATTTCTGAGTTTTTTCCTTACCATTGCTCTCATAGCATCATAGTTCCCTTTCTTGAATTTGAACGTTGTCACTGAGGTTCTCTTCCCTTTTGCTGTACCTACTCCTAATTTGTACTGAATCATGTTGTGATCGCTGTTTCCTAGTGGTCCTACTACTTCCACTTCTTTTGCAGGTTCTCCCAAGTCCGTTGAGGATTAGGTCAAGAGTGGCATCTCCTCTTGTTGGTTCCTTGACAAGCTGATCCATAAAGCAGTCCCTTACAGTCTCTAAGAATTCTGTTTCCCTCACACAGTTCGAGTTTCCAATATTCCAGTTTATCCCGGGGTAGTTAAAATCTCCCATTACTGTCACGTTCCTGTTGTTGCCTTCCCGCCTCAATTCTGCTGCCAGATCTTTGTCGTTTGCTTCCGTTTGTCCAGGTGAACGATAGTATAGACCCAATCTTATGTCAAGGCCATTTTTTCCTGGTAATTTAACCCATAATGACTCCAATTCTTCCGCCTTTGGTTCTATATCCACTCTGGACAAGGGAATGGTGTCTTTTATGTATAGTGCTATTCCTCCACTCTTCTTGTGAGTCCTGTCTCTTCTATAGAGTTTGTACACTGGCAGTACTACGTCCCATTGGTTATCCTCGTTCCACCATGTTTCCATTATTCCAATGATGTCTAGGTCTTCTTTTTTGGCTATGACTTCTAATTCTCCCATTTTAGACTTCAGGCTCCTTGCATTTGCGTACAAGCAATTTAAGTCCCGGTTTTTTCTTTTCTCCGCTGGTTTTACATGTGTTTTGCTCCTCTTGCCATCCCCTATCTGGGCTGCCAGTCCCTGATTTCTGTTCCTTTCTTCCTCATTTTTTGGTGCATCTTTTTCGTCTGCAACCTGATTTCCCAATCTCTCCTGTTCCTCTAATTTTATCTGTTTGCCCTTCTTGTTGGTCAACAGTTTCTGTTGTTCATCTCTTGCTTGTTCCCAGCATTTTTCCCACTCAGTATCTTCTTTGGATACTCTTGTCCGAACCATCGACGTCAGGTCGACTATCGGCTTTCCCCTTCTCAGTTTAAAGCCTGCTCGATTCCTCTCTTGACGTTGTTTGCTAGCAGCCTCGTTCCTGCCTTACTCAGGTGTAGTCCGTCCCTCCTGAAGAGCTTGTTCTTCCCCCCCAAAGTTGTCCAGTTCCTCACAAAAAGGAATCCTTCTTCTTCGCACCATCTCCTCAACCATGCGTTTATTGCTTGTAGCTCAGTCTGCCCTCGGTACTGGCAGAATCTCTGAGAATGCTACCTTCTGTGTCCTCAGCTTCAGTTTCCTTCCTAGGATCTTGAACTGGTCAGTTAGCGTAGTCCTGCTGTAATTTCTCCTGTTGACATCATTTGTTCCCACGTGGATTATCACTGCCATCTCTTCTGTTTCTGCGCCATCCTCCAGTTCAAACCCTGAAGCTCAAGGATACAGAATACTTCTCTTTCTGTGAATTTAGGCTTTCGCCCTCATCAGCAGCCTATTTTTTTACCATGTACAGTGGTGCCTCGCATAACGGTCGCCTCGCACAGCGGACGCTGCGCACAACGAACTTTATGTCGTGATCCGTATAACGTACTTCGTTTCACACAACGAAGTCGCCCGAGCTGCATCCTTCCGGGGTTCCTGCGGGGTTGGATCGCAGCGGGGTTGGTTGAGGGTAGTCTCCTTCTCCTTACCTGCCCTGTCGCAGCACACAGCCGAACGGAAATCTTCCCGATGTCAGCGCTGACGTCGGAGGGAGGGCTTAAGCAAAGCCCTCCCTTCCTCCGACGTCAGCGCTGACATCAGGAAGACTTCCGGTCGGCTGTGTGCGGCTGCGGCAGGGCAGGTAGGAAGAAGGCAATGGCGAACGAAAGAGGGGGGGAGGGGGCGGTCCGCCCCGAAGAATGTGCACAGCTGGTCAGGTCCCCCGATCGACCGACAACAGGCCCGGCCGACAAACCTCCCTGCCCTGTAGCCGCGAATCTAAATTACCTCTTACAGCAGCTTCAATAATCCAGCTGCTGTAAGAAGGTAATTTAGATTCGCGGCTACAGGACAGGGAGATTTGTCCGACCGGGCCTGTTCTGTTGTCGGTCGGGTGCAAAAGCGCCACAAAGGTGGAGGCAGGGAGGGAGGAAAGGTGGAGTGGAGAAGAAAAGACGCTTAAGGGGGGAGAAGGCCGCTGAAAGCACATGTTGGAGCAGGGGATGAGAGGGAGGGAGAGAAGGGGAAATATTGGACAAGGGCAGAAGGGATGCTAAATCATAGGGTGACAGGCAGAGAGAACAACAGGAAAAAGAGTGGAAGCAATCTTGAACCCTGAGGGTGAGGGCAGAGAGAGGTGGTGAGATGATTGATCATGGGGAGAGGGACAAAAGGGAATAGAGATGGGATAGGAAGATAGTGGAAGTAAAAGGACAGGGAGATGTATGTTTTTAGATGTATCTAAATAAAAATAATAACAAAAAATTTATCTTTTTTATGTCATCTTAGCATATTTTATGCTGCAGAACGAATTATTTTTTTTTACATGTATTCCTATGGGAAAACGCGTTTCACATAACGAACGTTTCACATAACAAACTTGCTCCTGGAACCAATTAAGTTCGTTGTGTGAGGCACCACTGTAATTGTCTTTTCAATTTCAAACTCCTTATAATGCTCTTTATCATTCAATGTTATTATTCGCTGCTCACGTCATGTTTACTTGTGTTCAATAATACTTTCTTTGCATTTAACTTTGCCTTGGGGGACCTATGTTATCCATTCTATATGTTCACTGTATGCTTTCTTAACACAGTTAAAACCATTATAATACAACTACTGAGTCCAGAATTTCTTTTATTTTAACCTCACAAACTCCAATGAGATTATAAACTTATAATGACTGAGGTTGCCATTTCACAAATTGGTTATTATTCTCTTTTAACATATTAAGACACTTCATAAAATTAATAACTAGAAGGCTGAAACCAAATTGTGGACAGTTTTTTGGTTTTTTTTTGGGGGGGCGGGGGGGTTCAGTGCAGCTTGTATTTCAGCTGTGGTATCTGGTGGGCCTGAAGACAACTGTGCATTAAGACAACTGAGCATGAAGACACTTATTGCAAGTTTAGAAAATGGATAACGATTTAAACAAATAAAGAAAAAGAGATAATGACTTTCATAAACACTTAAAACATATATTCTGTCATGAAAAGATCATTAAGCAAATTAAGCTTTACCAAATTTTGAGAATTCATACAACAAACATATCCTGCAAGACAAACATAACTTACGGAATGTTACACACCTCTAGTTTTACATTAGACTGGTTACCTTAGTATTTGACAGATGGATCAGATGAATACACACTGCATGCATTTTATTATGACCCCATTGCAAACACCCACTATGCCCATTTACCTTCCACTATAACGGGACAAAAGCACCTGGGTCAAAAATTGAGAACTATCCCAATATCTCCAGCCTGGAACTGGGTAACCTGTCCACCCTATTATTTTTCCAAATAGAGAATGACACAGGGACACAGGAACTCAATTTCCACATCCTGTCCCTGTGAGTTATGTTGCTGTCCTTGTCCCTGTCCCATTCCTATAAGTGCTATAAGTGCACAATTGCGTGTAATTGTCTATGAACCACATAAGTCTCAAACACTTATGACTTTAAAGTGTTTGAGGCTTGTGCAGATGAGGAGCATTGGCCCCAAAACGCCAGCGCGATCTGTATTTCGTAAAGTGGGGGGAGGGGGGGTTTGCGTTGAGTTGAGTTGTCCGCACGCGATTGTCTTGCACGCAATTGACTTTGGACCAGTTGTCTTGCACTTACGTGCCGGCGCTCAATTGTATTGCGCTCAATTGTCTTGCGCTCAATTGTCTTGTGCTTACCTGCCAGCGCTCAATTGTCTTGCGCTCGGTTGTCTCTCGCTCAATTGTCTTGCGCTCACCTGCCGGCGCTCAATTGTCTTGCGCTCACCTGCCGGCGCTCAATTGTCTTGCGCTCACCTGCCGTGCTCAATTGTCTTGCGCTCACCTGCCGGCGCTCAATTGTCTCGCGCTCAGGTGTCTTGTGCTCAGTTGTCCCGCTTGTACACATTACGGAAAATAATTTGCGCTCAATTGTCTTGCGCTCAAATGTCTTACTCTAGGTTGTCTTCGCGCTCAATTGTCTTATGCTCAATTGTCTTGCGCCTCTTTGTCCGCGCGCGATTGTCTTGCGCGCAATTGTCTATGAACCCCCAATCCTGGGCCCTCACTGTACAAATGAAACTGAAAGAGTCCAAAACAAAACTACTTTGGCTCGGCCCAAATTAGATCAGCTACCCACCCTCATCTCATTGTCCTCTGGTACCACACTGCAGCTTGAGTTCTCAAGCAAAGTTCTGGGCATCATCATTGACTCTACACTTTCCTTCAACGACCACCTCAACTCCTTGGTAAAAAAATGATTTTTAGCCTTCACATGTTGAGGAAAGTGAGATCCTGCATCCACCAACAACATTTTGCTGTCCTTGTACAATCCATCATCCTTTCCTGACTGGACTATTGTAACTCCATCTTCTTAAGTCTAACTAAGAAAAGCCTTTGAAGACTTCAGCAGATTCAGAACACCGCAGCTAAACTAATCTTCGTAAAAAGTAAATTTGACCATGTCTCCCCGCTTCTGTCCAAAATTCACTGGCTTCCAGTAATCTCCAGGATTCACTTTAAATGTGCCTGCCTAACTTTTAAGATCCTACACGGCATCCTTCTTCCCCTAATTCCACTATCTTGGAATTCCTTGAATCCTGATACCACCAGATCCACCCCAAAATTCAAACTATCCTTCCCCTCGTTAAAAGGCATATCCCATGCAGGAAAACTAGAGACATCCCTCTCCTTCAGAATCACAGAGCTTTGGAATAACCTTACTATCCCACTTCGGAATCTGGGTTCCCTCCAACTATTCCGAAAACATCTGAAAACTTGGCTATTCTCAAAAATGTAATACTTCCTTCCTCTATGGTATTTCATCTTTATACTAAGTCCCTCTAAACCTTCCTTATACTAAGTTCCTGTAACCCTTACTTTGGAGTTCCTTCTTTATACCAGTTCCTGTAAACAGTGCTGAGCTCTATGATTGTGGAGATGATGCGGTATACAAACTTAAGGTTTAGTTTAGTTCTTCGAGGGAGTAAACAAGCAGATAGACAAGGGTGACCCGGTCGAAATTGTATATCTGGATTTTCAGAAGGCGTTTGACAAGGTTCAACATGAACGACTACTTCGGAAAATTGTGAGCCATGGAATCGAAGGTGAAAACTCACGTGGATTAAAAATTTGCTGGAGCAAAGGACACAGAGAGTGGGAGTAAATGGACAATACTCGGACTGGAACAGCGCCACCAGTGGGGTGCCGCAGGGCTCGGGGCTTGGACCCGTGATCTTCAACATCTTTATAAACGATCTGGACATAGGTATGACAAGTGAGGTGATTAAATTTGCGGATGATATGAAGTTGTTCAGAGTAGTGAAGATACAGGGGGATTGCGAAGATCTGCAACATGACATAATCAGGCTTGAGGAATGGGCATCGACATGGCAGATGAGGTTCAACGTGGATAAGTGTAAAGTGATGCATGCACAAATAAAGGATGCCCGAGGCGGGTACTTGGAGAGACCTCCCAGTAAAGAGACTTGGGAGTTCTGATCGATAAGTCGATGAAGCCGTCTGCGCAATGTGTGGCGGCGGCGAAAAGGGCACACAGAATGCTAGGAATGATAAGTGAATCACAAACAGATCGGAGAAGGTTATCATGCTGCTGTACCGGGCCATGGTGCGCCCTCACCTGGAGTATTGAGTCCAGCACTGGTCGCCGTACATGAAGAAGGACACGGTACTACTCGAAAGGGTCCTTAGAAGAGCGACTAAGATGGTAAAAGGGCTGGAGGAGTTGTCGTACAGCGAAAGATTAGAGAAACTCAGCCTTCTCTCCCTCGAACAGAGGAGATTGAGAGGGGACATGATTGAAACATTCAAGGTACTGAAGGGAATAGACTTAGTGGATAAAGGCAGGTCCACCCTCTCCAAGGTAGGGAGAACGAGAAGGCACTCTCTAAAATTGAAAGGGGATAAATTCTGTACGAACGTAAGGAAGTTCTTCTTCAGCCATAGAGTGGTAGAAAACTGGAACGCTCTTCCGGAGTCTGTCATAGAGGAAAATACCCTCCAGGAATTCAAGACAAAGTTAGACAAGTTGCTGCTGAAACGGAACGTACACAGGTAGGGCTAGTCTCAGGGCGCTGGTCTTTGACCAGAGGGCTGCCGTGTGAGCGGACTGCTGGGCATGATGGACCACTGGTCTGACCTAGCAGCGGCAATTCTTATGTTCTTATGATAGGAAGAAGCTGGTCTGAAGGGGCGAGAAGGTGGAGATTTATTTTTGGGCTTGACCAGTGTCCCATCTGATTTCATGACCAGACAACTTCTGGGTAGCCCTGTCCATGGAGGGACCAAAGAGCTCGTCTCCTAGACAAGGTGCATTGACTAACCTGTCAGAAAAAAACAAATTCTTCCTGGCGAGTCCGAACGACAAAATCAAAGATTCATCAATTTCCTTGAATGGTCAAGTCTTTTCTATTACAGATTCCATAAAAATTCTGGGGGTGACACTGGACCACTACCTTACCCTTGAAGCACACACCGATTTACTGGTCAGAAAAGGCTTCTCAACATTATGGAAACTAAGATCCATCAGAAAGTATTTCGATGCAATCTCATTCTGCTTACTGGTGCAATCCTCCACTCTAAGCTTACTTGACTACTGTCACATGATTTACTGGGGTCTTTCAAAAAAACCATTCAAAGGGATCGAGGGGTGACCCCGGGAACTACAGGCCGGTGAGCCTGACTTCAATTATAGGGAAGATGGTGGAAGCTATGATCAAGGACAGTATTTGCGAGCACATCGAGGGAAATGGCCTACTGAGAACAAGCCAGCATGGATTCTGTAAGGGAAGGTCATGCTTAACGAACCTTCTGTACTTCTTTGAGGGAATAAGCAGTCGGGTGGACAATGGGGAACCTATAGACATCATTTACCTCGATTTTCAAAAGGCTTTCGACAAGGTGCCACATGAAAGGCTGCTTAGGAAGCTGTGGAACCACGGGGTGGGAGGGGATGTGCACAGATGGATCGAGCACTGGTTGTCGGGTAGACTGCAGAGGGTCGGAGTAAAGGGACAATATTCTGACTGGCGGGGAGTCACGAGCGGTGTGCCACAGGGATCGGTGCTGGGGCCGTTACTCTTCAACATATTTATCAATGACCTGGAAAAGGAGGCAAAGTGCGAGGTTGTAAAATTTGCAGACGATACTAAACTGTGCGGCAGAGTTAGGTCCAGGGAGGAGTGTGAGGACCTACAAAGGGACCTGGACAAACTGGAAGACTGGGCAAACAAATGGCAAATGCGCTTTAACGTGGAAAAATGCAAGGTCATGCATATAGGGAAAAAGAACCCATTGTTCAACTACAAATTGGGGGGGGCATTGTTGGGAGACAGCAGTCTTGAGAGAGACTTGGGTGTGATGGTGGATGAATCACTGAAGCCATCTGCACAGTGCGCAGCAGCCTCGAAAAAAGCCAACAGGATGCTGGGCATCATAAAGAGGGGCATAACAACCAGGACACGGGAAGTCATCATGCCATTGTATCGAGCGATGGTGCGACCACATCTGGAATACTGCGTTCAATATTGGTCGCCGTACCTCAAGAAGGATATGGCAGTACTTGAGAGAGTCCAAAGGAGAGCAACGAAACTGGTAAGAGGGCTGGAACACTGCCCATACTCTGAGAGGTTGGATAGGCTGGGGCTCTTCTCTCTGGAAAAAAGGAGGCTCAGGGGAGATATGATAGAGACCTTCAAGATCATGAGGGGCATAGAGAGGGTAGATAGGGACAGATTCTTCAGGCTGAAGGGGACAACAGGTACGAGGGGGCATTCGGAGAAACTGAAGGGAGATAGGTTCAAAACAAATGCAAGGAAGTTTTTTTTCACGCAAAGGGTCGTGGACACTTGGAATGCGCTACCGGAGGAAGTGATCAGGCAGAGTACGGTACAGGGATTCAAACAGGGATTGGACGAATTCCTGAGGGATAAAGGGATCGTGGGATACTGAGGGAGGAGCTGGGATGTAACACAAGTATAGAAAGCTAACCAGGTAATAAGTATAGAAACCCAACCAGGTCGTGCATGCGCAAGACCGGAGGGTTAGGACTTCGATGGGAAGATAGGACTTCAATGAGAAACCAAGGTGGCAAGGGAGCCCCTTCTGGTGATTCAGACAGGTCGTGACCTGTTTGGGCCGCCGCGGGAGCGGACTGCCGGGCAGGATGGACCTATGGTCTGACCCGGCGGAGGCACTGCTTATGTTCTTAAGACTCTGAATCATCCAAAATTTGGCAATCCGATTGATCTTTGGGCTAAAAAAATGTGAACACATAAAACTCCCTACTACCAAAAACTCCACTGGCTACCCCTGGAAGCAAGAGTGCTGTTCAAATTTGCCTGTCTCTGTTTCAAATCCATTCTTGGTTCGTCCCCCATGTATTTGGTTCCCCAATTTTAACTTAGATTGTTCATCCAGACCCACACGCAGAGTACATCTGTTTAACCATCCAACACTAAAGGCCTGCCATTACAAAAGATACCTGAACAGAATACTTGCCTTCCAAGCAGGTCAACTGAATGATTGTCTGGGTAATATTATCTCGCACTCCTCATCCTACCTAAATTTCAGAAAATTAGTAAAAACAAACCTGTTTAATTGATTTGTAACATAAGACCTCTTATGCCTTATCTCTTGTTTCCCAAGATCACTTATGCCTTACCTCTGTATCCTGCTCACCTGTTTTTGGATGACTTTACATTGTACCTATATTCACTGATTGTCCAGCTCTTCTTTGTTGTAAACCGCCTCAAACTACTAAGGCTTTGGTAGTACGTAAGAATTAAATTATTATTATTGATGGTTGACGTCTAGCTCAGAAACCCAAAGCCAGGCTAGTCTCATAGTCACCGACATTGCTGCAGCACATGAAGTGGGTTTGAAGGTATCGTAGGTGGAGTGAACCATGTACTTTCGGAGCTGGAGCAGATCAGAAATAAAATGCTGGAATGCAGGAAGCTTACGTTCTGGAAGATATTTCTGGAATGTAGCAACTTGTTTAACTAAATGTTTCATGTAGAAGGAGTAGTAAAAATTATAATTGCCAGACCAGATGGCTAACATAGTATTTTGGTAAAGGCGTTTACCAAACTGATCCATGGCCTTACCCTCTCTGCCAGGAGGTACAGAGGCATACACACTAGCCCCTGACAATTTCTTCAAGGTAGATTCTACCAGGAGAAACTCATGTGGAAGTTGGGGTTTGTCAAACCTAGGAACAGGTCCCACCCTATGCAAAGAGTCCAACTTATGAGGAGCCACAGGGATAGAAGTGGTGTTGTAAGTCCCCTTTGCTAGCTAATACTAAGTCAGCTGGAGGGGAGTCTAATGTCTCTAGTGTTTCTTTTTCAAATACATTTAGGGTTTCTTCTTGTGTTAAATTTTGTTTGGGAACTGGTAGTTCCAGATCCACTAATTCTTCTGCCCAGTAAGCAAACATTTTAAAATCAGGTCTTGTTTTTTTGCTAGCCATAATTCCAGAATTAATTCAGTTCAGTTCCAATTAGTTATAAAAACTAAAACTATATAATATAGCTAAGTTAAAAATTCCTTTTCCATTTTTTTCCCAGATTAATCCAATTTAGCCAGTTAGTTCCCCACCAGCTTAAGTTAACCTGACCAGCATAACAAAAGCCCCATTTATCTCAAAAGTTTTCTTTATACTATTAAACCTGTCAGGGTCTCCTCCTCGTGGCAGGTCTCCAAGGCTCTTTCCACTCCTTCACTCCACTCTGATGTTCTTCTCTGCTTACAACAAAGGCCGACTAAAACCGTTCACAGGCAGGGATTCAGGTCACCAAGAAGCCCTAAATAAGGGACTAATTCCCACCAACGTGGATCAAATTCCTCCTTTTCACCTCCTCCTCTGGAGAGCTCAGCCAGTCATGGCCAAATCACAACTGCCCTGACGCTCTCTCAGTAACTCCCGGAGGGCTAACGATCAACGTCGGAGTCTCTCCCATCTGACCCTCCAAACGCCAGACTGTATTTCTGCTCTTCACTGTCCCCAAGTCCGACCAGGCTCCAAGGGGGGGGGAGGGAAGGGAACTTTCTCCAGCTCCAACACAGCACTTGCGCAACACAGCGTACCACTTGCGGCAAAGTCCGGACACTCTTCTATGGGGCTACCACCGTCGTGATATCAACGCCATGAAAACATCTCCCCTGCACTCTTTTCTTAGAGGAAGGGCATTCTCCTCTGCTGTTTACACTCGTGGCAGAAACACTGCAAGGTAATTGCTCCTCTCCTCCTTCAGTGGAACCTGTCACAGTCCACTGAACACAGGATATCCTCCTCCA
Organism: Geotrypetes seraphini; assembly: GCF_902459505.1. Classification (NCBI taxonomy): domain Eukaryota; kingdom Metazoa; phylum Chordata; class Amphibia; order Gymnophiona; family Dermophiidae; genus Geotrypetes; species Geotrypetes seraphini. The sequence continues at coordinate 121,871,123 of NC_047089.1, forward strand.
AAATTGAGATGTTGCTCTCCACAGCTTAACAGAGTTGCGGTGCAGGCACCACAAAAACAGCTTTGGCACAGCTAGGAATCAGTGGGGTAACATGCTGATTTGCTTCTCATCAGCGTGGAGTCTGGATGAGTTCGAACGGTAATCAGCCATCCACTTCCGTTTCCGGTCCACAAACATACCGGCTCGAGGTGTTTTAATTTTCTCATTGTCTTTCCAGACCACAGATGTCTCAGGTGACATCTGTGTTGAGGACGACCGGTGTCGATGAATCATTGGTGTCGGTTCCTTAACAAGAAGTAGTGGCACTGATGTAGACTCTAATGCAGGTGCAACTGGTGTCAAGAGCTCAGACCGGACTGGCACCGGGGGAGTCAGTATCGACATAGGTAGAAATTGAGTTGGCACTAGCAGTTGTAACTGCTCACGTAATTCCTCTCTAAGTAAATTGTGGATCTGTTGTTTGAGAGTAAGCACCGGTACCACTGGCTTTTTTGTTGGTACCTTCGGTGCGGTTCTACATTCCGGCAATGAGGAGACCAATGCCGAGGCACTCACCAAGATCGGAGCAGAGCGCTTCTTGGGCCTCCTCGAGATTGGCAGGACTTAGTTCACTGCTGCTTTGACTGGAGGCCCAGAAACAGCAGGGGGAAGGCTTCTTAGCCAGCTTACCCACTGAAATATGCGACACCGAAGATGGTTCCACCGATGTAGATTGGTGTGGTTTTGATTTGGCCGGTTCTGCTGACGGCAGTGGTGTTGCATCGCCTTCCATTGTGACATCAAAGAGGAGGCGCTGCTGAATAAGGCAATTCTAAAGAGTCCTCTTCTACAGGGACAGCAGGAACAGGAACAGCAGGAACAGGTTTTGGGATGGTGCTTGGGCCCCAAGCACTGGAGACACCAGCGATGCGAGTCAGTCACAGAGATGGGGCGAGCACAACGTCCACACTTTTTGAAACCCATCTGCGGGCGGGACATTGAAGGAAAGATGGCCACGGCTAAATTAAAATCCGAGGTGAAGGTGGTCAAACAGGCCCTGCCAGGCCGAACCCGCGAAAGGGAAAAAATGAAAATTTTAACTTTTTTTTTTTTTTTAACTAAAATGAACTTAAAGAAAATAAAAATGAAACTGACTGAAAAGTCAAAGGTCCGCGAGAGCAGGAAGGCAGCAGAGAAAAAAGTTTCAACAGCCGTTGAAAAAACACATCTTCTTAGCTCCGCGGAAACTAAGAAACTGAGGGACCGCGCACCCTACATAAGGCGGGAAGGCACTCGCGCATGCGCAGTTCAGGCTATCGCAAACTTTCTAAAGTCTTAAAGTGGCGATGCACTTTTAAAGTGGTCTGTACAGGAGCTCCGTCGGTGATATCACCCATACGTGATAATATGCTTGCTACATGCTTGTCCTTGGATAATAAAATATACTCTGAGCAAATCAGAGAGATACCTTCTCTTCTCACCTACTGAAGGAAAAACTGAAGGGAGACAGTATAGACCACTAGGGAAGGAAGCAGAGCTGTACGATACAACAAATTAAACAAACATACAAAACATTAAGCACATCACTGTTATTTCAAAGTCAATCTTCATGGGAAAGGCTATTATCCTCTCTTCCTTTATATATAAAAAACGCTCTTACAAATAGATGGGTCTTTACTGATGTTTTGAAGGATTTGAAGTCTGCACACAGTCTTAATTAACCGTTTATCACATTCCACAGCCTTGAATCTACCACAAAAATCACCACCATCCATGGTTTTCTATAGTGTACATTGTGAGTATTTTCAAGGGTCAATTTCATTGCTGATTGTGATCTTAAACCACAGTTTAGCATATATTTTCTCAAAGCTTGGATCAAATACTGTGGTGCTTCTCCGTATAGTATGTGATGTATTACTGTCAAAATTTTGTATTCAATACAGAATTCAACAGGCAACCAATGAAGTTTTTTTGATACTGGGGTTATATGATAATAGCGAGAAAGTAATCCATCCACTTTGCACCAGGAATTTCTATATATGATTCCTTGTTCTGTATTTGATAAAGGTCTGTCTTTGTTATATGTATGAAGTCATTTAAAGTTGTTTTATGTGTAGTAGCAATGGCAGGTGAGGAGATCAGGGGGAGGCAGATGGTAGAGACAGGCAGACTGGATAGGCCATATAATCTTTAGCTGCTGTCATTTTCCCTGCTTGTATTTTAAGAATGAGAGACTTAAAATACATAAATGCTTACTTCATTTTTAAAACTTTTACAGTAATGACAGTTTCTGTTGGTCACTCACTTGTCATCTGGCAATGATGCAATAAAGTAGGGTTGACTGTGCTTTGGTGGCAGTATTAAACTGCTTGCTTTCTTCTTTCCTAAGAGCGCAGCACTGTGACTTTCATAAATATCTAAACTCAAAGCATTAGATATCCGATGAGATACAATAAAGGGAAGCTCTTTCAGGCGCTCTAGTTCACTCATTTGCTCATGCCGAACTTGGAGACGAATTGTATAATCTCCTTTATCCAGCTTCACAGAATACTGAAAAGAGGAAAAAAAATCCAATTTACATTTAGAAGACTTACAAGCATTTAAGTATATTGAAAATGTCAAATTTTAAGTATTTGAGAATAATGGGATACACATCTTTTTCCTCTCTTACACCTTTTTCTTAATACACACCTATATATATTGCACCATTCCCTTTAGGAAAAAATGGCCAGGAAGATATTTAAAACATAAGTACACTTTTTTAATCTAGCATATATTAACTACAAAATCTAATAAACATTGGGCGCAAAACCCTATGTGGGGACTGCTAGGGGTATTCCTAGTATTTTGGGGATGATTGCTAAGAAGATAGCATAGAACAAAGTTGGCTATCATCTGTTTGCTTCACAGTAGGTAACAAAGAATGCACCTAACTATTTTCTGACGGTGTAGCTAACTGCACCATGTTAACTTCCATGATAGCAAGGTTCATAACCTCCAAGTTAGCCATAAGGCATAGTCCTTAACCATTCCATTTCTCCCCAAAATGGTAGCATGTGTTAGCTGTTTAACACAACAATTAGTGCACATAGGGTTGTTCAGAAAATCCTAAAGTTGGAAAAACTGTACAAACTGAAGTTTTCCTAGGAATTTGATTGTTATTGAGCAGAAAATAATTTAAAATTTTTTTTTAAAGTCCATTCTGGGGTCCAATTTTCTTAAAATGTGCTATTATTTTTGCTTAATGGAGCAAATTTCTTGCTATTAAATCTATGTTTTATGTTTTCACACTCATGAATGATACATTGATAAAAATACAATTTATGCAAAAATCTAGCAGCATTCTATTAAATAAACCTTCAATATCTGGGTCTTTTTAGTAAATAAAGAATCATGTCCCAGTTCTATTAGCGTGTACACTTGTGGGTGTCAACTTTTCTATGTATTTTGATCCCTTTCCGTGTGCTGTTCTTGAAATATTCATCTTTAGCTTCATAAATGTTTCCAATTCTAGTTCACATGTTTAGTTACTAATGAAATGACATACGATTCAGTGCTGTTTGGTACATTATTAATGTCCAAAAGTCTGATAACTCCACATAATAATAAATTATTGCTCATCATTACAGGAGTTGCCATTCAGCTTATTATTAAGAACTGGAAGAAAACCTTGTGCCAAACTTATAAGTTTGAACGCATGAGTTCAATGCATTTGGGACATTATAAGAAGTTCAAAGAAATTTGGGACCCATTAACAAAATTTTGCAAGAATTGATTATTAGTTTTACCCTTTTTGATTTTGCACATCCAGGATTGGGGTGGTGGGAGGGGGGATAGGTATTTAATTATTAATTGCTTGTAAGGTTGTATATCTTGATCATTTGTGTTATCCTGAGCGTTTTTACACTTTTAGGAAGGGTGGGTGGGGTTGGGGAGGGGGAATATGTATTTACTGTATCATTTGATGGTATTGAGTGCTGTCTAATTTGTTAACTGTTTGAATAATATGTTGCACTTTCCGCTGGTTTTAAAATGAAGATAAAAAAAAAAAAAAAAAGAAATGTGCTACTGTATTTAGAAACTTAAAAATATAACACAGTAACACAGCAAACTCAAACACTGCTTTGAATAAAAGTGAATTATACTTATTTGATATTGGGTTTATATAAGTGCTGGCACTAGATGCAGAAAGCCATTCTTGTCCATGCAAGCTCTGAATAGAAACATAGAAATAGACGGCAGATAAGGGCCACGGCCCACCAAGTCTGCCCACCCCAATAACCCTCCCCTACCTTTCTCTGTGAAGAGATCCCACATGACGATCCCATTTTGACTTAAAATCAGGCACGCTGCTGGCCTCAACCACCTGCAGTGGAAGATCATTCCAATGATCAACCACCCTCTCGGTGAAGAAGTATTTCCTGGTGTCACCGTGTAGTTTCCCGCCCCTGATTTTCCACGGATGCCCTCTTGTTGCTGTGGGGCCTTTGAAAAAGAAGATGTCCTCTTCCACCTCGATACGGCCCGTGAGATATTTGAACGTCTCGATCATGTCTCCCTTCTCTCTGCATTCCTCGAGTGAGTATAGCTGCAATTTTTTCAGCCTTTCCTCATACGGGAGATCCTTGAGTCCCGGGTGGCCATTCGCTGGACCGACTCAAGTCTCAGCACATCTTTGCGGTAATGTGGCCTCCAAAATTGTACACAGTACTCCAGATGGGGTTTCACCATGGATCTATACAATGGCATAATGACTTCGGGCTTCCGGCTGACGAAACCCCTACGTATACAACCTATGATTTGTCTAGCCTTAGATGAAGCTTTCTCCACTTGCTTGGCAGTCTTCATGTCCTCACTGATGATCACCCCTAAGTCACGTTCTGCTACAGTCCTTTGTAGGATTTTACCATTAAAGGTGTAAGTTTTGCATGGATTTTGGCTGCTAAGGTGCATGACTTTACATTTTTCGGTATTGAAACTGAGTTGCCAGGTCCTGGATCAGTGCTCCAGTAGGAGTAGGTCGTGCACCATACTGTCGGGCATTGAATTTCCGTCCGGCCCTGTGCTTTGGTCTGACGTGTTCCTGCCTACTACATTGCATAGTTTGGCATCATCGGCGAATAGCGCTATTTTACCTTGAATTCCCTCAGCCAAGTCCCTTATGAAGATGTTGAATAGGATCGGGCCCAAGACCGAGCCCTGCGGCACTCCACTGATCACCTCCGTCGTTTCGGAGGAGGTGCCGTTTACCACCACCCTCTGAAGCCTACCTCCAAGCCAGTCCCTAACCCATGCTGTTAATGTGTCTCCTAATCCTATAGAGCTCATCTTGTTCAACAACCTGCGGTGTGGTACGCTATCGAATGCTTTGCTGAAGTCCAAGTATACGATGTCTAGGGACTCCCCAACATCCAGCTTCCCTGTCACCCAGTCAAAGAAGCTGATTAGGTTAGATTGGCAGGACCTTCCCTTAGTAAATCCATGTTGATGCGTATCTCGTAGATTCTCCTCGTTCATGATCGTATCCAATTGGCGTTTGATTAGAGTTTCCATTAGCTTGCTCACTATTGATGTGAAACTCACCGGTCTGTAGTTAGCAGCCTCCGTCCTGCATCCTTTTTTGTGGAGTGGAATGACGTTAGCCGTTTTCCAGTCCAATGGGACTTTACCTGTACTAAGGGAGAGATTGAAGAGCGTGGATAGCGGTTCCGCCAAGACGTCACTTAATTCTCTGAGTACCCTGGGGTGTAGGTTGTCTGGCCCCATTGCTTTGTTAACCTTGAGATTAGATAGTTCAAAGTGGACAGTGCTGGGTGTAAACTCGAAATTTCGAAATGGGTCTGCTGAGCTATCCCGGCAGCTGAGGGCCGGATCCCGGCGCCTCACGGGTGAAGACTGAGCAGAAGTATTCATTTAATAGTTCAGCCTTTTCGGAGTCCGATTCTACATAGTTCCCGCCTGTGTTTCTGTTTCTGTCACTAGTATACCTGAAGAGGGGTTTATTGCCCTTCTTGATGTTCTTCGCTAGATTCTCCTCCATTCGAAATTTGGCCTCTTTGACCATTGTTTTGACTGCTCTTGACTTGGCCAGATAGTTTTCTCTAGAGTCCTGCTTCCCTGATTGTTTATAAGAGATGAACGCTCTTTTCTTTTATAAGGTCTGAGATCTCTGCAGAGAACCACTGTGGCTTATTGTTTCTTCGCCGTTTACTTACCAATTTAATAAAGCGGTTGGTTTCTTCTTGTATGGTAGCTTTTAGAGTTGACCACAATACTTCTACATTATCTGTTTCTGCTCGGTTATGCAGCGCCTGATGGATGAAATCCCCCATGCCCTCGAAGTTGGCGTCCTTGAAGCTGAGGACCTTGGTTAATGTGTTAGATTTTGTGAAACCTTTCCTGAGATTGAACCATACCATGTTGTGGTCACTGGAGGCCAACCTGTCGCCCACCGAGACCTCTGTGACACTTTCTCCATTGGTAAGTATCAGGTCCAATATTGCCCGATCCCTTGTTGGCTCCAATACCAGTTGCCTGAGTCGTGCTCCCTGAATAGAGTTTAATAGCCTTCTGCTGCTGTTGGTCGCAGAGGAAAGTGTGGTCCAGTCCACATCAGGCATATTGAAGTCACCTAACAATACAGTGTCCCCACGCAAGGTGATATTCTCTATATCCTCGATTAATTCCATATCCAGGTCATCCTGCTGTCTTGGGGGGTCTGTATACTACACCAAGATACAGGCATTTGTCCTTCCCCCTAGCCAGATTCACCCAAAGGGATTCCCCTATATACTTGACATCTGCGATTCTGGTGACTTTAATGTCATCTTTGGTATATAGTGCTATCCCACCACCCAATTTGCCCTCCCTGTCTCGGCGAAGCAAGTTGTAACCCGGTATGACCATGTTCCAGCCATGGGAGTCCGTGAGCCAGGTCTCGGATATCGCCACCACATCTAGGTTGGCATTCCTTATTTCCGTCTCTAATTCCAGGATTTTATTTCCCAAGCTGTGAGCGTTGACGTACATAGCCCTCCATGTTATATGTTTGCCATGACTCTGTGGGGATATTTCCGCTTGAGCTACTTTGACTCCCTTAGTGCAATTTGCTATGTGTGTACTCCTCCTAGACCCAGAATTACAGCGTGACCTTGTCCCAGGCTCGGAAATGTTTACACTATCCCTCGACCCAGAATTACAATGTGAACCTAGCCCAGATTTGGCAATGTGTGTACCCACCCCAGCCCCAAACCCAGAAATGCAAAGTTTACTTACCTCAGTCTCAACAAAGTATTTGCAGCTTTGCTCACCTTGTAGGTTAATAGTGCCTGTTCCTTCCCCCAACTTACCTAGTTTAAAGCCCTGTGAAGTAGGCCGGCTAGTCGTTGTCCAAAGACGTTCTTTCCTCTTCTGGTCAGGTGTAGCCCATCTGGTCCCTGTAGTGCCTCTCCATGGTGCAGGAACCCGAAGTTCATCTCCTTGCACCATCCGTGCAGCCAGTCATTAGCCCACTGGATGCGATCATCCCTGGCTCTACCCTTGCCCCTCACTGGGAGGATCGAGGAGAAGACCACCTACGCATCCATTCTGCTCAGCTTCTCACCCAGAGCTCTAAAGTCCTCAGGTATGCTCTCCGGGGTATTCCTGGCAGTGTCATTAGTTCCGACGTGAATGAGAAGCATGGGGAAGTGGTCCTGGGGCTTGATGAGTCTGTCCAGAAAAGCGGTCACATCCCGGATCCTGGCTCCTGGCAAACAGCAAACCTCTCTCGATAGCAAATCTGGTCTATAGACTGGTCCCCTCGGTGCCCCTCAGCAGTGAATCCCCAACAACCACCACTCTACGCTTCTTAGGGGAGGGCTGAACTGTTGTCTCTGGAGTTGGAACCGTCTGCTGAACAACCTCCTGTACCTCGTTGTCAGATCCCTCCTGTAGCAGCTGGAATCTGTTCCTCAAGATGATTTGCGGGGTCGAAGCAGAACTGCCCTGTAAGTGAGAGAAAGAGACAAAATGAGAGGAAGGTCTTCTGTGTTTGCCTGTGGAGGAAGTTACTAGCTGCCAGGAATCAGCGTCTCCAGCCTCTTCCTGTATTCCGATGGTTGGACCCAAGGTTGCCGGTTTGGTTGCTTTGGGAGTAATGAGAATGGTCTTGTCAGGTTCCCGTCCGGAGATCTGGGAACCTGACAAGACCATCCTCATTACTCCCAAAGCAACCAAACCGGCAACCTTGGGTCCAACCATCGGAATACAGGAAGAGGCTGGAGACGCTGATTCCTGGCAGCTAATAACTTCCTCCACAGGCAAACACAGAAGACCTTCTCAATCGCTGAACCTCCTCTCTCAGGCTCATCAGCTCCAACAAAAGGCTTCCATCTAGCTGCTCCGTTGTTTCCGTCTGTGTGGAGACTGTAGTCATCTTTGTGGGGATGGCCTTGGTCTGGACAGAGACCTCTGTACTCCGTCCTGGTACCCCATCCGCCTGCACGAGGTCCGTGGCCACCCCCTGGATCCCATCGGTGTCTGAACTGCCTGTCTTGAGTGAATTCTTGTTGCTTCTAGTTCTACCTGCCATTTTCTAAAGGGTTTTTTTTTTTTTCTTTTTGTTTTATGTATTTAGTTCTTAGTCAGGTAGTTAGTTATTGGTCAGATAGTTTAAGGTTTGAGGGATAGAGGTAGATAGAGGTAGTCAGTTAATTGTTTCTTATTAGTTATTAGTTAAGTAGTTAAGGCAACCTGCAATTAGTTAAGGCTGCCTGTTTGTTAGTGGGCTAGAAGGACTGCCTGGTTAAATGGTATGAGGATAGAGTGACTGGTGAGGTCTGCCTGTTGTTTAGTGTGCAAGGCCTGGTTGCTTATTGGCTAAGTAGAAAGTCTGCCTGGTTGAAAGTTTGGTAGAAAGTAGAAAGAAAGACAGAAGTTAATTGGTTAATTAGCTAGGTGATGAGAGTTGAAAGATAGACTGAAGTTGAAAGCCCTTCCTTGAGGCCCTACGCAAAGGCCCTTCGCAAAGGCGCTCTCGCTAAGGCGAGCGCCTTTGCCGCGCGCCGAACGGCTGCGCACCGTTGGCTCGTCCCCTTTTATGGGGGAGATCGGCTGTGACGTCAGGGGGTGGGCGGAGTTACCACCCGCTTCTTCCCCTCTCCGTGTCCCGTCTGCCTCTTTATGTACTTCTCCGGTAGCAGTGTTTCTCTATCTGCTGCCTTTCACCGCCTCTCTGATCGCTTCTCCTGCCTTCTCCGCTTCCCTGCACTCCTCCTCAGACTCCCCGTGCACTTCTCCTGCCTTCTCCGCTCCCCTGCACTCCTCCTCCGACCCCCTGTGCACTTCTCCGCTCCTCTCTCTGCTTGTGCTATAGTCCTCCTACCCTCACCGCTGTGTCAGCCTTCTCCGACCCTGCAATTGGAAACAAGCACACTCTCTCCACTCACTGTTCCTCCGATCCGCTCTCTGTTTCACCACGTGCTTGCACCAAGAGACTCCCTTTGGCTGCATAGAACTAGAGCCAACTGATGTTTGAATAAAGGTGAGGGCGCTTACAAGCATTTCTCAGGCAGCAGATCAGCTGTTGATGTTATACTTGCCCAGGCAAGCCGAACAACCATATGATAGTCAAACATTGAGTTTTTCTATGAATTTCATTGATTTCTGTATGACATTATAACCCAGAAATTTTTTCTCATATGGCAAAAATCAGATTTATTTCTATTTATATATTTAATCTATACCCATAGCATAATGGCCAAATTGATCCTGTAAAACTTGGTGAACATATGTAAAGAGGATCAGGTAGTGGCCCTGCAAATCTCTTCCAAAGAGATCACTGACGATTCCACCCAAGAGGACGAGATGCCTCTGGAAGAATGAACCGTTACGAGGAGGGGGTGGGACTTCTTCCCAGCCGCAATGTAAGCCACAGAAATGGCCATACGGATCCATATGGAATGGTGGTCTTAGAAACTATCCTTGTGGGCAGGACCCACCAGAACAAAAAATGGTCAGAGGTGAAATTTGTTTGTAACCTTCATTTACTGCAACAAGATCCTATGCACATCGAAGGACCGCAATACCTGGTTCTGCTCCCTTGAGCCAGAGGAAGCCTTGGAAGCCTGCCCTTGTGGGTAGGACCCACCAGAACAAAAAATGGTCAGAGGGGTAAAATTTGTTCATTACCTTCATGTACCTCAACAAGATCCTATGCACATCCAAGGACCGCATCACCTGGTCCTGCTCCCTCAAGCCAGAGGAAGCAAAAGCAGGAAGCCAGATTTCCTGATTCACATGGAAAGTGGAAACCATTTTTGTAATAAAATAACAGTGCACAGCATCACACCAGAATCCGTAATACGTAGAAAGGGATCCTGGCAGGAAGGAGTCTGAAGCTCCGAAACCCTGTGGGCTGAGGTAATGGCCAACAGTCTTGATTGTAAGATCCATGAAAGATGCCTGCTCCAGAGGCTCATAAAACAGACAAGCCAGAGAACGAAGAATCCAGAAATACAAGGCTCCTTTTACTAAGGTGCGCTAGCATTTTTAGTGCGCACTGCATTGCAGCTCATGCTAACCCGTGCTACGAGCCAAGAACTAATGCCAGCCCAATGCTGGCATTAGCATCTAGCGTGTGTGGCAATGCAGCATGCGCTAAAACTGCTAGCGCAGCTTAGTAAAAGGAGCCCACAGTCTTGATCTTAAGATCCATGAAGGATGCCTGCTCCAGAGGCTCATAAAACAGACAAGCTAGAGAATGGAGAACCAAGCTAGAGAATGGAAAACATTACCATTTTTCTAGACCACCAGAAGTTGAGATTCCAAGTCGGACATGGAAGGTGCAGCGGAAGCTGAAGCAGACAATATCTGGATGAGCAGAAAACGGATGACATCTGGATGAGCTGCCAAGGAGCCCCTCAAAGAAGAAGGACCCATACAAGAAAGAACAGCAATCTGAACCCGGAGAGAAGACACCATCAGGCTTTTCATCAGGCCATCTTGCAGAAACTCCAGGATACAAGAAATCGATGGAACAGACGTGTCCACCTGTCTCAGGATGTACCATGCTTGATAACATCTCCAAACCTTCACATAGGCAGCCACTATGGATTTCTTTTTGCTGTGAAGCAACATGGCAACCACCGCGGAAGAATACCCTGGCTAGTCAAGGCCGTGTGCTCAATACCCATGTTGTAAGACTAAAACAGTATGGTCCTGCAGCACAATCTGGTCCTGTATGAGGAGAGGATGTCAAAGGCTTGGGCAGGCGAACAGGAGGCAGGAGAGGAGAAGGAGAGAAAAGCAGAATGATTAAGAAGGGGATCACAAACAGATAGGAGAAGGTTATCATGCCGCTCTACCGGGCCATGGTACGCCCCCATCACCTGGAATACTGCGTCTAGCACTGGTCGGCAGTGCTGTTCGTGGCTCCCCCTCCTGCCTTCCATCCGCTGGGTCCATCTGGGCAGAAACAGGAAGTTGCGCGTCATTGGAGACAGACCGCGGCAGGCAAAAAGCAGGAGGAGGAGCCACGCATAGCATTCCCAAATCGCTGAGGCTGGCAGATTCCCCAGCCTGGTAGCGACATCGGACCGGAGCCGGAGAGAAGGCAAGATGGGCTGTGAAGAGAGTGAGATGAAGGGAGAGAGGTTGGACCTGGGGTAGTGTGGAGAAAGAGGGAAAAAGATACTTGAAGGGAGAACTGTTAGCAAGAGAAAGGGAGGGAGGCAGGCAGGCAGACAGGGGGAGAGATGGGATAGGGGGCAGTTGGGAACAGAAATGGAGAGAAGTTGAATCTGGAGATGGAAGGGGATGGAGAAATGTTAGCCCTGGGGGTGGAAGGGAGAGAGAGATGCAGCATCTCTTTTTTTATTTCCTTCCATCTCATTGTTCAGCATCAAGGGGGGAGGGAAGAAGAAAATAGATGGAGCAAAATGTTGGACCAAGAGGAGAGAGAAGGAGGAGAGATAGAAGGAAATAGGAGGCTGGGAAAGAAGTGAGATGGGAAATGGGAGAGCTACAGAATAAGAGAAGTTGGAAAACTGATAGGTAGCTGAAAATTTAAAAAGGAGAAGGATGAGAAGAGGGCAAGATTTGAGGGGACAGAGGTAGAAAAGAAAAAAGGAGAAAAGTTGAAAAGGAAAAATCAATATGTTGGAGACAGGGACTGGTGCAAGAGAGAAGAGGAGAAAAAAATGGACAGCAGACACTGGAAAGAGAATTAGAAGATGGACAAAATCAGAAAGAGAAACTGGGACCAAAAGCAACAACCAGACAACAAAAGGTAGAAAAAATAATTTTATTTTCTATTTTGTGATTACAATATGTCAGATTGAAAATTTGTAACCTGCCAGAGCTAGTGTTAGACAGCAAGGGTGAACTAGGACCTAAAAGAGAGAAAAAGTCTTTTTTATTTATTTTGTTAGCAGCGTGGGGTTGGAGAGCTTGCATCCCTATACTTCTACTAAGACTAACTCCCCTCCTTTGCTGGCGCGCAGTGTGGATTTTGGCGCTTGTGCCGGCGATTGATCCGACGCTCACAGAAGTCCTGTGAGAATCAGAGCCACCATCGGTGCAGGGGCCCATATTGCACGTCAGCAAAGGAGGGGACAAATATATTAATAAAAAATCTGGCCCATGACTTAGCCTATGTTTTAGATTATGGCACCTTATGTGATTTGTTTGACACCCTGACCCAGAGAGTGGTAGAAATCTGGAACACTCTTCAAGAGGCTGTTATAGGGGAAAACACCCTCCAGGGATTCAAGACAAAGTCAGACAAGTTCCTGCTAAACCAGAACGTACGCAGGTAAGGCTAGACTCAATTAGGGCACTGGTCTTTGACCTAAGACCTGCCACAGGAGCGGACTGCTGGGCACGATGGACCACTGGTCTGACCCAGCAGTGGCAATCTTATGTTCTTTTGCAGATGGAGCCCTCGAGCCTGCTGAAGCCGAGCCAGGTCGGCATACCACGGGCACCTCGACCAATTGGGTGTGACAAGGATCACCAGACCTCTATGGCAGCTATCCGTCACAACAGATGCCCTATCCTGTGCCACGGAAGGAAGAGATATAGGAAACCTTCCTGTAGCCAGGGCTGAACCAGAGCATCCAAGCCTGTTGCCAGCCTCGCGACAGTGACTGAAGAACCGATCAGCTTTCTTGTTGGCTGCAGTTGCCATGAGATTTAACGTGCAATGCCCCCACTGTGCCACTATGCAATGAAACACTCTTTGAGATAGGGACCACTCTCCAGGGTCCAGAGTCTGATGACTGAGAAAATCCACCTGAACGATGACCACTCTGGCTACATGCATTGCTGACAGTGCCACTAGATGTCTCTCCATACACAGGAAGAGAAACTGAGCCTCCATGCTAAGAGATGCACTCCTGGTGCCCCTTTGCCGTTTGACGTAAGCCTGGCATTGTCCTAGAAGACATGGACGGCTCAACGACGGAGACGAACTTAGAAATGGAGAAGAGCTAGTCAAATCGCCTGAAGCTCCAGGTGACTGACCAACCACTTGTACTCGGAGGGAGCCCATCAGCATTTAACAGGAATGGTCATGCACACCACCCTCCAGCCTTTGAGACTTGCATCCTTTATCAGACTCACCCACTCCGAAATCTGGAGTGGAAGATCCCTGGAGAGCGAGAGGTCAAAGCCACCAGGCAAGACTGTTACGTGCCACTGTCATCCAAGGCAGAGGTGCATGTAATGGGTTCTGTTGCGGATTCCAGCGTGAAATTAGAGCATCCTGCAGTGGACGCAAATGGGCTCTGGGCCAAGGGACCACATCGATCATTGCCACCATGGTCCCCAGAATATGAAGCTACTGCCATGCCATTGGGACTGGAGTGGCCAGAAGGTCCCTGATAACTTGACGAAGCTTCTCCTGACAGGATATAGGCAGGAACACTTTGTTATGGCCCATGTGAAAGTGAATTCCCAGGTATTCCAAATCCTGTGTTGGCTCGAGGTGACTCTCCCTGAAGTTGATCACACAGCCTAGGATGCTGCAGGAACTGCATAACCTTTTGAACAGCCTGACGCCCATCGGACTCCGACAGAGCTCTGATCAACCAATTGTCCAGATATGGGAACCAAGATACCCAGGGTGTGAAGATGGCCACCGCCACAACCACCATCACTTTGGTGAAGGTCCTGGGTGCTGTCGCCAACCCAAAGGGCAGCGCCGCAAACCAGAAATGCTGCTCCAGGACGTGGAACCTCAGATACTTCTGGTGATCTAGAAAAATGGTAATGTCAAGCTATGCCTCTGTCAGATCCAAGGAGGCTAGAAACTCCCCTGGAGCCAAATGTATCGTCTCCATGCAGAAGCGAGGCACTCAAAGTGACACACTGACCACTTTGGGGTCCAGAATCAGTCTCCAATCTTTGGAGCCTCTCTCTTGAATGATGAACATAAGAATTGCCGCTGCTGGGTCAGACCAGTGGTCCATCCTGCCCAACAGTCCACTCACGCGGTGGCCCTTAGGACAAAGACCAGTGCTCTAAATGAGTCCAGCCTAACCTGCATATGTTCCAGTTTAGCAGGAACCTGTCCAACTTTGTCTTGAATCCCTGGAGGGTGTTTTCCCATATAACAGACTCCTGAAGAGCGTTCCAGTAGTCTACCACTATCTGGGTGAAGAAGAAATTCATTACGTTTGTACAGAATCTATCCCCTTTCAGCTTGAGTGCCCTCTCGTTCTCCCTACCTTGGAGAGGGTAAACAATCTGTCTTTATCTACTAAGTCTATTCCTTTCAGTATCTTGAATGTTTCGATCAAGTCCCCTCTCAGTGTCTTCTTTTCAAGGGAGAAGAGGCCCAGTTTCTCCAATCTCTCACTGTATATTGAGTATCTCCCAGGGCCCGAGTCTTGCTATGGGACGGCTCTACAGCTGCAATATCTAATAATCTGTGGATTGAGGCCTGTACCGAAGCCACCTTCTCATGGCAGCCCGCCAGGGAATCCAGGAAATACTTGGTCAGAGGACAGAGAAACTCTAGGTTTGTAGCTATCCTAGAGGACCTCCAAGACCCAAGTGTCAGAGGTAATGGCCTAAACCACCCACACTTACAAATATAACATCAACTTTCAAGTGCTCATATCTTTCAATCTCTTTGACCCCTCCCACTTCTCTATCTTGCCCACACTCTACAATCCTGCCACTCACCACTCACAGAAACGGCTATTTCTTATACATACTGTGGTTTCCCTGAAAATAAGACCTACCCCGAAAATAAGACCTAGTATGATTTTCGGGGTAGGTCTTAATATAAGCCCTACCTCAAAAGTAAGCCCTAGTGCCAGGATTCACCAGCAACTCTTCAACCCACCCCCCCCACCCCACTGACTCTTCATCCTTCCCTCTCATCTGAACCCCACTGACCACGAGCAAGCCCTACATAACTTCATCCAAAGCAGCGTTGGGCCGACACCACTCTAAACAGGCTGCTTCGGCCTTGTCTGCCGGGGAATTCACTCTGCCACGTTACTGATGATGTCATGTTCATGACTTTTATATGATGATTTTTATTATATGATGATTTTGGTCTTATGTATTTGTATATGTCTGTGTGTATAGATTCCTGAAGCAGGCCGATTGGGCCAAAACATGTACATGTCGAGTCACTGGATTTTTGGATTAATAAATAATAATAATAATAATAATTTATTTTCTTATATACCGTCCAACCAGAAGTTCCGGGCGGTTTACAACAAGAGAACTGAGACATATCAACGAAGATGCAAAATACAGTAGGATTCAGTAGAATACAATGCAATGCGATATAGTACAATACAATACAATGCAGAATTATCGCATAAATTTACCAAACAAATAGGTTTTCATTGATTTTCCGAACTCATAGTAAAATTGGGAATGGGCAATCAGAGAACTTTTTAAGAAAGATTGAATTCAACAGTCTTTATTCGACATCTCCACTCCTTGTTTTATGTCTTCCTAAGCTGGGAAAGGATCCTGAATTGGTGGGCTCGTATCGACCGATATCCCTGTTGAATCAGGACATGAAGATTCTCACGGCTAAATTAGCGGGTTGATTGGCTCAGGTGATCCCTTATCTTATTCATTCCGGTCAGGTGGTATTTGACCCTGGGCAATTTTCTTCTTCCAACATCATTAGGGCTCTGGTGGTGTTGAGAGAAGGCAGGTGCAGAGCGGGTGGCGATCTGCTGGCTAGCTTAGAAGTGGAAAAAGCATTTGATAAGGTTACCTGGCCTTATTTATTTTAGATTGTGCAACAGTTTGGTATTGTCGGTTCATTTCAACAGTGGATTGTTAATTTATATACAGCTCCCATGGCACAGCTGCTTATTAGCAGGAGGCATACTATCTCTTTCCCGCTGCAATGGGGAACGCGCCAGGTCACCGCTCTTGTTCATTTTAAACTAAACTAAACTAAATTAACCTTGGGTTTATATACCGCACCATCTCCACGAATGCGGAGCTCGGCACGGTTTACAGGAAGAAGGATGAGAGAGGAACTACAGTGGAGAGATTAAAGAGTTAGGTGTAAAGGGGGAAGGTGAGAGACCTAAGAGGGGGGAAGTGTTACAGTTTTGAGAATAGCCAGGTTTTTAGGTGTTTGCGGAAGAGTTGGAGGGAGCTTGAGGTTCGGAGTGGGGAGGTGAGGTTATTCCAGATCTCAGTGATTCTAAAGGGGAGGGATGACCCAAGTTTGCCTGCATGGGAAATACCTTTTATGGAAGGGAAGGATAGTTTAAAAATTTGGGAGGATTTGGAGGAAGTAGGGGTTGGGGAGTTCCAGGATAGAGGGATAACGGCAGGAAGGATGCCATGTAGGATCTTGTAGGCCAGACACGCACATTTGAAGTAGATCCTGGGGATTACTGGGAGCCAATGGAGCTTAGACAGGAGTGGTGAGACGTGATCAAATTTGCTTTTCGCGAAAACAAGCTTAGCTGCGGCGTTCTGATTCCGCTGAAGTCTGTGGAGGCTTTTCTTGGTTAGGCTGAGGTAGATAGAATTGCAATAATCCAATCTGGAGAGGATGATGGATTGTACTAGGACTGCAAAGTGTTTTTGGTGAAAATAGGGTCTGACTATCCTTAGCATGTGAAGGCTGAAGAAGCATTTCTTCACCAGGGATTGGAGATGTTCGTTGAAGGATAGAGAAGAGTCTAAGGTGACACCCAGAACTTTGCTTGAGAACTCGAGCTGTAATGGGGGGCCGGAGGACAATGGGATGGAGGAAGGTAGATGGTCTAATTTTGGGCCAAGCCAAAGGAGTTTTGTTTTGGACTCGTTTAGTTTCATATGCATTGTGAATGCCCAGGATTGGAGGTTCTTTATGCATGAGGATATGTTCGTGGAGAGGTTAGTGAGGTTCGAGTCGGTCTCAAGGAGGACGAGGATGTCATCAGCGTAAGTGTAAAGAGTTTCAAGGGGGGATAGTTGGAGTAGTTTCAGGGAGGACATGTAAATGTTAAAGAGGATTGGGGAGAGGGGTGAGCCTTGTGGGACACCACAAGTCGGGGTCCAGGGGGAGGATGAGGTGTCGCTCATGTTAACCATGTAAGAGCGGGAGCGCAAGAATTTGGAGAACCAATCAAGAACTATGGAGCTAATGCCTATCTCGGAGAGTTGGAAAATTAGAATGTCGTGGTGGACAACGTCAAAAGCTGCGGAGAGGTCGAATTGTAGAAGGACAGCAAACTTGTTACGAGAATGCAGTTGCTGAACCTTAGAGATTAGAGAGGCCAATAGGGATTCAGTGCAGAAGTTGGGTCTGAAGCCATATTGGTAAGGTAAGAGGATGGAGAATCTTTCTAAGTAGGAAGAGAGCTGGGTAGATATGATAGACTCGAGCAGTTTGGTGAGGAGAGGGATATTTGCTATTGGACGGTAGTTGGATGGTATGGAGGGGTCTAGGTTAGCTTTTTTCAGTAAAGGGGTCAATGCGATGTGTCCCATTTCAGTGGAGAATAGGCCTGATAATAGGGCAGAATTTATGAGTTTGGTAAGAGATGTGATGGCCTGTGCAGGGATTTTCTCAAATAGGTAGGAGGGAAATGGGTCCAGGATGCAGTTGCATGATTTTAACTTGAGGCAGAGTTTAAGGGTCTGAGAATCAGATATGAGCTCGAAGACAGTCCAGGATCTGTCGGCAGGGATGGGGTTGAGAGCAGCTAGGGTGGGGTTGAGTTCGGGGGGCACCAGAGAATTGTAGGAGATTGCGGGCGGGAAGGAGCGCCTTAAGGTAGAGATCTTATCATTGAAGAATTTTGCTAGGACCTCGGCTGAAGGAGATGAGGGAAGAAGGGTGGAGTCATTTTTAGTGGTTAGGGAGCGCCAAATGTTGAACAATGTGCCATTCTGGTTTTTGGATTTGGAGATCTTGTCTCCATAGAAGTTCTTCCTTGCTTTTTTTAATATTGAGTTGTAGAGTTTGATATTGACTCTCCAGGCCTGTTTGTCAGATGAGGATTTGGATTTTTTCCATTTTCGCTCTAAGGCTCGACATTTTTGTTTCAGGTCTCTATGGAGTGGAAGGTACCAAGGGGCTTTATGGGGATAGGTGATGGATTTAGTGGTTTGGGGGGCGAGGGAGTGGTAGGTGGACTTGGAAAGGGCGATCCAGTTGTGCCAATTGTTTTCAGAGTCTGCAAGCTTGGGAATGGAGGGGAGGAGGTTGAGGAATTTGGTCCAGAACAGATCGCTCAAAATTTTTTTCCGGAAGGTAATAGAATTGGGAGATCGGGGTGGGGATCCGAGATGAGACATGAAGATGGGGAGGCAGAAGGCCCCTAGGAGATGGTCTGACCACGGGATGTGTTCCCAATGGGTGTCTTCGGCAGACGTTTTATAAGCGGTGAGGTCGAGGAACTGGATGAGGTCTAAGGTGTGCCCTTTTTCATGGGTAGGAGCGGATATGGGGGGGGAGAAATCTAGGGAGATGAGGAAGTCATTGAATTCTATCGTGTCCTTGCTGGTGGAGTCGTCAAGGTGGAGATTAACGTCTCCGATGATTAGTAATCTTTGGAATTTGAGAAAGGCATTAGTTATGGTCTCGAAGACAAGGTTAGAGGAATTGGACCAAGGGATAGGTAGACGGTATAGTAACAGGATGCCCAGTGGGTGAGGACGGAGCTCATCATTGATTGAGGCTAGCATATATTCTAATGAAGCATGGGTGCCTCTCTCGAGGAGCTGGACATCAAAGAAGGATTTGTAGAGGAGTGCCAGGCCACCTCCTTTGCGGTTGATTCTGGGTGAAAAGAGGCCTTGGTAGCCATGGGTGCAGAGTTCGTTTTGTGTGAAGAGGTCGTCTTTTGAGATCCATGATTCTGTGATGCACAGGAATCCAGGATCAAGGTCCTCAAGGAGGTCCTTCAGAATTTGAATTTTATTGCATGCGGATCTGGCATTGCAGTAAAGGGTCGGGACAGGGATGAGAGAGTTAGAGGCATGGCAGGGGAGGTTAGCATGGGGGACAGGCTTTAGAGAGGTGGGATTGACTTTGCGGGGGTTTTTCTGGTGGGGTGATTCCTGGGGCGCGTCAGGGTGGGGATTCTGGTGCCAGGGCCAGAATTGTGACTATTTGAGGAGTCGAGCAGGTTGGGAGAGGGAGGGTTCAGGCAGAGGGAGGTGTTGAGAGATGAGCAGAGCAGGAGTATAAGGACCCAAAGGGGTGGCTTCATGGTGGGTTGTTTTTTTTTTGGTCAGAAAAGGGCCTTAGCAATGGGCAGAGACTAGTAACTGGACAAATTCCAGCGGAGGGGCTTAGCGATGGCTAATTGGGTAAGAGCCTTTATAATGCAATCAAGTAAACTGAACAAATCACGATGGAATTTGAACATGGGAGACTTAAGCCAGGCAGGCAGAGTGGAGGCAGCGGACTGTTCAGCAGGGGCTGTAGGGGGCGGAGTTGGTCTCCTACGTCGGCCAATTCTTTCCCTTGCGGTGGCTGGAGCCGAAGAAGGGCTGAGCAGGAAAGATAGCAGTTTTACAGGTTTGAAGAACGGCTCAGCAAGGGCTGTTGGAACCTCTGGCCATAAAGATCAGGCCTTCTCCAGATATTACTGGAATCCTAGTGGGTCAGGAGGAATGTAAGATCACTATGTTCGCTGATGATATGCTGCTCTTTGTGAGTAATGCTCGAGTGTCGATCTCTGTTCTAACATGATTGACGTTTATGGGACTTTTTTGGGTCTTAGTATTAATTATGGCAAATCAGAAGCCATGCCAGTAATCTCTCCGTATGCTTCGTGACAGCAGTCTGGCTTCCATTTTTGATGGGCGACAGGGGAACTTAAATATCTGGGGATTTTTCTTAGCACGGACTGGCAGTGTGTGTATCGCCATAACATCTCAGATAAACTAGCACAGCTTCGGGACTATTGTCTTCGATGGAGGGACTTGCCTTTATCGCTCTTGGGCAGGGTGGCCCTTGTGAAAATGGTTTTGCTACCCAAAATTCACTGCAGATGCTTCCCCTCTGTCTCAAGGGCGCAGAAGAACGGGCTTATAAATCTTTTATTGGCTCCTTTATTTGGCACCACCGGCGCACCCATATCAGCTTCTGAAAGCTTACCCAAAGCAGGGAGAGGGGGAGCTGGCTCTCCCGGACATTAGGTTACACAATGTGGCAGCTTTGTTGAGGTGGGTTTTTGAGCTACCTCTCATTCGTGCTTTGCCCATGCGGGCTTGCTGGATTCCTGGGTGGTTCCGCCTTGCTTGGTTCTTCTGCAGTGGAGCAGCCCTAGGGCAAGGATACATTCAGTGTGCTTGCGGCAGTGTGCCTTGCGGCAGGCTTTACTTTGGTGGCGGCATAGGGTTGATGGGGGCAAGAGAAACTGGGCTTTTCAGCAGATCTGTGGTAATCCCAAGTTCCCTCCTGGTGTAGGGAGTGGGGGGTGTTGGGGAGGTTTGGTACGGCTCGGTGCTTGGGCCATATTGGCTCTTCTGACAACGCCTCTACTATTTCCCTTCTTATGATGCCCTCAAGCGAACCTGGTCACTCCAGAGTATGCTGTTTTTCGCTTACTAACAGTTAAGACATTATTATATGGGAAAACATAGGCAGAGCCCTCAGGGATCCCAGTTTCTGAAGATGGACTACCTTTTCCTATCCCTTCCCTTTGCTCTCAACTCACTCTCTACCTGGTATGGGTTGGCCAGAGAAGAACACCCGGTCCCTCAGTTGCTTACCTTGGCCTCTAAATGGTCCCAGGAGTTGGGAGAGCCGATCAGTCCAGAGATGTTGACCGCCTGTTTTACTAATATTGCAACGGGGACACAAAATGCTCAGTTGCAAGAATTACAATTTAAATTGTTGCATCACACTTATTTCACTAGGACCATGGGAGTACAAGCGGGTCTCTGGAACACTGACGAATGTGTGAAGTATAAGCATTTGAGCGGATCCTTAGTGCACATGATTATCGAATGCCCTGCCTTGAGTACTTACTGGATTTCTCAACCGTTAGTGGTTTGCATATGTTTCATTATAAACTTTTTTAGGAGTCAGTTGGCAACCATGTGCACTTAGCAAATTAATGAGTTATAGCAGGCAGTTCATGTATTGCACCACTAGGGAGATATACATTTTTTCTAATATGGGGGTGGTTTAGTTTAGTAAATTATCTTCGATCTCCCTTTTTATTTAATGTTTTTTTTACTTATTTAAAGTATAGAAGTCCTTTTTTAAGATCACTTCATTCTGAAGATCTTTGAGGTATGTTGGGCATTTTATTTACTTGTATTGGTTTATATATGTTTACATGATGTTTCCTAAGAACATAAGAATTGCCGCTGCTGGGTTAGACCAATGGTCCATCGTGCTCAGCAATCCGCTCCCGCGGTGGCCCTTAGGTCAAAGGCCAGTGCCCTGAGACTAGCCTTATCTGCGTACGTTCTGGTTCAGCAGGAACTTGTCTAACTTTGTCTTGAATCCCTGGAGGGTGTTTTCTCCTATAACAGCCTCCGGAAGAGTGTTCCAGTTTTTTTTAGCACTATACTATTTCTATATGTTTTTATGTCTTGACTATTACATTTAGTGGATGGTAGTTTACCATTTTTATTTTTCTCTTTGTTTATGTTCAAAATTATATGATGATTTTTATTATCTTTTCATTATATGAAGTGTATCATTTTTTAATTGTGCACTTATGTGTGGCATGTCTTTGAATTATATGATGTTTTTTTATTATATGAAGTGTATCATTTTTAATTGTGGATTTGTGTGTGTTATGTCTCTAAATTATATGATGATATTCATAAGAAGATTTTGCAGTTATATGTAGATTTCATTTCACTATATGTGGTTTATGGAGCCACATGTTGATTTTAATTGTTTGTTTTTGCTTGTCATGAATAATATTTCTCTTTTGTTGTATATGATGAATTATATTTCCCTATCGTTATATATGATTATTATATAATGCCTTTGGTGTCATGTTCATAATTTTATATGATGATTTTTATTATATGATGATTTTGGTTTGATATATTTGTATATGTCTGTGTGTATAGACTCCTAAAGCAGGCCGATTTGGCCGAAACATGTACATGTCGAGTTGAAAGGTCACTTGGACACACAAAGTCAGAGGCGTGAAGAAAGTACAAGAGGTTTATTACAGAATGCATGCTGGACCCCTGAGCTCCAAGCTGGCTCAGAAGTGCCGAAACCAGGAAGTTACAGAGATATTTATTCATTTTTCTGGCTATACAACTGAATTCTAGAAAAAGCTTTTCACGTGTTACTTTTCTTAACACTCATTGGTTCTAAGCTCACACTAGCAGATCACTTATCTAACTCTTACAGTTCTAAATGTTAAATGTACAGAAGGGCAGGGTACATCATGGCTCAAACTCTTATCTATTTAGCTTACAATGTGGTAAGGCAGGGACATACATTTTAGGCAGATGAGGTCAATAGATTGTACACTGTTTTCAGCTATGTAGGCCAGAGCAATATTTTAAACAACAGTTAACCATTTCATGACCCTACAGAGTCATTGGGTTGTTTTTTTTTGTTTTAATGAATAAAGGACTTTTTAAGAAAGATTGAATTCATCAGTCTTCATTGGATATCTCCACTCCTTGTTTTATGTCATTGTGTTTTGTGGATTTGGTTCTCCTGTTTTTTGTTCCAGCTTAGGAAGAACCACAACATGGGCATGATTTTGCTCAGGGAGGATGTGACCAGTAGCCTGCATATCTGCATACATGGCTCCCAAAGCCAACCCGATCTGAGGCTTCAAAATTTTATAGAACTACGGCTCCATACCATCTGGGCTGGCTGCCTTAGCGAGTTGAAGCCTGGCGGGTGAGACAGGAGCATTCAACAGGGTCTGTTGGGCCTCCGAGATCTGGGGCAGAGTAAGGTCATGGAAAAAAAGAGTCCCGCACAGTGGTGTCATACGACCCCAGACTATACAGATTCCGATAGAACTGCACAAATTGCGATTGTTTCGCCCGATCTTCCATGTGCAAAGTTGCAGGTCCCTCCCTGAATCGGGAAATACATGTTGCCTTCCAGAAGGCCGAACAAGGTTAGCCAGCAGTTTTCTCGCCTTGTTGCCCCACTTATAGAGCTGAAACCTTTAAACATCAATATGAGTCATCATCACTATGTTAGTCAGAATAGTGTCAATGCATTTGCAGATACCTAAGTAGGAGGCACGTGACTCAGCAGTGGGCGTTTGTAAGTGATGGGTCTTACAGGCTCATAACTGCTTTGCAAGAGACACCAGTTCAGCATCCAATTGCTTCCGCTTCCTAATTGTGGATGCAATGATGCTGCCCCTGAGATAGGTCTTCACCACTTCCCAGAACACAGTGTCAGAAACCTCCCCTCCTGTATTACACTGATAATATTTAGTCCATTCCTCAATTAAGTATGTGTGAAAAGCTGTATCCAAATACAAAGTAAGGTTAAGTCGCCACAATTTTTCAGTGAACGGCCCTTCCCCTGCAGTGTAAAAGTAACTGCTGTGTGGTCAACTAAAAGGAACATCCAGGATGTGAGCGCGCACCACCCGACCTATTGATTGGGAGGGCAAAAGCAAATGATCAAACGAGAATAGCTATGGTGCACCCCAGAAAAAATGTAAAATCCACCTCCTCTGGGTGATAAACTCGCCACACATCCAGGAGGTCCAAGTCACCCCTATCCGTTCATTGTCCACTTTACCACCCTGGCCAGTTTACAGTCAATGGAATGATCACTAGTAACATTAAAATCGCCTCCCACAATTAGTTCGTAATTAGGCAGAGCCACCAAGTGAGCCAGTACCCTGGAAAAGAAAGAATGCGAATAGACATTAGGGGCATACAAATTGCAGAGAACCACTAGGCGATCATGGAGAGTGCCTGCCCAAATCACATAATGACCCTGTGGGTCCGTAATGACCTTGTGGGAGACCGCTACAACATCTTTATGAATGAGAATGGCAACCCCTCTCTGTTTAGAGGAGTAGGAAGAGTAGGCAATATCCCCCACCCAATATCGTACCAGCTTTTGATGTTCAGACATAGTGAGGTGGATTTCCTGCAGGAAGGCCACTGAGACTTTCTCCTTCTTCAGGAAAGACAAGACCTTTTTCCTTTTTACAGGGGAATTGATACCTGCCACATTCAAGGTAATATAGGTGAAATCAGCTATAGTCAAGTGAGGTACAGTAAGGAAATGACCAAAGATACCAATTCACTAAACAGCCCCCAAAGGCCTCCCAGCTAGATCCTCATGGACCAGCAACCTGAACTCAGTAACTCAACCCCACTGAGCCCTCAAGCCCCCCTCCCCAGCTCGGTCTTCCCTCCCCTGAAAACCCCCACTCATAACCCAACATGCCACAACTCCACACCACAAACACCTTGCAACCCCCCCCACACTCCTCCAACCCCCAAGCATTCTCTCCCCCACCCCATCATCCAACCCTCTCATAAAATAGAACAGAGCCCACTCCTGAACCTCCCCCACCCAAAAGGTAAACAGAAAAAAATTATCTGCTCCCCCTACCAAAGAAGGCCCAGCCCAAAAGTCCCCAAAGAAGCAAACACAGAACATAATGTCAAAAGCAACGGCATTAAAAATAAGAACATAAGAAGTGCCTCTGCTGGGTCAGACCCAGCAGTCTGCTCACGTGGGGGGCACACTAGGTCCAGGATATTAACCCTCTATCTATATCCTTCTATCCCCTTTTCCTTCAGAAATTTGTCCAAACCCTTCTTGAACTCCAATACCGTACCTTGTTCTATCACGCCCTCAGGAAGCACATTCCAGGTGTCTACCTCAATGGGTGGTGAAGAAGAACTTCCTAGCATTGGTTTTGAATCTGTCCCCTCTTAATTTTTCCGAATGGCCTCTCGTTCTTGTAGTTTTTGAAAGTTTGAAGAATCTGTCCCTCTCCACTTTCTCTATGCCCTTCAAGATCTTGTAAGTCTCTATCATGTCCCCTCTAAGTCTCCGCTTCTCCAGGGAAAAGAGCCCTAGTTTCTCCAATCTTTTGGCGTATGAAAGCTTTCTCATACCTTTTATCAAACATGTTGCTCTCTTCTGAACCCTCTCGAGTATCACCATATCCTTCTTCAGGTATTGCAACCAATACTGGACACAGTACTCCATCGCCCTATACAACGGCAGGATAACTTCTTTCGTTCTAGTTGTAATACTCTTCTTGATTATACCTAGCATTCTATTTGCGTTCTTAGCGGCCGCTGCGCACTGCGCCGACGGTTTCATTGTCTTGTCTACCAGTACCCCCAAGTCCCTTTCTTGGGTACTCTCACTCAATAATAGCCCTCCCAACGTGTAGCTGTATCTCGGGTTTCTGTTTCCTATGTGCAAGACTTTACATTTCTCTACATTGAACTTCATCTGCCATCTCATCGCCCACTCTCCTAGTTTGTTCAGGTCCCTTTGTAAACCTTCCCAGTCCTCTATAGTCCTAGCCCCACTAAATAGTTTGATGTCGTCTGCGAATTTTATTACTTCGCACTTCGTCCCTGTTTCTAGATCATTTATGAATAGCTTGAATAGCAGCAGTCCGAGCACTGACCCCTGAAGAACACCACTCGTGACCCTCCTCCAGTCCGAGTAGTGGCCCTTCACTCCTACCCTCTGCTTCCTACCTGCCAACCAATTCCTGATCCATCTGTCTACGTCTCCTTCCACCCCATGGTTCTTCAGTTTCCGAAGTAGGCATTCATGGGGTACCTTGTCAAAGGCTTTTTGTAAGTCTAAGTATATGATGTCAATGGGGTCCCCTTTGTCCATCCATTTATTAATTCCTTCGAAGAAGTGCAATAAGTTCGTTAGGCATGATCTTCCCTTGCAGAAGCCATGTTGGCTTGTTTTCATAAGTCTATTCCTTTCTAGATGCTCCTCGATGGTATCTTTTATCAGTACTTCTGCCATTTTCCCCGGAACTGAGGTCAGGCTTACTGGTCTGTAGTTTCCCGGGTCACCTCTTGATCCCTTTTTAAAGATAGGCTATCTTCCAATCCTCCGGGATCACGCCTGTTTTCAGAGATAGATTGCAAACTTGCTGTAGTAGTTCTGATATTTACTCCTTAAGCTCTTTTAGCACCCTAGGGTGGATTCTGTCCGGGCCTGGTGATTTGTCAGTTTTTAATTTTTCTATCTGTCTGTGTACGTCTTCAAGGTTTACTTCCATGGATATTCATTTTTCTTCTTGTTCTCCTTTGAAGATTTGCTCAGGTTCCGGTAAGTTGGATGTGTCCTCATTTGTAAATACTGACGAAAAAAACGTGTTTAGTCTTTCTGCCACTTCTTTCTCCTCCTTCACCACACCCTTCCTATCTCCAAACCGGGTCTTTTGTTCGGCTCTTTTTGCACCCTTTTCAGAATCTAGGGATATACAGATTTTGCGCCTCGCTCACCGTATCCTTGAATAAAGACCAGGCTTGCTCTATAGTATGCCATTTCTTTAAGCTATACCTAAGTTTCTTCTTTACCATTACCCTCATCGCTTCGTAGTTACCCTTCTTGAAGTTGAGAGTTGTCGCTGTGGTTCTCTTTCCCTTTGAAAATCCTAGTTCAACTTTGAACTTGATTATATTGTGATCGCTGTTTCCCAATGGTCCCATTACTTCCACTTCCTTTGCAGGTCCTCTTAGCCCATTAAGGATTAGATCCAGAGTAGAATTCTCTCTTGTCGGTTCTCTGACAAGCTGATCCATGAAGCAGTCCTGTATAGCCTCCAGGAATCTGGTCTCCCTACCGCATTTTGAGTTTCCAAGACTCCAGTCTATCCCGGGATAGTTGAAGTCTCCCATAATAATCGTGTTACCGCTTTTGCATTCTCGTTTGATCTCGGCTTCCATTTCTTCATCGGCAGCTTCAGTTTGCCCAGGTGGATGATAATACAGGTCCATCTTTATCTCGGGCCCTTTCCTTCCCGGTATTTTAACCCATAGCGATTCCAATAAACACAAAATATGGCAAAACAGTAGTTCATGCACAGGGAGGGTCACACCACAGTAAGGAACAACAGTGCTAGACAGACCATAAGGTAATAAAGAGCAAGAGAAGAACCCTTCCCCCTGTGCCAAAGCAGAAATAGATATGAATAGAGAAAGAGACTCTCCAGTTCAGGACAGCCAACCACACGCCAAAGACCCATGAGCCAATCAGCCATGGAGTGCAGGAAAGTCCCTGTAGGGCAGCAAAGTCCAAACTTATAGGGACCAGCAGAGGCCCAGATTCCCAGGCCTTGCCAACTGCAGAGAGTCACCACCATGCAGATGGAATGAAATCACAGATGATAGGACAACAGTACATCCACTGCTGATCAACTAGGGTGCCAGTGCCAGGGGGACCAAGCTCCGGATGTATTCTTTATGGTCCTCCAGATTGTCACACATCTTCGGCTCCCCAGTATCCAGAATATGCACCCTGGCAGGGAACTGAATCACAAACTTCAGTCCTCGGTTCCGAAGCTCTGTGCAGTAGGGCGCCAAAGTGCGCCACCTCGCAGCCACTTCAGCAGAATAGTCATTAAACAAAAGTACCTTGGAGTCATGGTAATCCAGTGAACCCTTCTTGTGGTACAGTGACATCAACTGGGTTTGTCGGCAAAATTTAGGATCCTGGCTATAACCGGATACGGTTGCCTGTCACCCTCTCTACGATAGCCCAAGTGGTGAATGTGCTCCGCTAGGACCCGCACACCTGCAAGCAAAAAGCCAACAGCCTCTGGGGTCGACTTTTCCACAAGGGCCCACAGTTATTCTTCTTTAATTGACTCGGCCAGCCCCACAATGCGGATATTGTTTCTTCTACCCTGTTTTTTTAATCTTTGAGGAGTGCATGCCTTGTATAGCATCGAGTCTCCAGGGCTCGCATCTGCACCTCCATAGTGGAGGTCCGGTCCTCATGGTTGGCGATCCTAACCTCATCCAATCACTACCGCTCAATTTAAACCTTAAACAGCTATATGGGAGTTCAGAGTCCACCATTTCATTCGAAATTGGAAAACGTGGTAATCTTCATTATTCCCTTTATAGCTTTACTACTGTTATTTTCTATTTTCCTTTTAGATTAACTGATTAGTTTAATATCACTTAGCTTTTATCCTTGCTGGTTCCCCTTCCCGACGCATTTCGCCTATCTTTCTCAAGGTCGGGGGAACTGCAAAACAAAGCAAAAAACGTCAATTAAACCTCTTTCTTAAAATACTGTGTCTTAATTAATTAAAAAATATATATTATAATTTATTATACCTTACCATTACTTTGAAGTTAAACTTTCCCATCTATATTTGCTGCTGGCGATCCCAAAAATGGCCACGGCGTTCACACAGAGCGTTCAAATAGGCCCCTCCCCTGACGTCATCCCAGTGTCATAACACCTAGCAACCAATCATATACACTCCATATTAAAGCTCAGGGACCCTCCAGTCTCACCAATCTACCTGTGCCATCCAATCCGAGGTTTCATTAAGACCATTAGGGGCCATCGTTTGGAGTTCAAACATCCATCTAAGTTCCCTCAGGTTTAACGTACGCTCTATATTACCTCCCTCCCACCTAGCAATAATCACATCTAAAACTCTCCATTTTAGATCAGTAAGATCGTTTCCCGCGTATAGCCTGTCAGCTTCCGGTATGTTGTGTATATCCTCTTCGGTAAATACAGATGCAAAAAAAATACGTTCAGTTTGTTGGCGATGGTTTTATCATCCTTTAGCCCTCCCTTTATTCCATGGTCATCCAATGGCCTCACTGCTTCCTTCGCAGGACGTTTCCTCTTGATATATCGAAAGAATGGCTTGCAGTTTTTCGTCTCCTTGGCTATTTTTTCCTCGTAGTCTCTTTTGGCCCCTCTTACTGCCTTATGGCACCTGCTTTGATGTGACCTTTTTCATTCCCTAAACAAAGTCTTCTTGTCTCTGATTGCTTCTTTCACCACTACATTGAGCCACGCCGGTTCCTTGTTCTTTTTCCTCTTAGATCCCTTGTTGATACATGGTATACACAGATTTTGTACCTCGGTGACCGCATCCTTAAAAAGGGACCATGCTCTAGGGTTTTTACAGTGCTTATCCTCTTCTTAATCTTCTTCCCCACCATGAGTCTCATCCCTTCGTAATTCCCTTTTCGGAAGTTCAGTGCCTTGGCCGTCTGGATCGATGTTTTGCCCCTGTGTTCAGGCTGAAGCAGATCATATTGTGATCACTGCTTCCCAGCGTCCCTTCTACTTTTACACCTTGCGCCGGTCCTCGTAGTCCATTTAGAATTAAGTCCAGAATCGCATTTCCTCTCGTTTTTTCCTTGACAAGTTGTTCCAGGAAGCAATCGCCTACAGCATCCAGGAACATGGTCTCTCTACCACAGCTGGAGGTGCCTAGGTTTCAATCTATCTCTGGATAATTGAAATCACCCACAATAACTGTGTTGCCTCCCTGGCAGTTCCGTTTAATCTCGTTTGTCATTTCTCCATCAATTTCTTCGGACTGCTCTGGGGGTCGGTAGTAGATGCCGATCTTCGTTTCCGTTCCTTTTGTTCCCAGAATTTTGACCCATAGAGACTCTAACTTATTTGACCCAAGTCTCTGCAGTATAGCTTGTATCCCGGTAGCACCGTGTCCCAGACATTTTCCTCATTCCACCATGTTTCCGTGATGCCGATGATGTCAAGGTTATCTTTTTGTGCCATAGCTTCCAATTTCCCCATCTTATTCCTTAGGCTCCTTGCTTTCGTGTACATACACTTGAGTTTGCGGCCTGTTACTTTCTTGCATTTCCTTCCCTCTTGTGTCCCTGTTGATCCGTCAGGATTTCTGTCTCGCCTATGATCAGGTGAGTATTCCCCGCTATTTTCCTACATGGTATCCTCTGGGAATACCAGTTCCCGAACCATCAACTCTCGGTCAACTGTCGGCTTTCCCTGTCTTCCTATACTGTTACTCAATTTGCCAGATTTCCTAATTTCTGTAAACATTTCTTCATCTGTCTGTTCATTCTGTCCCAGAAGACGGTAGTATAGCTCCACCAGAATACTCCTCCTGTCATACAAAGAATTTCTATCCATAAGGATTCCACACTACACTTCTCTCTCCTTATTCGAGGTTTTAGCACTCGCGACTTCGATTATTTACAATTTTTAGCGTACTGGCTCCTCCCTCCAAATTACGTCATCCATGGCCAATTTATATAACTCCACTTTCCAAAATTTGTGAACCACACTGAAATCTTATATTGATAGGCTATCACACAGATATATAATCATAAAGGTAGGTATTACAGAGAGAAACCAGGGGTCTCAAGTGCTCCCAGCCAGAAGCCCGATATGTATTACAAAGCTAGTGGCTAATGCGGTGAGCTATCATCGTTCCCGTTTATTTTCTCTGTAAAATTTTTTAACTATTTTTTGCTTTTTAACTTTTTTTATAATTTATTCTATGTATGCTTTTTACTACATTTAGCACAACTGTGTTGCTGATCTATTGCTCTTCCACTTTATCCATGAGTAACTTTTTAGCAAACTTTAGCAACTTCACTTAACTTTCATATTGACGACGGATGATCTCCGTTTCGCCCCTATATCTCAAACAGGAGCTTCATCAGGAAAGAACGCCAAAGGCAACACTGGAAATGAAAATGAAGCATAACAACTTTTATATCAAATCTTTTTTACTTTAAAAGATTTTTAAACCTTACTTATTTTAAGATCTTATTTTAAAATATATTATTATTCTTACCTAAGAACAATACTAACACATTTAAACAAGTTAAATATATGTGTTAAATATATGTGTTAAACAGGGTCCTACGGCGTCGCTAAAGGGAACCTTACCCTAATTGAAGATCTTACTAAAGTATTTTTCTAAAGTATTTTTCTAAAGTATTTTTAAACCATTTTTAAACCAAGTAGCCAACACTAGAACCGCAATTTACAACTACAACTCAAGCCTTGAAAAAGGACCTAGCCTTAACAAACAGACAGACAACAGAACTCATACGCCATACCTGTTAACTCCCTGACATTGCACAATTACTTAAGCTGAAATAATGAAGCGACTGCTCCATATGCTGACCCAGGTAACTTAACGGATCAAGAAGCTACATCAAATCCAGCGGCGATTTTAAACCATCGGGAGCGTCTGACGTCACTTCCGAGTAGCAATTCATCGACGTCACCTAACTCGTACTTATACATATGAAATGCTACCCTGTTTATTTCTACCAAATCTCAGGATAGCAGGGCATGCATACATACAAACTTGCACACAATCCTAACACACTTACAAAAAAACTGATTAAATAAGTCACATCAGAAAAAGACCTGCCAATTAATAGCCACATTCAAACCCTGAGGTTGTAGGCTATGTAGGCGGTCAATCCACCTCTGCTCCGTTTGTAACAGTTTTTTCCCCCTATCCCCTCCCCTTACTGATGCCACAACTCTATCGATAACCATACATACAAGTTGTTCAAAAGAGTGTTTATGTTTAATACAATGTGCCACTAGTGGAGCCTCTTTTTTCTGTAGTTTTAAACAAGATTTATGCTCCGCCATTCGAGTATTAAATTGTCTGGTGGTTTTACCCACATATATTTTTTGGCAAGGGCATTTAATAATGTAAATCACATAATCAGATCTACATGTAGTGGTATGTCGCAGTAGATACTGTTTGTGATTTACAGGATTTTCAAAAGTATCTCCCTGGATAGTTAGAGGGCAAACTTGACATTTGCCACATCTTGAATGAAACCCTTTGTTGTTTCCCATTATTAATGATGGATCTGGCTTTAATCTAAGATGTTCTCTGAGATTGCGAGATCTTGAATAGGTCAAGCGGAGTTTGGAATCTTCAAAATAAGGACTCCTCTGGACTATTCTCCAGTGGTTCCGCACTATGCTAGCTATCTGTCTGAGGATGAATGTTTGAAACTCATCAGCATTAGTAAGCTCGCTAGTAGTGTCTAACCTCTGGGTATTACCACAACTTGCTGCAGTTGATGGCTGTAAAAGCCATTCAGGGTGGTTGTACTTTGCCCTCCGATAAGATTGTTTTAGCACTTTGTCCGGGTAACCTCTGTTTTTCAAATTCTTTGTTAACTTGTTGGCTGAAGATTTAAAATAACTATTATCGGAGCCATTACTCTTTGATGAACTTGACCTAGTTGCTCCACTGCTATCTGAAGATCTGTCTTCTATTTTCTGCTGAGAGCTGTACATCCATTTGTATACCCTGTTATTAATATAATACTTTTGAAAATCCTGTAAATCACAAACAGTATCTACTGCGACATACCACTACATGTAGATCTGATTATGTGATTTACATTATTAAATGCCCTTGCCAAAAAATATATGTGGGTTAAACCACCAGACAATTTAATACTCGAATGGCGGAGCATAAATCTTGTTTAAAACTACAGAAAAAAGAGGCTCCACTAGTGGCACATTGTATTAAACATAAACACTCTTTTGAACAACTTGTATGTATGGTTATCGATAGAGTTGTGGCATCAGTAAGGGGAGGGGATAGGGGGAAAAAACTGTTACAAACGGAGCAGAGGTGGATTGACCGCCTACATAGCCTACAACCTCAGGGTTTGAATGTGGCTATTAATTGGCAGGTCTTTTTCTGATGTGACTTATTTAATCAGTTTTTTTGTAAGTGTGTTAGGATTGTGTGCAAGTTTGTATGTATGCATGCCCTGCTATCCTGAGATTTGGTAGAAATAAACAGGGTAGCATTTCATATGTATAAGTACGAGTTAGGTGACGTCGATGAATTGCTACTCGGAAGTGACGTCAGACGCTCCCGATGGTTTAAAATCGCCGCTGGATTTGATGTAGCTTCTTGATCCGTTAAGTTACCTGGGTCAGCATATGGAGCAGTCGCTTCATTATTTCAGCTTAAGTAATTGTGCAATGTCAGGGAGTTAACAGGTATGGCGTATGAGTTCTGTTGTCTGTCTGTTTGTTAAGGCTAGGTCCTTTTTCAAGGCTTGAGTTGTAGTTGTAAATTGCGGTTCTAGTGTTGGCTACTTGGTTTAAAAATGGTTTAAAAATACTTTAGAAAAATACTTTAGAAAAATACTTTAGTAAGATCTTCAATTAGGGTAAGGTTCCCTTTAGCGACGCCGTAGGACCCTGTTTAACACATATATTTAACACATATATTTAACTTGTTTAAATGTGTTAGTATTGTTCTTAGGTAAGAATAATAATATATTTTAAAATAAGATCTTAAAATAAGTAAGGTTTAAAAATCTTTTAAAGTAAAA
This sequence comes from Geotrypetes seraphini, assembly GCF_902459505.1. NCBI lineage: Eukaryota > Metazoa > Chordata > Amphibia > Gymnophiona > Dermophiidae > Geotrypetes > Geotrypetes seraphini. Next base: position 121,904,846 of record NC_047089.1, read on the forward strand.
AAGATTTGATATAAAAGTTGTTATGCTTCATTTTCATTTCCAGTGTTGCCTTTGGCGTTCTTTCCTGATGAAGCTCCTGTTTGAGATATAGGGGCGAAACGGAGATCATCCGTCGTCAATATGAAAGTTAAGTGAAGTTGCTAAAGTTTGCTAAAAAGTTACTCATGGATAAAGTGGAAGAGCAATAGATCAGCAACACAGTTGTGCTAAATGTAGTAAAAAGCATACATAGAATAAATTATAAAAAAAGTTAAAAAGCAAAAAATAGTTAAAAAATTTTACAGAGAAAATAAACGGGAACGATGATAGCTCACCGCATTAGCCACTAGCTTTGTAATACATATCGGGCTTCTGGCTGGGAGCACTTGAGACCCCTGGCTTCTCTCTGTAATACCTACTTTTATGATTATATATCTGTGTGATAGCCTATCAATTTATATAACTGCCACCAACACCTATTTTTTTTTTCTGTGCGTATAAGTTTAAACTCAGACACTGTTGCATAGGTTGCAGAGGCTTATGACACCCAAATCAAGTAAATGGGTGCAAAGAGGGCAGGGAATAACCTTGCATACCTGCCATTACAAAGGAGTGGGCTAAAGCCTCATTTCCACCTGGTCAAGTGCAACCACAGCTTATTTCCGCCGAAATCCTCGCACATCAGGCAGCCGCTTCCACAAGCTCCTGTTGCCATGGCCCGGACTGGAGAGCAGCCCAGCCATTGGCTGAGACAGTCATGTGAGCGCCACTAGAATTTGGGTCCGTGGCTCTGAGGAGAGGAGATGGGCCGGGCGTGAAGGGGACCCAGAGGTAAGAGCGGCGGCTTGGTGAGGTAGGAGGTGTTGGAGCGATGGGAGTTGGCGGTGGGCTTCTCTCTCTCCCCTGCTCTGTAGATGGGGCCAGGGTTAAGGAGAGATCTGGGCAGGCAGAGGGAGGAGGTGAATAACTTTCTCATATGTTATTCGTGGTTTTATCATATTCTCGAGGGTTTTTAACAGAAAACCGCGAATAACATGAGAAAGTTATTTGTGGTTTTTCTGTATTCACGGGTCAGTTCATCCCCAATCACTGCGAATACGAAGGGAGAAGTGTACATAAGCACATAAGCAATGCCTCTGCCGGGTCAGACCTGAGGTCCATCGTGCCCAGCAGTCCGCTCACGCGGCGGCCCAACAGGTCCAGAACCTGCGCAATAATCCTCTATCTATACCACTCTATCCCCTTTTCCAACAGGAAATTGTCCAATCCTTTCTTAAACCCCAGTACCGTACTCTGCCCTATTACATCCTCTGGAAGCGCATTCCAGGTGTCCACCACCCGCTGAGTAAAGAAAAACTTCCTAGCATTTGTTTTGAATCTATCCCCTTCCAATTTTTCCGAGTGCCCTCTTGTTCTTTTATGTTTTGAAAGTTTGAAGAATCTGTCTCTCTCCACTTTCTCTATGCCCTTCATGATCTTGTAGGTCTCTATCATGTCTCCTCTGAGTCTCCGCTTTTCCAGGGAGAAGAGCTCCAGCTTCTCCAATCTTTCAGTGTATGAAAGGTTTTCCATGCCCTTAATCATTCGTGTCGCTCTCCTCTGGACCCTCTCAAGTATTGCCATATCCTTCTTAAGGTGCGGTGACCAATACTGAACACAGTACTCCAGGTGCGGGCGCACCATTGCCCGATACAACAGCAGGATGACTTCTTTTGTTCTGGTCGTAATACCATTTTTAATAATACCCAACATTCTGTTCGCTTTCTTCGCGGCTGCTGCGCATTGCGTCGTTGACTTCATTGTTGTATCCACCAGTACACCCAAATCTCTTTCAAGGTTACTTCCCTCTAATACTAGTCCCCCCATTTGGTAGCTGAACATCGGGTTCTTTCTCCCTATATGCATGACCTTGCATTTCCCTACATTGAATTTCATCTGCCATTTATTCGCCCACTCTTCCAGTTTGCTTAGGTCCCTTTGTAGGTCCTCACACTCTTCCATAGTTCTGACCCTTCTACAGAGTTTAGTGTCATCCGCAAATTTTATAACTTCACATTTCGTCCCCGTTTCCAGGTCATTAATAAATACATTGAACAGCAGCGGTCCAAGTACAGACCCCTGCGGAACTCCACTCGTGACTTTCCTCCAGCCCGAGTAGTGACCCTTCACTCCAACCCTCTGTCTCCTGCCTGCCAACCAGTGTTTGACCCATCTGTGTACGTCCCCTTCCACCCCGTGGTTCCACAGCTTCCTAAGTAACCGCTCATGGGGTACCTTGTCAAAGGCCTTTTGGAAGTCAAGGTAGATGATGTCTACAGGTTCCCCTTTGTCCAAATGGCTGTTTACCCCCTCGAAGAAGTGCAGTAAGTTTGTTTGGCACGATCTTCCTTTGCAGAAGCCATGTTGGCTCGCTTTCATCAGCCCATTTTTTTCGATGTGCTCACAGATGTTGTCCTTTATCAGTGCTTCTACCATCTTGCCTGGAACCGATGTCAAACTTACCGGCCTATAGTTTCCCGGGTCTCCTCTTGACCCCTTTTTAAAGATAGGTGTAACATTTGCTATCTTCCAGTCCTCCGGTATCTCTCCAGTTTTCAAGGATAGGTTGCAAACTCGTTGGAGTATTTCTGCTATCTCATTTCTTAGTTCTTTTAGTACCCTAGGGTGGATTCCGTCTGGGCCTGGTGATTTGTCGCTTTTCAATCTATCTATCTGTTGGAGGACATCCTCATGGCTCACCTCTATTGCCGACAGTTTTTCTTCTTGATCACCATGGAAGATCACGTCGGGTTCTGGTACATTGGATGTGTCCTCGCTTGTGAAGACTGACGAGAAGAATTTGTTTAACCTGTCAGCTACCTCTTTTTGCTCCTTTATCACTCCCTTTTTATCTCCATCATCCAACGGTCCTACTTCCTCCCTCTCCGGTTTCTTCCCCTTAACATATCTGAAGAATGATTTGAAGTTTTTTGCCTCCCTGGCCAGTCTCTCTTCGTATTCTCTTTTCGCTCTCCTAACCACTTGGTGACATTTTCTTTGGCCTTTCCTGTGTTCATCCCAGTTTTCCCCAGTCTGGTCCTTTTTCCATTTCCGGAATGATTTTTTTTTGTCTCCTATCGCTTTCTTCACCTCATTGTTTATCCATGCGGGGTCTTTTGTTCGGGTTTTTTTGCACCCTTTTCTAAATATGGGGATGTACATATGTTGTGCTTCTTGCACTGTGCCCTTGAATAGAGACCAGGCTTGCTCTACAGTTTCTGTTTTCCTTGAGCTGTTTCTAAGTTTTTTTCTTACCATTGCTCTCATAGCATCATAGTTCCCTTTCTTGAAGTTGAGCGTTGTCACTGTGGTTCTTTTCCCTTTTGTTGTACTTACTCCTAATTTGTACTGAATCATGTTGTGATCACTGTTTCCTAGTGGCCCTACTACTTCCACTTCTTTTGCAGGTCCCCCTAATCCGTTGAGGATTAGGTCAAGAGTGGCATCTCCTCTTGTTGGTTCCTTGACAAGCTGATCCATAAAGCAGTCCCTCACAGCTTCTAAGAATTCTGTTTCCCTCGCACAGTACTATCTGTTTCATGTAGAATGTTTATTCTGTTTAACTCTATTCTCTCTTTAATGTATTAGCGCAGCTCCAAGTGTTAATTAAATGCAGGACTAGAAGCCAATACTGCCAATGCCAATGTTAAGGGATTGGACTTAGCTCCAGAAGATTTCACACTCTGTACCTCTCTAGCTTTCGGAGTTATTTTCTGTATACACAGACAACACAGTTAGAGGCCAGTTATAAGGATCAGTCTCAGAGACAGACACTGGAAGCAGCGCTAAAAAGTCACTGGGAGCATTCTGTGACATGAAGCAGAAAGCTGCTGATGCAAAATCAAACGGATCAGTGGTGAAGGGAAAAAAGTAGCTACCTCAGAGAAAAAACTTGATGCAAATTGGCCATAGTGGGCCTCAAGAACAAAAAAAAAAAAAAGGCAAAGAAACTTAAACAAGCAAAAAACACTAAAAAAAAAAAAAAAAATCATAAGATTAAGATGAGTGTGATAGCAGGAACGACTGTTGAGGGTGGCCCTTCAGATTACATAGCTACATAAGGTTACAAAGGTAAAGCAAGACTCTATTACTTGACAGGCACAGAAAATAAAGAATAAAGTCTCTTGAGATTTAGAGGCAGTCTTTTACACCAGTGGTCCCCAACCTTTTTGACACCAAGGACTGCTTGCTCAGACAAATGGTGACGGAACCCACAAGGGAAAAAGCAATATTGGATCTGGTCCTCACAAATGGAGAGAGTATCTCTAATATTCGAGTGGGTGCTCATCTGGGATGTAGTGATCATCAAACGGTTTGGTTTGATATAATGGCTAAAGTGGAGAGCGGCCGCATGTTACTTAAAGTCCTAGATTTCAAACGTACGGACTTTAATGCAATGGGAGAGTACCTGAAGAAAGAGCTGTTAGGATGGGAGGACATAAGAGAAGTGGAAAGACAGTGGTCTAAGCTGAAAGGAGCTATAAAAATGGCTACGGACTTTTATGTGAAGAAAATCAATAAAAACAAGAGAAAAAGGAAGCCAATATGGTTTTCCAAACTAGTGGCGGAGAAAATAAAGGCGAAAGAGTTGGCGTTCATGAAATATAAAAAACCCAAAGAAGAGGAGTGCAGAAAGGACTACAGGGTGAAACTGAAAGAAGCCAAGAGAGGGATACGTCTGGCGAAAGCACATGCGGAAGAACAAATAGCTATAAATGTAAAAAAGGGAGCCAAAAATTTTTTCTGATATATTAGTGAAAGGAGGAAGATGAAAAATGGAATTGCTAAACTAAAAGATGCTGGGAACCGATATGTGGAGAGTAAAAAGCAAATATGCTAAACAAATACTTCTGTTCTGTGTTCACAGAAGAAAATCCTGGAGAAGGACAGAGATTGTCTGGCAAAGTTACACGAGAAAATGGAGTAGATTCTGTGCCGTTCACGGAGGAGAGTGTGACAGGATCCAACCAAAGATACAAAGGGAGCTCAGAGAGGTTCTGGCGAGTCCTATTAAAGACTCTCTGGAGATGGGAGTGATTCCTGGGGATTGGAGGAGAGCGGATGTGGTCCCTATTCATAAAAGTGGTCACAGGGATGAAGCAGGAAACTACAGGCCGGTGAGCCTCACTTCAGTTGTTGGAAAAAATAATGGAAGTGTTGCTGAAAGAAAGGATAGTGTACTTCCTTGAATCTAATGGGTTACAGGATCCGAGGCAACATGGCTTTACAAAAGGTAAATCGTGCCAAACGAACCTGATTGAATTTTTTGATTGGGTGACCAGAGAGCTGGATCGAGGACATATGCTAGATGTAATTTACTTGGATTTCAGCAAAGCCTTTGATACAGTTCCTCATAGGAGGCTGTTGAACAAACTTGAAGGGCTGAAGTTAGGACCCAAAGTGGTGAACTGGGTCAGAAACTGGCTATCGGACAGACGCCAGAGGGTGGTGGTTAATGGAAGTCGCTCGAAGGAAGGAAAGGTGACTAGTGGAGTCCCTCAGGGTTCGGTGCTGTTCAATATGTATGTAAGTGACATTGCTGAAGGGTTAGAAGGAAAAGTGTGCCTTTTTGCAGATGATACCAAGATTTGTAACAGAGTAGACACCGAAGAGGGAGTGGAAAATATGAAAAAGGATTTGCAAAAGTTAGAGGAATGGTCTAATGTCTGGCAACTAAAATTCAATGCAAAGAAATGCAGAGTAATGCATTTGGGGATTAATAATAGGAAGGAACCGTATATGCTGGGAGGAGAGAAGCTGATATGCACGGACGGGGAGAGGGACCTTGGGGTGATAGTGTCCGAAGATCTAAAGGCGAAAAAACAGTGTGACAAGGCAGTGGCTGCTGCCAGAAGGATTCTGGGCTGTATAAAGAGAGGCGTAGTCAGTAGAAGGAAGAAGGTGTTGATGCCCCTGTATAGGTCATTGGTGAGGCCCCACTTGGAGTATTGTGTTCAGTTTTGGAGGCCGTATCTGGCGAAAGACGTAAGAAGACTTGAGGCGGTCCAGAGGAGGGCAACGAAAATGATAGGAGGCTTGCGCCAGAAGATGTATGAGGAGAGACTGGAAGCCCTGAATATGTATACCCTAGAGGAAAGGCGAGACAGGGGAGATATGATTCAGACGTTCAAATACTTAAAGGGTATTAACGTAGAACAAAATCTTTTCCAGAGAAAGGAAAATGGTAAAACCAGAGGACATAATTTGAGGTTGAGGGGTGGTAGATTCAGGGGCAATGTTAGGAAATTCTACTTTACGGAGAGGGTGGTGGATGCCTGGAATGCGCTCCCGAGAGAGGTGGTGGAGAGTAAAACTGTGACTGAGTTCAAAGAAGCGTGGGATGAACACAGAAGATTTAGAATCAGAAAATAATATTAAAGATTGAACTAGGCCAGTTACTGGGCAGACTTGTACGGTCTGTGTCTGTGCATGGCCGTTTGGAGGAGGATGGGCAGGGGAGGGCTTCAATGGCTGGGAGGGTGTAGATGGGCTGGAGTAAGTCTTAACAGAGATTTCGGCAGTTGGAACCCAAGCACAGTACCGGGTAAAGCTTTGGATTCTCGCCCAGAAATAGCTAAGAAGAAAAAAAAAATTTAAATTGAATCAGGTTGGGCAGACTGGATGGACCATTCGGGTCTTTATCTGCCGTCATCTACTATGTTACTATGAAATAAAAGTTACAAAGTGATGTTTCCCAGAGGGAAGAGAAAGAGGATCAGGAGGGGGGAAAAAACATTTGGATTAGGGTTCGATAAATGAAAAGAACTATTTTTGGATGTTGAACGTTAAGAAATAATGAATAAAAGAGGTATTTTAGAGATTAAAATGGGTTTTAAAAAGAAAAGTTTTTAGATTGGTTTTGAATATATTAAGGTCTTTAATTTCTCTAATATATAAGGGAAGAGTATTCCAAGTGAGCGGGGCCATGACTGAAAAGATGTCATGACGTCTAGTCCCTATGATTTTTAGAGAAGGGACCATTAGCAGCCCTTGTGTGTTCGACCGCAGGGAACGATTCGAAGTGTAGGGAACTAGAAGCCGATCTATGAATTGTGGTTCATTGGTAGTTAATGTTTTAAATACTAATAGTGCTATTTTATATGTTATTCGTTGATTAATGGGCAGCCAGTGTGATTCTATTAAAAAAGGTGTTACATGATCATATTTTTTTCCATTATGAATTATTTTAATTGCAATGTTTTGGATAATTTGTAGGCGTTTTTTTTCCTTTTGAGTGATATTTAACAGAAGTGAATTACAATAGTCTAGTTTGGATATAACGAGGGAGTGTATTAAGATATTTAAAGATTGCGGTTCTAAGTACTTAGACATTGAACGAATTAGACGTAGACGATAAAAACAGCATTTAACTAAGTTGCTGACGTGTTCTTGGTAAGAGAATTTGTCGTCGATAATTACTCCTAATAACTTGAGTGAAGTGACTAATTCAATGGTTGTTTTGTCTATTAAAAAAGGAGTATATAATATTAGTCCCTGTTTTGCTGGGAAGAGTAGAGCCTTAGTCTTAGATATATTTAAAGCTAATTTATTTTGTGTGAGCCAGTTTTTGATTTTTTCTAATTTTTGATTGATTTGAATTATATAGTTAGTGGATGCCTGGAATGCGCTCCTGAGAGAGGTGGTGGAGAGTAAAACTGTGACTTCTGCCTCCCGATTTTCATGTCGTATCTCGGGTCTCCTCCCCGCTCCTCTAATTCCATCACCTTTCGCAAAAAAATTTCAAGCGACCTGTTCTGGACAAATTTTCTCAAACAATTCTCCTCTGCTCCTAAGCCTGCAGACCCTGAATCCAACTGGCATAACTGGACCGCCCTCTCCGAGTCCTTCTACCACTCCCTCACCCCCCTTTCTACCAAATCCATCTCCTACCCTCGTAAAAAACCCTGGTACCTCCCTTACCACAGAGAACTAAAGCAGAAATGTCGAGCCCTGGAGCGCAAATGGAAAAAATCTAACTCCCCTATAGATAGACAATCTTGGAGAGCCAACATTAAGCTCTACAATTCAGCACTAAAAAAAGCAAGGAAGAACTTCTACAGTGAGAAAATCTCCAGATCCAATAACCAGAGTAGTACACTTTAGAGAGTTGCGCGGGGAAAGAAATCCCACCCATCCCCGCCAAAGTCCCACCCGTCCCCACCCGTCCCCGTGAGGAATCCCACCCGTCCCCGTGAGGAATCCCTCCGTCCCCACCCGTCCCCGCGAGGAATCCCCTCCGTCCCCACCCGTCCCCGCGAGGAATCCCCTCCGTCCCCGCCCGTCCATATAAACTTCAGAAATAGTTATTTCATTTAATTATGCTACTGAATTAAAGGCTCTGGTAGAAACCATTTACAAATAAGCAAAAAGACTTTATTAATTTGAAAATATTAATTGGGAAGAATACATACTTTGCAAATGGGTTTCTACCAGAGCCTCTAATGTTTATAAATTTTTATCAACACAAATAATATACTACTTTATCCTGAAGCAAAATAAAAAAAAAGAAATATAATTCTTTTCCTACCTTTGTTGCCTGGTTTCTGCTTTCCTCATGTTCTCATTCAATTCCTTCCATCCACTGTCTCTCTTCCTTCTGCATCTTCCATTTGCTCTGTTACTGTGCCTCTCCCTTTCTTCCCCCTTCCAAATTGGTCTGGCACCCATCTTCTTCTCTCTGCTCCCCCCATAGTCTGGCATCTGTCTTCTTCCCTGCCAGCGTCTTCTCCCTACTCTCTCTTCCCCATTTCCTTTCAGCGTCCTTCTCCCCCCATCTTCCCCATGTCCTGTCAGCGTCCTTCTCCCCCCTCTGTCTTCCACATGTGCTTTCAGTGTCCTTCTCCCCCCTCTGCTTCCCCATGTCCTTTCAGCGTCCTTCTCCCTCTCTGTCTTCCCCATGGCCTTTCAGCGTCCTTCTCCACCCCCCCCCGTCTTCCCCATGTCCTTTCAGCGTCCTTCTCCACCCCTTTGTCTTCCCCATGTGCTTTCAGCATCCTTCTCCCCCCTCTGTCTTCCACAAGTGCTTTCAGAGTCCTTTCCCCCCGCCCTTCCCATGGCCTTTCAGCGTCCTTCTCCACCCCTTTATCTTCCCCATGTCCTTTCAGCGTCCTTCTCCACCCCTTTGTCTTCCCCATGTGCTTTCAGCATCCTTCTCCCCCCTCTGTCTTCCACAAGTGCTTTCAGCGTCCTTCTCCCCCCTCCTTCTCTACCGCCCCGGGTGCAGCACAGCCGGCCAGGTCCCCTTACTTTTGTGGCACTTCCCCGACCGACTGACAACAGCCCCGGTCCGACAAACCTCCCTGCCCTTAACTGCGAATCTAAATTACCTTATTACAGCTGCTGTAAGAAGATAATTTAGATTCGCGGCTACAGGGCAGGGAGGATTGTCGGACCGGGGCTGTTGTCGGTCGGTCGGGGAAGTGCCACAAAAGTAAGGGGACCTGGCCGGCTGTGCTGCAACCGGGGCGGGGTGTGGCGGGGCGGACCGCCCCGTCCCTTGGTAGCCACTCGAACCGCGAGGCTACTCTCCTCCTTACCTGCACTGCCTGCAGCACAGAGCCAAACGGAAGTCTTCCCGACTCAGTCGCGCGGCTCTTCTCTCTACCTTCTCTGCTTGCAGCACAGAGCCGAACGGAAGTCTTCCCGACGTCAGCGCTGACGTCGGAGGGAGGGAGGGCTTTAAGCGCTGACGTCGGGAAGACTTCCGTTCGGCTCTGTGCTGCAAGCAGAGAAGGTAGAGAGAAGAGCCGCGCGACTGAGTACATCCAGCCCCGCAGGATGGCTTTAAGCCCTCCCTCCCCTCCGACATCAGCGCTGACGTCGGGAAGACTTCCGTTCGGCTCTGTGCTGCAAGCAGAGAAGGTAGAGAGAAGAGCCGCGCGACTGAGTACATCCAGCCCGGCAGGAACCCCGCGACCCTCGGAGGCGTCCCCATGGGATCCCCGCGACCCTAGGGGGCGTCCCCACGGGATCCCCACGACCCTAGGGGCGTCCCCACGGGATCCCCGTGACCCAAAGGGGGAACCCGCGAGATGCCCGCGGGTCCCGCGGGATTCCCGTCGTCCCCGTTCCCGTGCAGCTCTCTAGTACACTTTTCAAAATCTGGCGCTCTCTAACCTCCAAAATAGACTCCACCTCTCTCCCCTCCTCTCCCTCAGCCGAAGTTCTAGCAAAATTCTTCAATGAAAAGGTCACTATCTTACGATGCTCCTTCCCACCTGCAGTCTCCTACAACTCCCTGATGCTCACTGACTCCAACCCTTCTCTAATGGCCTCTAGCATTATCTCAGCCGACAGATTCTGGGCTGCCTTTGAGCACGTATCCGAATCCCTAATCCTTAAACTCTGTCTAAAACTGAAATCTTGCAATTGTTCTTTAGACCCTTTTCCCTCCTACCTCACAGTGCGCCACAGCCTCAAGGAAGGCGAACAGAATGTTGGGCATCATTAAGAAGGGTATCACAACCAGGATGAGGGAAGTAATCCTGCCACTGTATCGTGCAATGGTGCGCCCGCACCTGGAGTACTGTGTCCAGTACTGGTCGCCATACCTCAAGAAGGACATGGTACTTGAGAGAGTCCAGAGAAGAGCAACTAAGTTAATAAAGGGTATGGAAGACCTCTCATATACTGACAGACTGAAGAAGTTGGGGCTTTTCTCCCTGGAAAAGCGGAGACTTAGAGGAGACATGATAGAAACCTTCAAGATCATGAAGGGCATAGAAAGAGTGGACATGGACAGATTTTTCAAATTACGGGGAACCACAAGCACAAGGAGGCACTCGGAGAAACTGAAAGGGGAAAGGTTTAGAACAAACGCCAGGAAGTTCTTTTTCACTCAGAGGGTGGTGGATACATGGAACGCGCTACCGGAGGATGTGATAAGCAGAAGCACACTACAGGGCTTCAAAGAGGGTCTGGACAGGTACCTGGAGGACAAAGGGATTGAGGGGTACAGATAGGAGTAGAGGTAGGTAATAGGGATAGAATTAGAAGATCAGAGGCAGTTACAAAATTAGTCATGGACACTGTTCAGGCAATTAGGCCTGATGGGCCGCCACAGGAGCGGACTGCTGGGCAGGATGGACCTCTGGTCTGACTCAGCGGAGGCAACTTCTTATGTTCTTATGTACCCACTCAGGCCATCTCTTCCATTACCAAACTCTTAAACTCTGCCCTACATTCGGGCCTATTCTCCCCAGAAATGGGCCATATCGCCTTAACCCCTCTATTGAAAAAACCCGACCTCGACCCCTCCACACCATCCAGCTATCGCCCAATAGCAAATATCCCTCTCCTAACCAAGATGCTCGAGTCCATCATATCAACCCAACTCTCATCCTATCTAGAGAAATTCTCCATTCTCCTACCTTACCGATATGGCTTCCGCCCCAATTTCAGCACCAAATCCCTATTGACCTCCCTAATCTCCAAGGTTCAACAACTTCACTCCCGCAACAAGTTTGCCGTCCTCCTGCAATTCGATCTTTCCGCCGCCTTCGACGTCGTTCACCATGATATTCTAATTTACCAACTCTGAGATTGGCATCACCTCTACAGTCCTTGAATGGTTCTCAAAATTCCTTCGTTCCCGATCCTACATTGTCAACATGAATGGCACCTCATCCTCCCCCTGGATACCTAGCTGTGGAGTCCCGCAAGGTTCACCTTTATCTCCTATCCTTTTCAACATCTATATGTCCTCTTTAAAACTCCTCCATCTATCCCCCCTCGAAACAATTTACACCTATGCTGATAAGAACATAACATAAGCATTGCCTCTGCTGGGTCAGACCAGGGGTCCATCGTGCCCGGCAGTCCGCTCCCGCGGCGGCCCCCCAGGTCCATGACCTGAAAGTGTTCCCTACCTAACCTAAAATATCCATACCCTATTCGCTCAATGTCCTGTAAGGTAACTCTATCTGTACCCTGTAATCCCCTTCGCTTCCAGGAAGTCATCCAGTCCCTTTTTGAACCCCAGAATTGTACTCTGTCTTATCACCTCTCCGGGAAGCGCGTTCCAGGTGTCCACCACCCTCTGAGTGAAGAAGAACTTCCTTGCATTCGTTATGAATCTGTCTCCTCTCAGTTTTTCTGAATGACCTCTTGTTTTAGTTGTCCCTGCTAGTCTAAAGAATCTGTCCCTCTCCACCTTCTCTATGCCTTTCATGATTTTATAAGTCTCTATCATGTCCCCTCTCAGTCTCCGCTTCTCCAGGGTAAAGAGCCCCAGCCTGTCTAACCGTTCGGCATATGAAAGGTTCTCCATACCCTTTATCATCCTCGTTGCCCTCCTCTGGACCCTCTCGAGTATTGCCATGTCCTTCTTGAGGTATGGCGACCAGTATTGGACGCAGTATTCCAGATGTAGGCGCACTATTGCTCGATACAGTGGCAGGATAACTTCCTTCGTTCTGGTAGTGATACCTTTTTTGATAATGCCCAACATTCTGTTCGCTTTTTTTGAGGCCGCTGCACATTGCGCCGCCGGCTTCATTGTGTTATCCACCAATACCCCCAGATCTTTTTCTTATTTGCCTTCCCCGAGTGCCCTCCCTCCCATCGCGTAGCTGTACATGGAGTTCCCCTTCCCTATGTGCAAGACCTTACATTTCTCCACATTGAAGCTCATCTGCCATTTTTTTGCCCACTCACTCAGTTTGTTCAGGTCGCTCTGCAGTTCTTTGCATTCCTCAACAGTTCTGACCCTGCTGGAGAGTTTTGTGTCATCCGCGAACTTGATAACTTCGCACTTTGTCCCCATTTCTAGATCATTAATAAATATATTGAACAGCAGTGGTCCCAGCACTGACCCTTGCGGAACACCACTTGTGACCCCTATCCAGTCAGAGTAGTGCCCCTTTACTCCTACCCTCTGTTTCCTGTCCGCCAGCCAATTTTTGATCCATCTGTGCACATCCCCTTCCACCCCGTGGCTCCACAGTTTCTTCAGTAAGCGTTCATGGGGCACCTTGTCGAAGGCTTTTTGGAAATCTAGATATATAATGTCTACTGGGTCACCTTGGTCCAATTGCTTACTTATCCCCTCAAAGAACTGCAGTAGATTTATCTGGCATGATCGGCCTTTACAGAAACCATGCTGGCTCGATCTCATCAGATTATTTTTTTCTATATGCTCATTGATACCTTCCCTGATCAGTGATTCGGCCATCTTCCCCGGAACAGAGGTTAAGCTCACCGGTCTGTAGTTTCCTGGGTCGCCTCTCGATCCTTTTTTGAAGATCGGTGTAACATTCGCTATCTTCCAGTCCTCCGGGATTACCCCTGTTCTCAAGGACAGGTTGCAAATATGCTGCAGTAGCTCTGCTGTTTCATCTCTGAGCTCTTTCAGTATTCTCGGGTGGATCCCATCTGGGCCCGGAGCTTTGTCCGTTCTTAATCTATCTATCTGTCTGAGAACGTCTTCGAGGCTTACCTCCATGCATGATAATTTCCCCTCTTGATCTCCCCTGAAGATTTTTTCCGGTTCTGGCACACTGGTTGTGTTCTCTATTGTAAAGACCGACGATGATGACATCCTTGTTCTTCTCGAGACCGACTCGAACCTCACTAATCTCTCAGAGAACATATCCTCTTGTATCTCAAACCTCCAATCTTGGGCCCACACCGTCCAAATGAAATTGAATGAATCCAAAACAAAACTTCTTTGGCTCGGCCCAAAATTAGGTCAGCTACCCACCTGAATCCCACTGTCCTCTGGCTCCACTCTCCAGCTCGAATTCTCCTGGGCGTCATCATCGATTCTACATTGTCCTTCAATGACCACCTCAACTCCATGGTAAAAAAATGTTATTTCAGCCTTCACATGCTGAGGAAAGTAAGATCCTGTTTCCACCAAAAACATTTTGCCGTACTCGTCCAATCTATCATCCTCTCCAGACTGGACTATTGCAATTCTATCTTCTTAAGCCTAACGAAGAAAAACCTTCACAGACTCCAACGGATTCAAAATGCCGCGGCCAAGCTTATCTTTGCAAAAAGTAAATTCAATCATGTCTCACCACTCCTTTTCAAGCTTCACTGGCTTCCGATAACTTCCAGAGTCCACTTCAAATGCATCTGCCTAACTTTCAAGATCCTCCATGGCATCCTTCTACCATTAATTCCGCTTTCTTGGAACTTCTCAAATCCTAATACCACCAGACCCACCCAAAAATCAAAATTATCCTTCCCCTCATTAAAAGGCATTTCCCGGGGGGGTCACGTGATGCCGGGCGCTTGAACGGACGTGTCTCTCCACAGCTCCGGGCCATGCCGATATAAATCTGCACAATACCCTCCGTAAACTCAGGGTTTTTTTTGCTTTTTACGCTATATCTTTGTGCCCTTCGCTTTGCTGACTTGGTGGCACGATTCTTTGGAGCGCTTGTACGTGCGATGACCGCTAAAACACAGCGGGGTGTTCGGGACAGAGTGAAACAGCAAGAGCCGAAGATGGCGGAAGGCCACAAGGTTCCAATGTTTACACTACAAGAGGCCGCAGTGCAGGAACTCACCCGATCCCTAACCTTGGTGATGGAGGACAAGCTTGCCAAAATACATACATTTATGGAGGATATCAAAGAAAGCCTAGATTCTCATGCGGGTCGCTTGCAGCGTGTGGAAGATCGTGTGGCACGCCAGGAGGATCAGGCTGCTAACCTTGAGGAACGGCTGCGCGCCCTGGAGTCCACTAACAAAACCCTGATGGACCGCGTAGATGATCACGAAAACTGAGGGAGGAGAAAGAATCTGCGTTTCATCGGTTTTCCCGCTTCTATCCGAGACGTGGATCTCCGCAAGTGCTTAGAGAGCTGGCTGCTAAAGATTCTGGACCCTACGGATCTAGGCATGTCTATTCAAATCGAGCGGGCGCACCGCGTGGGCCAAAGGAAGGACGACGAGACGCGGCCGCGCCCTGTGCTTGCCCGGTTCCTTAATTATGCGGTTAAGGAAAGGATCATGGCTCACTTTCGTAAGGGGGTGGATTTTATCTATGATGAACGCAAAATCTTAATTTTTCAAGATTTCTCCCCCCAAGTTTCCTCCCGGCGCAAAGCGATGGCACCACACTGCAACACCTTGTATCGCCGTAACATCTGTGTATCCCTCCTTTATCCAGCCCGGGCTCGGGTTTTCTATAACAATAAAATTCACTATCTGGAGACACCAAGAGAGCTGGAGCAATTCATTCTTCAATTGCCAGCTCCTGTGCATCATGACTCTGCACCTACCTGACCTCATATGCTGGGGTCTTGGATTTTTACATTGCAGCATGGCCGCATGTGCTTCTCTATGAACCGCCATTGATGTGAGACTGGCAGTTGGCGGCAGATGGCCTTGATTTTCGCTCCTTAGCCAGCGGCAGTATTGTCCTGGTGGCTGTTCTTTGACTTTTATGCCTTATTTGCCAGCAGTGCACCAGGAGCTCTGTTTCTTTTTTCCAGTTCTGAGTCAATGGGGGACTACCCCCTTTTCTTGTGTTTATTTGTGCACCCTTCCCTTGGATGAGGCTTTGTTGCCGGTTTCTCATTAGGTGCCTTTTCTTTTACTAATTGCTGACATGACGCTGATTTTATGTTATATTTTTCTCTGTTTTTGTCAGTTATGCCTTTACCCTATGTGTGGGGCATGGCCTGGAGCTGTTATTTGTATTGTATTTCAATTTCACTTACTGTTTGTTGTTCTGGGACGCTTGTATGGTTCTGGGGGGGAGGGGGGATTGGAGTGCATGTTGGGAGGGAAGTGTATGGGGTTTTTGTATGAATGTGTATATATGGGTTTTGTTTGGGATCTGTGATTATGGCTGTTTGGCTCACGTAAACTATTCTCTTGTGCACTTTTGTACTTCTGTCACTCATGTGTGGAGGGGGGATTCGGCTGGGACGTCCCCCGCTCCGTGTTTCTGTAAGTACATGCTTTGCTATGTAACTGTTACCATAAATGTAATGCTATGTCTTCTCTGACAGTGACATCCCTCAATGTGGATGGGATCCACTCTCCCATCAAACGTGCTAAACTCCTTGCATACCTCCGACGGGAACGCACGGACGTAGCTTTTCTCCAGGAAACACACTTCACAGACGAGGAACATCGTAAACTAAAGCGGGATTGGGTGAGTCAGATTGGCTTTGCCTCTTACAGCTCTAGACAGCGAGGGGTGGCTATCCTCATACATAAACGAATACCGTTTACTGTTCTACAGCAGATCTCGGACACTGATGTGAGATACGTCTTGCTAGTGGGTGAATTATGGGGCCAATCCACTGTTTTTTGTAATATTTATGCCCCTAACACTTATTCGCACGCATTTTTCCCCCACCTTGTAACTCTCTTGGCCCCCCATGCTTCTAGTTTACTTGTGTTGGGGGGAGACTTCAATGTGCCTGCTAATCCAGCCTTAGATTGCCAACCAGTGCGAGACGCCCCTAGGGAACATTTCAACAGGGGCGTGAACTACCTCATGGGAGAATTGGGCTTGTTGGACGTTTAGAGGACTCTACACCCTGAAGAGCGTGATTTTTCCTTTTATTCCCACCCCCACCTTTCTTATTCTCGTCTTGATTATTTCCTTGTTTCTGAACTCTGGTTCCCCAAATTTGCCTCGGCCTCCATGCTTGCTCCGACTTTATCTGACCACTCTTTGATCTCTATCTCTCTTCAGTTTTTGCAGCCCTCCGGTGAACGCATATGGCGTATGTCACCACAGCTCTATACCGATAAGGTATTTCATGAATATTTTTCCAAAAAAATGGGAGGATTTTCTTCATACTAATTCTGTTTTGGATGTGGGGCCTGTTGTCTACTGGGAGGCTGCAAAATCTGTCATGCGTGGTCACATTTTGGCATATTCTTCTGCTCTGAAGAAACGACGGGAAGGTGAACTCCTTGCCCTCACTCGGGAACTGCAAGAGCTTCGCCGGGTGCACATTTCCCAAATTACCCCATCGATCAAGGCCTCATTGAAACTATTGAAAGATAAGATCAATCATCTCCTTGACGCGCGAGCCCGACGCAGCATATATTTTTACAAATATAGATTGCACGCCTGGGGTAACAAAACAGGACGTATGTTAGCAAATTTGGTCAGACCACCCAAAGCCAAGCACGTCATCACCGGTATTAAGGACAGGACGGGCCACCTACACACTAACCCTATGGATATCGCGGTTCATTTTGTCAGTTTCTATCGAGACCTTTATACGGCCTCCCCGGTTGACTCCCAAGCCCGAGATGATTTTTTCAGGGACCTCCCTATGCCATCTCTTTCGGAGGACCAGGGGCGGATATTGAACTCCCCCATCACGGGGCAGGAACTACAAATAGCTATTGGTAAACTTACACTTGCAAAAACACCAGGCCCGGATGGCATGGGGCCGGAATTTTACAAATTGTTGCTCCCTATTGTTTTGCCAACATTGCAATCCTACTACACCGGTCTATTGACCGACCTTCCACCTGGAGACACTCATAATCGAGCTCATGTTATCCTTCTCCCCAAACCAGGCCGACCCCAAGATCAATTGGGCTCATATCGACCAATCTCCCTCCTCAACCAAGACGTCAAGATTTTAGGTAGTATACTGGCGGCCCGTCTTAATACCTTTCTGCTGGAGCTGATCCATGAGGATCAGGCCGGCTTTGTTCCCGGCCGACATGCATCTCTGAATCTTTTAAAGGTTTTGTCGGTTTTGCAGTCATCCCATGCGCCGGGGAACAGGGCACTTATCGCCAGTCTTGACGTTGAGAAGGCGTTCGATATGGTCTCCTGGGAACATCTTTTTTGGGTCCTGGGGCGGTTTGGCATCACTGGTGATTTTGTTCGGTGGGTAATGGCTCTATATACTCGGCCATCTTCGCAGCTTTTGGTGAACGGGGCATTGTCTGATTCTTTTTCCTTAGGGCGTGGCACCCGTCAAGGATGTCCGTTGTCCCCTCTCCTCTTTCTACTTTCATTGGAACCTTTGGCACAACGTATCCGACAGGACTCGTGTCTTGAAGGTCTTCGTGTAGGGACACATGAATTCCACATTAGCCTATTTGCAGATGACATGCTTCTTTATGTTAATCATGCTGACACCATTATGCCCCGTCTTATGGCACTTATACAAAGTTACGGGCGTTTTTCAGGACTTAAGATCAATTTTGAAAAGACAGAGGCTCTTTTGCTTGGGACGACGGGTGTGCTTCGATGGACAGAGACCCTGGGCGTGGGAGTGGCCCCTGGGAAGCTTAAATACTTGGGAATAATGTTGTATTGCGACCCTAAGCGTTTATACACAGCCAATATTTCCGCCGCGCTTGGTAAGATCAAAACATTGTGCCATCGGTGGCGAACCTTACCACTGTCCCTCATGGGAAGGGTTGCATTAGTCAAGATGGTACTTTTTCCCAAATTACTGTACCCTATTCAGACTATCCCTGTTTGGATATCTTCTTCTGATGAGCGTTCTTATCTTGCCACTATCAGATCTTTTATTTGGCAAGCTGGGGCACCTAGAATCAGTTTTTCCAAACTCTCTCGAGCTAAACAGCATGGTGGCCTGAACGTCCCTGACTTACGCATGTACAATGTGGCAGCTTTATTTCGCTGGATACACTCCCATTTGGCGCCTGATTCCTGCTCTTCTCCTTCAACCCTCTTGGAATCCTGCTGTATTCCTCTCTCCTTTTCCTCTTTTCTCCATGGCTGTTCTGGGGGGGGGGGTTCCGGCCTCCACCCTTCTTCTTCTTCTTCTTCCTTTTCCTCTTCCTCCTCTTTCCGTCCTTTTCTTTTCTCTTTTCGAAAGGCTTGGGTATGGTGGCGTAAGAAGCAGAATCTGCTACCCGGTTTTTCCCCTTTTCTCTCTCTCCTTTGCAACCCTGATTTCCCTCCTGGCATGA
Organism: Geotrypetes seraphini; assembly: GCF_902459505.1. Taxonomy (NCBI): domain Eukaryota; kingdom Metazoa; phylum Chordata; class Amphibia; order Gymnophiona; family Dermophiidae; genus Geotrypetes; species Geotrypetes seraphini. The sequence continues at coordinate 121,923,746 of NC_047089.1, forward strand.
ATCGTTTATGGGGTTTGTTAGATCGAGGAGAGCGGGATACCACTGTGGGGGCGGTTTTGGATATGGGGGGGGGGGATTTCCCTCTTTTTCTCAGGTGCGGGCACATTGGGGTCTCCCCTCCCATCACATTCATACATATTTACAGATTCAGCACTATATTACTCCTCGACTAGCTCGCCATGCGGGCTGATGGGAGAGTGGGTCCCTTGATAATATTTTTCTGGAAACCCCGTCTTCCAGGAATAATATTTCCTGCTGGTATTCAGCGTGTAGAGACCACCAACCTGAGCTGGGTTTGGTGACACTTGCTAGAGAATGGTCCTCCGAGCTGGGAAGGACTGTCACTGTTCAGGATCTGCATATGTTTTTTCAGAACATTTATACCTTGGTTAAAGCAGTCTCTCTTCAGGAGACACAGTTTAAAATCCTCCATAGAACGTATATAACAAGAACTCGTGGGGTGCTCATGCACTTATAGACCGATGCTCTCTGCACTCGTTGTTCACAAAGCCCTGGTACATTTCTCCATACCTTTTTTGACTGTCAGGCTCTCACGATTTGGGGCCGGGTTCATCACTGCCTTGAATCGGTACTTCAATACACTTTTGAATGGAACTGTGTAGCGCTTCTGTTAGGGGATGTCCAGGATTTGATTCAACAGGGTGTAGACCTCCCAGCCCAGAAATTCATCTTGCATGCTGTTCTTCTGGGCAAAAAACTTATTTTGCAACAATGGTCTACTGCAGAGGCTCCTGCCTTCAATCTATGGCTTGCCAGAATGAGGATGCAGGCCAGATTTGAATTGATTCTTATTCCTCCAGAACTCAAGCTGTGTGGATTACCTATTGTGCATTATGGGACCGTTTTTTGGCTTTGCCCACACCTGCAACTGCACCTTCATGACTTTAGTGTTTTTCCTGAAATAGAAGGCTTGGGTCTTCGTTTTCATATTTCACATTGGACCTACTGCAATTTGTTTTCCTCTTTTGTGTTATGATTATTTATTGACAGATCTGGTGAGCCTCGGTTATTATGCGCATAGCTGGCATTGGGTTTGAATGGGAGTGTGTGAGTTGAGGAATGTCTGTGTGTTCGTCTGTTGATCTGTGAGACTGCATTGGTGAATCGTTTGGGGATTCACAGGCTTCTCTCTATTTCTTTGTTAAGTAGAAACTGGGCATGTGTGAACCATGTTTTTTGTACCATTATTATTGCTACTGTTTTGCGAAATCTATTTGTTCATTTCCAACGTGTTGAATTTCTGCTGTCCTGCATACTGTACATGGTTTTGATTGCCTAATAAATATGATATTACAAAAAAAAAAAAAAAAAAGGCATTTCCCTCCCAGGAACACTGGGGACTTCCCTCCTCTTCAGATTCACCGAGCTCTGGAACAACCTTACCTCCCCTCTTCGGAACCTGAATGCTCTTCAACCCTTCCGTAAACATCTGAAAACCTGGCTTTTCTCAAAAATATAACACTCCCTCCTCATCTGACATCCTAGCCCTCTAACTTCCTTCTCTCCTCCGACCTTCATCTAGCCCTTTCCTGGAGTTCGTTTCTCATTACAATTCCTGTAAACCGTGCCGAGCTCCACGACCATGGAGATGGTGCGGTATACAAACCCAAGGTTTAGTTTAGTTTAAGTGTGGGATGAACACAGAGGATCTAGAATCAGAAAATAATATTAAAAATTGAACTAAGGCCAGTACTGGGCAGACTTGCACAGTCTGTGTCTGTATATGGCCATTTGGTGGAGGATGGGCTGGGAGGGTGTAGATGGGCTGGAGTAGGTTTTAAGAGATTTCGGCAGTAGGAACCCAAGCACAGTACCGGTAGAGCTTTGGATTCTTGCCCAGAAATAGCTAAGAAAAAAAAAATAAAAAATTTGGGCACATTGGATGGACCATTCGGTTCTTTATCTGCCGTCATCTACTATGTTACTATGTTTTTTTATGTAAGCAAATTTTTCCAGGGACTGGTAAGGGGGGTAGGATTTCGGGCGGGTTTGTAGGGCAGTTTATAACAATATACCGTATTTTTCGCTCCATAAGATACACTTTTTTTCCACCCAAAAGTGGGTGGAAATCTCCGTGCGTCTTATGGCGCTAAGGTACAATTTTGACCCCCCTCCAAACCTCCCTGCCGCTGCCCCCCATTTTAAACACCTACCCGCCGCTGCACCATTTTAAAGTACCCTGCCACCATACCTTTTAAAACACCCATCCAACCACTTATCTGACCGCCGTCGTCACTGCCGCCACCGTAGTTGCACCTTTTAAAAAAGCTACCCGCCCTCTGCTGCCTCCTCCTCCTCCGTCGTAGTCATTGTCGCAGTCCCTGGTGATCCAGTGTGTACCCCTCCCTTACTAGTGGCGCACAGGTCAGGAGCGCAGACGTCAGCAGCAAGCTTTCCGCGCTCCCATGCTGTTTTCTAGATGGCTTCGTCAGTTCTCATGGGATTCGCAAGAACTAACAAAGCCATTTAGAAAACAGCATGGGCGCAAGCTGGAGCACCGAAAGCTTGCTGCTGACATCCGCGCTCCTGACCTGTGCATCGCTAGTGAGGGAGGGATACATGCTGGGTCACCAGGTAAGGGGGATGATTTAAAAATACTGGGGGGATAATCTAAAAATACTGTGGAGGATGATCTACTGGGGGAAGATCTAAAAGTACTGGGGGGATGATTTAAAAATACTGTGGGGGATTATCTAAAAGTACTGGGGGGATGATCTACTGAGGGGATGACTGATCTAAAAATACTGGGGGATTATCTAAAAATATTGGGGGGGATTATCTAAAAATACTGGGGGGATTATCTACTGAGGGGATGACTGATCTAAAAATACTGGGGGATTATCTAAAAATATTGGGGGGATTATCTAAAAGTACTGGGGGGATGACTGATCTAAAAATACTGGGGGGATGATTTAAAAGTACAGGAGGAGGATTTAAAAAGGTACGGGGGAAGCTGGGGGGGACTGGCTTGTGGAGGGCTTGTTTGGGGCGGGCTGGCTGCCACTACGCATGTCTACCATTAGACATGCCCACCTCTAGACGTGCCCTCTACCCTGTCCCGGCCTACCACTAAACGCTGACTCCTGGCAGCTGGTAACTTCCTCCACCGGCAAACGTAGAAGACCTTCTTCTTCCTCTTCTGTCTCTTTCTCTCGTTCACAGGGCAGTTTAACTTCGACCCCACTAATCCCCTTGAGGAACAGATTCCAGCTGTTACAGGAGGAACCTGCCAATGAGGTACAGGAAGTTATCCACCAGACGATTCCGGTTCCGGAGACAACAGATGAGCTTGCCCCAAAGAAGCACAGAGTGGGTAGTCATTGGGGATTCCCTGCTGAGGGGCACCGAGGGACCAATTTGCAGACCAGATATGCAATCAAGAGAGGTTTGCTGTCTGCAATGAGCCAGATCGGAGATGTAACCGGCTGCCTAGACAGACTTATCAAGCCCCATGACCACTTTCCCATGCTTCTCATCCACGTTGGAACAAACGACACTGCCAGGAACACCACGGAGAACATATCTGTAGACTTTGGAGCTCTGGGTGAGAAGCTGAGGAGGATGGAAATACAGGTGGACTTCTCCTCGATCCTCCCAATGAGAGGCAAGGGGAGAGCCAGGAAGGATCGTATCCAGAGGACAAACGACTGGCTGCATGGATGATGCAGGAAGATGAACTTCGGATTCCTGAACCATGGAGAGGCGCTGCAAGGACTACAGGGACCTGATGGACTTTACCTGACCAGAAGGGGAAAGAACGTCTTTGGCCACCGACTAGCCCGCCTACTTAGTAGGGCTTTAAACTAGGTAAGTTGGGGGAGGGTACCCTCTCACATGCTGGCACAAGTAACCAACTTGGCGAGGTAAGTTGTCAATCCATTTCTGAGTCCGAGGTAAGTACACACATTGAAAATAGCATTATAGGAGTCCAATTAGCTCAAGCAGGAATATCTACACAGAGACATAGAAAACATAAGGTATGGAGGGCTATGTACGTTAATGCCCACAGTTTGGGCAATAAGATTCTGGAATTAGAGACGGAAATGAGGAACGCCGACCTAGATGTGGTGGCGATATCCGAGACTTGGTTCACGGACTCCCATGGGTGGGATATGGCTATACTGGGATACAACTTACTTCGGTGGGACAGAGAGGGTAAAATGGGAGGAGAGGTAGTACTATACACTAAAGAGGACATCAAAGTTACCAAAATTGCAGATGTCAAGTACACCGGGGAATCCCTCTGGGTGAATTTGGCTAGGGGGAAGGACAAATGCCTGTATCTTGGTGTAGTATACAGACCTCCAAAACAACAGGAGGACATGGATATAGAATTAGTCAAAGACATTGAGAATATCATTTTGCGTGGAAACACAGTATTGTTAGGAGACTTCAATATGCCTGATGTGGATTGGAACAAACTTTCCGCTACGACCAGCGGCAGCAGGAAGCTATTAACCTCTATAAAGGGAGCAAGTCTCAAACAAATGGTATTAGAGCCCACTAGGGATCGGGCAATACTAGACCTAATACTCACCAACGGAGAAAGTGTCACAGAGGTCTCGGTAGGCGATACGTTGGCCTCCAGTGACCACAACATGATATGGTTCAACCTCAGGAAAGGTTTCACTAAGTCAAGCACATCAACCAAGGTCCTCAACTTTAAGGGCACAAACTTCGAAAGCATGGGAAATTTCGTCCAAAACCATGCCGAAACAGATAATGTAGAGGTAATGTGGTCAACTCTGAAATCAACCTTACACAAAGCAACCAACCGCTACGTCAAATCAGTAAGTAAACGGCGAAGAAACAATAGACCACAGTGGTTCTCTGCGGAGATCTCAGACCTCATAAAAAAGAAGAAAAGAACATTCATCCTCTACAAACTATCAGGGAAGCGAGAATCCAAGGAAGACTAACTGGCCAAGTCAAAAGAGGTCAAAACAGCAGTCAGGGAGGCCAAACTCCGAATGGAGGAGAACCTTGCGAAGAACATCAAGAAGGGCGATAAATCCTTCTTCCAGTATATTAGTGACAGAAAAAGAAACACAGATGGGATAGTACGCCTTAGGAAACCAGACATGAACTATGTAGAATCGGACTCCGACAAAGCCAAACTTTTAAATAAATACTTCTGCTCAGTCTTCACTTGCGAGGCGCCGGGATCCGGCCCTCAGCTGCCGACGAGGGAAAACTCAGAAGACCCGTTTCAAAATTTTGAGTTTACGCCCAGCTGTGTCTACGAGGAGCTATCAAGACTCAAGGTGAACAAAGCTATGGGACCGGACAAACTACACCCCAGGGTGCTCAGGGAGTTGAGTAACATCCTGGCGGAACCGTTATCCACGCTCTTCAATCTTTCCCTAAGTACAGGAAGAGTCCCATTGGATTGGAAAATGGCTAACGTCATTCAACTCCACAAAAAGGGATGCAGGACGGAGGCTGAGAATTATAGACCGGTGAGTCTCACATCGATAGTGATTAAACTTATGGAAACATTAATCAAACGCCAATTGGATACGATCCTGAATGAGGAGAATCTACGAGACCCCCATCAACATGGTTTTACAAAGGGAAGGTCCTGCCAATCAAATCTGATCAGCTTCTTTGACTGGGTAACAAGAAAGCTGGATATAGGGGAGTCCCTGGATGTCGTGTACTTGGACTTCAGCAAAGCATTTGATAGCGTCCCACACCGCAGGTTATTGAGCAAGATGGGTTCGATAGGACTGGGTGAAACATTAACCGCATGGGTTAGGGACTAGCTTAGAGGTAGACTTCAGAGGGTAGTGGTAAACGGTACCCTCTCCGATACGACAGAGGTGATCAGCGGAGTGCCGCAGGGCTCTGTCTTGGGCCCGATCCTTTTTAACATCTTCGTAAGAGACTTGGCTGAGGGGCTTCGAGGTAAAATTACATTATTCGCCGATGATGCCAAACTATGCAACATAGTAGGCAACCGCACAACAGATGAAAGCACAGTGCCCGACAAAAGCTCAATGCCCGACAGTATGACGCAGGACCTACTCCTGCTGGAGCATTGGTCAAGGACGTGGCAACTAAGTTTCAATCTAAGTCAAAAATAGGAGAGGTGAGGATGATTGTACAAACAAAATTTTTACAAACAAAATTTTCAGGGCTGAGAAGTCAAAAATAACTAAGTTTCAATGCCAAAAAAATGCAAGGTCATGCACCTTGGCGGCAAAAATCCATGCAGGACTTACACCCTAAATGGTGAGATCCTAGAAAGGACTGTAGCAGAACGTGACTTGGGGTGATTATTAGCGAAGACATGAAGACTGCCAATCAAGTGGAGAAAGCTTCATCCAGGGCTAGACAAATCATGGCTGTGTTCGTAGAAGTTTCATCAGCCGTAAGCCCAAGGTCATAATGCCGTTGTACAGATCCATGGTGAGACCCCATCTGGAATATGGTGTACAATTCTGGAGGCCGCATTATCAAAAAGATGTGCGGACAGTTGAGTCGGTTCAGCGAATGGTCACCAGGATTGTCTCAGGACTCAAGGATCTCCCATATGAGGAACGACTGGGTAAGTTGAAGCTGTACTCACTCGAGGAACGCAGAGAGAGGGGAGACATGATCGAGACGTTCAAATATGTCACGGGCCGTATCGAGGTGGAAGAGGATCTCTTTTTCCTTAAAGGACCCACGGCAACAAGAGGGCATCTGTTGAAAATCAGGGGTGGGAAATTTCATGGCGAGACCAGAAAATATTTCTTCACCGAAAGGGTGGTTGATCGCTGGAATAATCTTCCACAACAAGTAATTGAGGTAAGCAGCGTGCCAGATTTTAAGAAAAGATGGGATTGGCATGTGGGATCTCTTTATGGAGGTAGTTAGGGGGTGGGCCATTAGTATGTGCAGACTAGATGGGCCGTGGCCCTTTTCTGCCGTCATTTTCTATGTTTCTAAACCATCAGAGGGAGGGACAGAGTACAGGGCACACCATTTGGTTCAAAATTTGTTTTCTTGGTTTTTCTTCCTCTACAGGTGGATGCGTCTTATGGAGCGAAAAATACGGTACATTAACAAAATTTTTTTAAAAAAGCATTTCCTCTCTCTTGCTGTCTAATACCAGCTCTGGCAGGATACATTGTAATCACAAGATAGAAAATAAAATTATTTTTTCTATCTTTTGTTGTCTGGTCATTTTGTTTTTCCATCAGCTTGGACCCGGATTCTTTTTCTGCTTTTTGTCTATCTTCTATCAATTTTCTTTCTAGTGTCTGCTGTCTATTTTTTCTCCTCTTCTCTACTGTTCCATTCCTTCCTTATGCCTGTCTCCAACGTATTGATTTTTCCCTTTCAGCTTAACTTTTTCTTTTATTTTTTGCTTCTGTCCACTCAAATCTTGCCCTCTCACCCTTCTTCTTTTTAAATTTTCAGCTATCTCTCAATTCTCCATCTTCTCTCAGTCCCTAGGCTCTCCCATTTCCCATCTAAGTATTTTCCCAGCCTATTTCCTTCTATCTACTCCCCATTACCACAGTCCACTGTTCTCTCACTAGTCATCTCCCTTTTGACCTCATCCACATGGCTCACCACTTTCAGAACCCCCTCCCTCACTCCACTAGTCAGGCTATATCTCCATTCCCTTTCTCTCATCCCCCCCAAGCAGAAGCCCGATGACCCTGCCAACCCATCTCCCTGCGCAGCACCTTTCTATCTCTCCCTCCCAAACCCCACGTGCAGCAGAATCCCCACGACCTATCCCACTGCACAACTTTCCATCTCTCCCTCCCATCCCCCACATGCAGCAGAACCCTAATGATCCTCCAACAGCGAGGCCCCAACATACCTCTGTTCTGAAAAGCACAGTGGTGGCAGCACTTAACAGGCTGCTTCACTGCCTTCCCCACCAGGGCCTTTCCTCTGCCGCTGCATCACTAATGATGTCATCAGTGACGCGGTGGCAGAGCGAAGGTCCCGGGGAAGACAGCGAAGCAGCCTGTTCAGTGCTGCCACTGCTGCACTTTACAGAATGGAGGTGGGATGGGAAGGAGGGATGGATACTCTCACGGCCCGGCTGTGAGACGGCAGAGTGGGCCACGGATCGGGGTTGGGGACCCCTGTTTTACATGGCCTGTGGCTGTCAAGCCCAAATGCAAAGTATATAAAGTCTCTTTCTGCAAAGTCTGACTCCAGCCAGGTTTCAAAAATCAGAATTCTCATAACTATGCAAGTTAAAATTTGGCTTACCTGAGCCAGGTTCTGGTAGCTATACATAAATAGTGAAGGCATATGCTGTACACTGACTTCTCCCTTCCCTGGGCCTCCTTAACCAAACTCTAGTCCCATCTTTTATACTTCCTAGCATCTGTCCTCCTGGCTCCACTCTCCCCAAGTCACCTTCCCTTTGGGTGGACTATGAGGCTTTACTCTATGAAGGAGTATTCTTAAGGGAAAGGGGCAGTGTCGTATAGACTCCCTTACAGAAAACAAGGGTCACCCCCCTTCCTAAAGCAAGGCACTACAGTTGAAGAAAACAGACAGGCTGAGGAGCCCTTCCTAAAGCAAGGCACTACAGTTGAAGAAAACAGACAGGCTGAGGAGAGAGCAGAAACACAATCTCTTTGCTCCATAGAAAACAAAATAATGATTGTCTCACGTGCTGACATCAGACGAGAAGGCATTTACTACTATTTGTGCATGTACTGTGCGATATTGATGCAGGCTTTTGAAAGATACAGAATGCTGGGTAGCATTTGCAACAGCTTCTACCAGATTATGTCACCCAGATGTATAAAACAATCTCCTGTTTCTCCTTGAAGAAATTATAACCTTTAACTAGAAGTTCTAAAATTCAAACATTCTTCATGATACTGTATACAAAACATATTGAATCAACAAAATAAGCCAAAAAGGTAATATGCATTAATCACTTTTCACTATGCATGCAACAAACACATAGCAAGCACAATTAAAACAACTTCTATTAAGTCTGTACCTGGTATGGGTAAGCATCACCTGATCCCATCTGTCTTTTGTTCTGGTCAAAAATAATCCAGAGCTGGCTATCAAATTCAGATTCATATAGTAATTCACAAAGCAATGGACAACTTGGAATCACCTCTCCACTCTTAGGCTGAAAAACACAAGGGTCCACATTTTCAGTTCGTTATATTTGAGTAAAAAAAAAAACCCAAAACAGTGCAGACAGTAGTTTGGAAACAAAACAGTAGACATGCAAAAGGATTTAACTAGGTAATAATAATAATAATTTATTCTTGTATACCGCCACACCCAAAAGGTTCTAGGCGGTTCACATCCATTAATTAAGATCCGTGCTGACACACGGATTTACAATATTTTGACAGAGTTACAGCAGTAAAGAAATGGAACGTGAGAGCGATAAACAGAGATTTATCAAAAGTACAAGCAGCAATAAAGGGAGGGAAGGAAGGTAAAGGAAAGATAGGAGAGAGATCATGTAGGGGGAGGGGGGGAGCAAAGGGAGCCGGGGGGGAGAGTGAGAACGGGGGTAGTTGCAGGTGGAAAGGGGTTAAAGGGCCTATTCTCGGAAAAGGTGCGTTTTGAGTAATTTTCTGAAGCTAAGGTAGGTGGGGGCCTCGAGTACCATTTGTGCTAGCCAGGGGTTCAGTTTAGCCACCTGGTAAGCAAAGGTTTTGTTAAGGAATCTTTTGAGATGACATAATTTTAGGGAGGGGAAGACGAACAGCTGAGTTCTGCGGGATTTCTTGTTGGTGGGATTCAAAGTGAAATGCTGATTGAGGTAGTTAGGTAAAAGGCCGAGAGCTGTTTTGTAGCAGAAGCAGGCGCATTTGAATAAGACTCTGGATTCGAAAGGCAGCCAATGCAGTTGATGGTAGAAAGGAGTGATGTGGTCCCATTTGTTTAGGCCGAATATGAGGCGGACGGCAGTGTTTTGGATCAATTTTAGCCTCCTGGTGGTTTTCTTCGTGGCGTTCAAGTAAATGATATTGCAATAGTCCAGTACACTGAGAACGGAGGACTGTACTAGTAGTCGGAATGAGGTGTCATCGAAGTATTTTTTTATGGTGCGCAGTTTCCAGACTACCGAGAAACATTTCTTGACAGTAAGATCTGTGTGATTTTCAAGAGAAAGATGTTTGTCTAGAGTGACTCCCAGTATTTTTACTGTTTGTTCGAGGGGGGGAAACCAGTCCTTTCACTTGGATTGAGGTGTCTTTGATTTTGTCATTGGGTGTGGCTAGGAAGAATTTTGTTTTGTCTGGGTTTAGTTTTAGTCTGTAGGAGCGCATCCAGAGTTCTATCTGGTTAAGTATGCTTGTAATGTAAGTGAGTAGTTCTGGGGAGAAGCTGGTAAGTGGGATGGCTATTGTGATGTCATCTGCAAAGATGAAGAATTTGAGCTTGAGATTATGAAGGAGGTTGCCCAGGGAGGCGAGGCAGATGTTAAATAGGATGGGGGACAGGGGGGAGCCCTGCGGAACACCGCAGGAATTATCCCAGCTATATGAGGATGAGTCGTTTTTGAATACCCTGTAGGATCTGTTTCGTAGGAACCCGTGAAACCAGTTGAGGACCTGGTCGGAGATGCCAATGTGTGTCAGGCATTCTAGGAGGATGTTGTGGTCGACTAGGTCAAACGCACTACTTAGGTCGAATTGAAGGATTAAGGCGCTGGAGCCCTGGCTGAAGAGTGTGTGCAAGTGGTCAAGTAAGGCTGCTATAATGGTTTCGGTGCTATGGTCTGCGCGAAAGCTAAGTATGTTGAATTTATCCGGATATGCTGTAAGTTCATCTTTTACCACCCCTTCTGCTATTTTGGTGAATAGAGGGATGCTAGCGATTGGTCTGTAATTAGATGGGACGTTTGGGGGTTCTTTCGCGTTTTTTATGATTGGGGTTAACATAATATGGCCTTGCTCTGGAGGGAAGTTTCCTGAGGAGAGTAGGAAGTTGACCCAGGTAAGCATGTTGGCTTTGAAATGGATCGGAGCAGTTTTCCTGATGTTTGGGGGGCAGGTGTCCAGTTTGCAGAAGGAGTTAGAATATTTATTGTAGAATTTGTTGAAGGTTTTCCAGTTGAGTGTTGTGAATTGGTTCCAGTTTAGATCTGCTCTGGACCCTTGGTCTGGTTTATATGTGTCGGTGTCTGGGAGAATGGGAAAGAGCTCAAGGGGGTTGGACGAGATAGGTAAGGTAAATCTTAGTTTTTGGATCTTGGAGGTGAAGAAGTCGGCTATGGTGTTTGCGGTTAATGTGGATTCTTCATGGTTGTTAGTGAGTGTCTCGATGTTGTATAAGTCATTAACCAGCTTAAAGAGGTTGCTACTGTTATTAGTAGAGTCACCAATTTTGTGTGAATAGAATTTTTTTTGTTTTTCCATGGTGAGGTTTTTTTAGGTTTTTAGTTTAAGTCTCCAGGTTACTCTGTGTTCCTGGGATCTGGACTTTAGCCAAAGTCTTTCAGATTTTCTAAGGTCCCTTTTCATCAGAAGCAGTTCTGCGTCGAACCAACCCTCCTGCTTTGTGGTTCTGATTTGGCGGGTTTTTATGGGGGCAATTTTGTTTAATATGTTTGTGCTGTCAGTTATCCAGGCGGTCATACGTTGTTCTATTTCTTCTCTTTGTGTTCTTTTCATAGCGTGACCAGAATTCCTCTGGGTCTATCTTACCCCTGGTTGTATGAGTTTTGATGTTGCTGGTTATGTTATTTTTTGGGGGGTTTTGTTGGTAGCCAATGGAAAATTCACAAAGTCTATGATCAGACCATAGGTATTGAACCTCGCAGGCCGCTCTCCATATGGTAGCATGTTGCTTCTGACGCGATCGCGTCAGAGGGAACATGCTTCATGTGGAGAGCGGCCTGCGAGGTTTGCTAGAGCTGGCCACGAACCTCATCAGGCCGCTTCAAACAGGAGCGGCAGCGGTTGGTGCGGGAGGGGGGAGTCGTCGGGCTGTGGAGGCGATCGTTGGCTGGCTGTGGTCCCGGCTTGGAGAGGGCAGGGGTTGTCTGCCCAGCGTTTTCCGATTTGTGTTGCTGCCGCATCCGCACTCTTGCTGGCCAAGTAAGGCTGGGGAGTCGCGCATGCGCACTCCTGCAAGGCCACGGACCTACATATTGGATCAGGGAAAACGGAAGGACGCAGTTGAGTGCGCATGCGCGGCTAGCGTTTTATTATTTCAGATGCTTCCGAGAAATCCTCTTTGGCTAGGGTCCATTTTTTGGGTGGGATATAGAATAAAGTGATTGTTAGGGGGGCGGCCATGGATTTGGAATTGAGAGAGCAGGCTAGTATTTCAGAGTTAGGAGAGGATATGGTGTTGAGTACTGTGAACTTGAGCTGGTCTCTAAAGATTATTGCTAGACCTCCTCTTCCTAGGTTCTGGCCAGGGTGAGAAACTTGAATCCTGGGGGCAGACAGTCTTTGATTATGATATCCTTGTCTGAGTGCAACCAGGTTTCAGTGAGTAGGACAAAATCAGGGTTAGTTTCAGTCAGGAAACTTCTACTGGATAAATCCCACTGGCTTGTCCTCCAGTTAGGGGACAGAGTCACAGACTTAACACGTTAGTGGTGATTTTCAGTCTGTTAACTGGGTTCAGTACCTAGACAAAGTTAGGACAGCAAAAGATATACTGTAGATAACTTCCAGTGGCTGCCTACGACTTGGATATTCAAGGCCATTATCCAGATTAGGACTGGCATTGGCTATAAGAACATAAGAAATGCCTCTGCTGGGTCAGACCCGAGGTCCATCGTGCCCAGCAGTCCGCTCACGCGGTGGCCCAACAGGTCCAGGACCTGTGCAATAATCTTTTATCTATACCCCTCTATTCCCTTTTCCAGTAGGAATTTGTCCAATCCTTTCTTGAACCCCAGTACCGTACTCTGCCCTATTACGTCCTCTGGAAGCGCATTCCAGGTGTCCACCACACGTTGGGTAAAGAAGAACTTCTTAGCATTTGTTTTGAAACTGTCTCCTATCAACTTTTCCGAATGCCCTCTTGTTCTTTTATTATTAGAAAGTTTGAAGAATCTGTCCCTCTTTACTCTCTCTATGCCCTTCATGATCCTATAAGTCTCTATCATATCTCCTCTGTTTTTGAAAATATTTTCTTACCTGTTTCTTTGTTCTACTGCTTCTCTTTCAATTTTATTTATTTGAAGGATAATTTTATAAAGCTTTTTTCATATGTAAACCCTGTTTTACACATGGAACAGCATTTTATAAAATTGTGTGAAAATGTGTGTGTATGTGTGTGAAACAAGAAAAGTGTTCTATTTCAAGTTTATTGTATATTTGATTAATCGCTTATTCAAATTTCTAAGCGATGGACATATCATTAAAATTACATACAATTAAGGGAGCAGCAAAACAAGGAGAAACTAAATATACGTAACATGTTAAAGACTAACAGTACAAACATGCAAAAACGAGAGGAAAGGATGGGTAGAGAAATACAAATTGCTGATAGAAAAGAAGACAATTATGGTAAAAAACAATAGGGGGGAATAAACAATGAACCTTAAAAAGATTATGGAAATGAAATAAAACTCCTAGTCAAGTTTTTAAGTAACAAAAGCATTGTTAAAAAGAAAAGCTTTTTAGTTTGCTCTTAAATGTATCTAAATTTTTTCTTCTCTTAAATAAATGGGGAGGGAGTTCCATGTTTGAGGAGCTGTAACAGAAAAAATAAAATGCCGCCATGTATTTCTATGTGATCTGCATATAGGTATTCTTGGCTCTGTACTTTGGGCACAGCACAGACATTGTTGCAAAGTATAAAGTCAAACCTCGGTTTGCGAGTGTTTTGCAAGACGAGCAAAACACTGAGCAAACTTTTGTCTTGCAAACCAAGCACCACCCCAATAAACGAGCACTTACAGCTTCAGGCAGCGCCGCTTCAGGGGGATGCCTCTTCCATCTGCCGGCCAGCCTTCCACGCTGGGTGCCTTTCGCACCATGTTGGAGAGCCTCTGAGCCCACACAGCCAAGCACAGTCCCACCTGCACGTTGCGTATGATCATGCACAACGTCAATCATCGATGTGCGTGTTTATACGTGGAGCGCATGTGGAACAGCACTCAGCTGCATGGGCTCAGGGGTTCTGCAGCATGGTGTGGAGGGCTGGCTAGCGGACGGAGGAGGCATCTCCTTGAGGCGGCGCTGCCTGCAGCTGTACAAGGACCTTGATGGTTGCATGCGGCTGGCCACCTACAAACTGCAGCACCCAGTACCTGACAGGTACAAATCCCTGGGCCACCCCTTGCCACTTCCTCCCAGTTCCTTGGCAACTTTTGGGTTGTGGAACGAATTGTCAGCATTGCCATTAAGGCCTATGGGGAAAGTTGCTTTGATATACGAGTATATTGGATTACAAGCATGCTTCTGGAACAAATTATGCTCGTAAACCAAGGTACCACTGCATACTCGAATATAGGATGAGATTTTGGGGCCAAAAAAATGGCCCCAAAATGGGAGTCTTGTCCTATATTCGGGTCATCACCCAACCTCCTCCCTGACTTGATGCAGGCCTCATAGGCCAGGACAGGAGAGATCCCTCCTGTCTCCTGGCCGATGCAAATCATTTTCTTAATCCCCCTCCTCCCCGTGTACCTTTTCTGCTACCCCCTCCCCTCCGATACCTTTTTAGTTAACCCTGGTGGTCCAGCTGTTTATGGGCAGAACTGCACTCCTGCCCTGAGCACCTCCTTCGACTCGCCGATCAGGGCTCGCGGCGCACAGGCATGAGCTTCTCGAGCTCCTGAGTGGCCCTGCACTGCTAGCAGAATGGCTGCTGCCAGGTCCCGCGAGTCTCACAAGAACTGGCGGCAGCCATTCTGCTAGTGGTGCAGGGCCACATGGGAGCTCTAGAAGTTTGCTTCTGCGTACCTGTGCGCCGCAAGCCACAATCGGCAAGTCGAAGGACCACCAGGGATAACTAAAAAGGAACCGGGGGGAGAGGGGGGGAAGAAGCAGAAAAGGTACGCGGGGAGGAGGGGGATTTTAAAAAATGATTTGCATTGGCCTGGCCGGGAGACCAGAGGGATCTTTCCTGTCCCGGTCCGGCCTACCACTAGACCACCAGAGATGGAAGCGAAGGTGGGACAGGGTGCAGAGCCTAGCAGGGAGGGGGACAGGGTGCAGTGCAGAGCCTGGAAAGTAGTGAGGACGGCTGGCTGCATAGCCTGGCAGGGAGGGGAGCTGGCTGCATAGCCTGGTAAGGCAAGGAGGGAAGGGGGCTGGGTACAGAACTTGGCAGGGAGGGGGTGAGGGAGAGGAATCTGGGTGCAGATCCTGGCAGAGCATGGCACTTGAATATTAAATCCCCGTCTTATATTCGAGTCAACCATTTTTCCTTTTTGGGTGGATGGGGGTCTCGACTTATATTCGGATCAACTTATATTCTAGTATATACGGTAAATGTCAATTCTGTAATGGAACACTATCGTTAGACACATCAATGGCAAGAAATTAGAGCCTATTCTATAATGGCTTCTGGGTGCCCAGATTCTGTTATAGAAAAATAGTGTAACCTGGCATCTGCATTTATAGCATTTTATGCACACCCAGTTATACTAGGTGCTGATCTGGTTTAAATGTGGGTGTATAAATGCGGCAGGTGTCTGCATAACTTACAGTATTTCTTAAGTCATGGGCATAATTGGGAGCCCCATCCATTGCCCACCCATGTTCCCTTGCATTTTATACAGTATACACTAGTGCTGCCCGATTCAGGAAAAAAATTTTCGATTCAATTCAACCTATTGAATCAAATTTTCGATTCGATTTTCCTGCCCAATTGGGTGTTTTTTTCAAACATCCTGGTGGGTTTATTTTACAGCCTTTTCACCCCTTTTATAGACTCTTCACCCCCATTTGCCCTCTCCTACCCACACTGGTGCTATGGTGTAAACAAAATAAACAAACAAAAAAGACTTTTCCTCGCTCTGTTAAATCCTAACTCACGTTCGTGGTCTAACACCAACTCTGGCAGGATATACATTTCAAATCTGACATATTGTAATCACAAAACAGAAAATAAAATGATTTTTTTCTACCTTTTGCTGTCTGGTCATTATTCAAATCATGTTGGACCCAGGCTCTGGTTGTCTTCTGATAACTCGCTTGCTAGCTCCATGCTAACCATCCATCTTCCATCTGTGTCCTCCCCTTCCATTTCCCTTCCTTTCCTCTGGTCTGGCATCTGTCTCCTTCCCCCCCCCCCCCAAAGCCCTGACATCTCTCCCTCCATGGTCTAGTATCGCCTTTCCTTTCCTTCCCTCCCATGGTCTTGGCATCTCTCTTTCCTCTCCTCTCTCTTCCTGGACTTCCTTCTCCCTTCCCCCTCCGTCCCTTTTTCTCCCCAATTGGGTGCAGCAGCATTTCTCTTCCCCTTCCCCCATACCCTCATTTTCTTCCTCCACTACTCTTCCCCATTCCCCCATCCACTCTCCTCCTCCAGTGCTCTCCCCTCAGTCCTGCTGCAGCTTTCCCTCTTCCATTTTAAGCCAGCAGCACTCTCCTCTGTTCCCAATCCAGCAGCGCCTCTCCCTTTCACCTCCCTCCACCACTCAGCTCCAACAGCACCTTTCCCTCCCCTCCTCTCTACTTCCATTGCCCCCACCGACTAGCTGCAGCACCTCTCCTTTCCACATCCAGGGCCAGCAGCACCTCTCCTCTCCGACTAGCAGGGCTCCTCTCCCTTCCCTTTCTCTCCCCTCTCCCCCCTTACCCACTCACCTCCCAGGTCTAGCAGCACCACTCCCTCTCTTCTCTTTTTCTCATCTCCTATCAGCACCCCTCCCTCTTATCTCCCAGGTCCATTGGCACCACTCCTCCCTCCCGATTAACAGGCTCTCACCGGCTTCGGGATTCCCTGGCCTGACTTGGCACAGCCTGAAGTTTTGTGTTCAACTCCGGCCAAAGAAAGTAAAAAAGAAAAAAAAAAAACCGAAAAAATAGGAGATTTTTCAAACCCTCCCCATAACACTAGCCTGGACAAGCAGCAGCACTACTCTCTCCTTATTGTAATTTGCCTGACTGCTGCCGTAGCTTTAGTGAGTCAATTCCCTCCAGCAGCCTCAGGGCCTCTGCTATGCCGTCCCACCTCTGAGGAAGAAGGAAGTTACATCATCGGAGGTGGGGCAGCTTAGGAAAATCCCCGAGGCTGCAGAAGGGAATTGACTCACTAAAGTTACGGAAGCTGTCAGGCAAATTACAATAAGGACAGAGCAGTGCTGCTGCTAGTCCAGGCTAGTGTTACGGGGAGGGTTTGCCTGGTTTTTCAGGATTTTTTTTTTTCTTTTTTTACTTTCTTTGGCGGAGTCGAACACAGAACTTCAGGATGTGCCAAGTCAGGCCAGGGAATCCCCAAGCCGGTGAGAGGGGTTTTAAAAAATGTTTGAGTGACGGCATCGACGACAGCAGGATTCGCAACTGCGATGACAGCTGGGTGCTCACCTAAATTAGCCGGGCGGAGCACCCGGCTAAAAAGCGCTAGGAAGAAGACTGTAATCTCCTACCTCAGAGACAGAAACTGTCCAAGAGCCGGAGCGGCAGCTTTAGGTTAGCGGTGCAGAGAGGAGGGTTGGGCCCCGAATCAGAGAGGCCGATTTTTTTTTTTTTTTTTTAATACAAATCGATTTGAATCGATTCACCCAAAGTGAATCGATTTGAATCGGAAATTGGGCAATACTAGTATACACTTACTTTTGGGAGGGGCTTTGTCTTTTCTTTGCTTTCCTATTTTAAATGGCGTTCTTTTTGTGTTTTGTTTCTATATATTTTGTACACTGTGCTTTTGATAAATCAAACTGCTGTTAAAACTTTTAATAAACATAATAATCATAACTTATAGAATAGTACTTAGCTGCCCAGCTAGCACCTACAAGTATACACTAATATTCCGTAAATTTATACACAGAACGGATCCAGCCAATCCAATTGTTAGGCTGACAGAATTCCGATAGGAGAAGAGGAATGGTATATGGGAATATTAGGTTCTTACCTTGATAATCTATTAGATTCTTACCTCAAGAATCTTAGTAACATAGTAAATGACAGCAATTGTCCTTATTCCACAATTTTATTTTTTATAATCATTTCTACTATTTTTCCCGGCACTGAAGTAAGGCTTGCCGGTCTGTAATTTTCCAGATCTCCCCTGGAGCCCTTTTTAAAAATCAGTGTAACATTGGCTCTAATAGCCTCTTTCACTTCACCTTTTAACCACGCCTGCTCTTGTTTTCTCTTCGTTCAACCTTTGCTGATATGTGGAATACATCTGGTCTGGGCTTCCAAGATAGTATTTTGAAATAACATCCACACCTGGTTTACAGTCCTAACCTTTGCAACTGGACCCTTATAGCTTCTTTTTAATCATTTTCCTCATTTTATCATAGTCACCTATTTGAAAATTAAACGCCCCTACAGTAGATTTCTTTTGCGGTATCAGCTCAAATTTGATCACGTTATGATCACTGTTTCCCAGCGGACCCAACACAGTTAACTCCTGTACTATGTCTTGCATTCCACTAAGGACCAAATCTAAAATAGCACCCCTTCTTGTCGGTTCCCGGAACAGTTGCTCCAAGAAGCAGTCATTTATGACATTTAGGAATTTTATCTCCCTAGCACTCCCCGATGTAACATTTAACCAGTCAATGTTGGGGATATTGAAATTGTAATTGTATTGTGGTAATTGTATTGTGCAGAATATAAGGGTGAGGGGGCCATAACTAATATGGCCCAAATAACCAATATATATATACTAGATACACTTTTATTTAGGGCTTTAAAAGACACTAATATTATAGCTGAATAATAGAGATCCTTCAGTAACCTGTGACACACAGCAAAATATAAACATAATTCACAGAGTACATATTTTTCCTTCATAGAGCAAAATATTATGGTTTAATGTCTGAAACAAGATGCTGGAGCCATAACATAGCAGGCCCCTGCAAATAAGCTAAACATCACACTGATATTGTTTAGCAAATAAAAGAGTTTCTGGAAAACATAGTGTCTCTTCCAGTAGTTGTTTAGACGGGTTAAAGAGAATAACATGTCTGTTTATGAGAACATAGTTTTCCTCTACTTATATAGTTAGGGCAAATATTGATGAGCTGGTAGTTATAGAAAATCATGTGATTGTTTCTGTAAATGAGATATTTGCAATAGAGAGCAAGGGTCAGCATGACCTCAGTCCACTTCCTTCTATGGCTGACAGATGTGAGACAATAGCATGTGATGAGTTAAGTCACTGTTTCTAAGAAACAAAGTAACCAATAGAATATTGCAATTTGTAAATGGAATGTAATTGGACGATACACCAACTACGTATGTTTAATAATGAATTAATTAGTGATAAGTGTGAAGTGATGCATATCGGTAACAGAAATCTCATGCACAAATACAGGATGTCCGGGGCGGTACTTGGAGAGACCTCCTAGGAAAGAGGATCACAAACAGATCGGAGAGGGTTATCATGACGCTGTACCGGGCCATGGTGCGCCTTCACCTGGAGCAATGGTCGCCGTACATGAAGAAGGACATGGTTCTACTCGAAAGAGTCCAGAGAAGAGCAACTAAGATGGTTAAGGGGCTGGAGGAGTTGCTGTGCAGTGAAAGATTAGAGAAACTGGGCCTTTTCTCCCTCGAGCAGAGGAGATTGAGAGGGGACATGATCAAAACATTCAAGGTACTGAAGGGAATAGACTTAGTAGATAAGGACAGGTTATTCACCCTTTCCAAGGTAGGGAGAACGAGAGGGCACTCTCTAAAGTTGAAAGGGATAGATTCCGTACAAATGTAAGGAAATTCTTCTTCACCCAGAGAATGGTGGAAAACTAGAATGCTCTTCCGGAGTCTGTTATAGGGAAAAACACCCTCCAGAGTTTCAAGACAAAGTTGGAATGCATGCAGGTGAGGGTGGACTCATTTAGAGCACGTCTGACCCAGCAGCGACAATTCTTATGTTCTTATAAAATAGCCAGTCACCTGTATTTGGTAAGTCTTTCTGACGTCCCATTATTTTGGGGATGCAGAAATACTTCTCAAAGCTTTGACTATTACCTACACTCTTGTGTGGATGTCTTTCTCTGATCTTTCCAGAAATAGAATAAAGAACTGAGAAATATATGGAAGTTTAGGGGGCAGGTAGCCTGTCCATATGGTTATTTCAACCAAACAAAATCACTATATCCACTTAGCGAAGCATATATCTCCAATCACAGGGAATAAAATTATTATATATGCTTAATCCAAAACCCAGGCTAGCAGGACCGCACAGACCCTAATAGTAAATATATCAATGAGGAGCATTAAAAATTTTTGGGTGGAGAAAAAAGGGGACCTCAGTTGAAAGGCTTCATGGGTACCCCAAAAAAGCTCCAAAATAGTGCTTCAACTCATTAAATTTATTTCGGCCTAATAGCCAACAATTCCATAAAGGTCAGTGTCCAACAGACTGAATTTTCTTCAATGAAGGTGTGCTGATATGTTAACTCAAACAACCAGCACTGTTCATAACAGAAATAAGGAAGGTACTTAGCTCCACACTCCAATGTCAGCAATCAGATGGTAGTTCTCCTTAATATTTGGTACCGTGCAGGCCAGTCCACCTTCCAGACCTGACAGGGAATCCCCATTACGCTTTATTAAAGCTGCGTCAGAGGTATAAATAACTGTTCTCACAAGTGCTCTGGCGAGAAAATAAACTCACGCGTATCAGTCAATGTTTCAAAAATGGCGCTCGAACTCAAAGATGCCAAGGCGGGACTTTTAAATTGCTCCACAGCACCAACCCCATTATGACATCACTACACGAGGAGGAGTAAAAAGTTGCTGAAGCTTCCAAACCGGCATACAGATATCACAGGCAGCCGGCTTCAAACCTCCCCTAGTGCCTCATTGAAGGGGATACATCACAGAAACTGATAAGATTTTTGCAGGACATCAAAAGTGAAACGAAATTACACTTAATAGAATGCCACCCACTCTACCCAGTTATTCAATCCATTTGGGTCTACAGTGTTGCACAAGATCATCCATTTTTGTTCTCTGAAGTAAAAAATGCCTCCTGTTTCCCCTTCTGGTCGGTGGTCTACATTGTTCTAATACAATGCATCTCAAGGAGGTGAACTCATGCCGGCATTGTTTACAATGGGCTACAAGGGGCTCTTCCATTCTATTGATGTTTAAACAGGATTTATGTTTCTGTACCGCAACTTCAAACTTCTTGAGGTCTGCCCTATATACAACAGGACACAATGTCATTGCACACAATAGATCACCCCACTTGACCTGCATGTAGTCGACTCCCGTAATACATATTGAACATGTGTTGTAGGATGAATAAAATTAGATCCTACTAGCATTAGTTGACATGTAGAACAACTTCCACACCGATTATGTCCAAGTGGGGGGTCACCATTAATTATACCAAATATTTTATTTTATGCAGTTAAAAATACCACCTTATAACAAACCAAGGGACCTGACACGGTCCGTGTTTCAGAAAACACTCCTTCCTCAGAGGTCCATGGTTGCTAAGGTATAAAATAAACCGCAAAGAAAGGTATAAAACAACCACCTGTATGGTATCCTTCTTCACTTAAAATGTGCGATGCAAAAGCTTTTGCTTTACTAGTTTTGCCTGTGATATCTGTATTTTTAACTGCATAAAATAAAATATTTGGTATAATTAACATTGCCTGCATCTCGTACATAGGAGTCTGCAGTTTGTTTTTTTGTTTTTGCTTTGGCTGGCGATACTGCAGTTTTCATTGGATTCCTTTGTGTTATCCAAGTGGGGTCACCAGCATATTATCTTCTGCTACAGGTAAGCAATTCAGACTTAAAATATTGCTCAAATTGATATTTCTTTGAAATGAAAACAGAAACCTAGATGTTTCAAAGCAAGGATGAACTCTCAACAATGCAAAGTGTGGTCGTATAGCTTTTTGTAAATGTGTTGACAGGTGAGAATATCTGGTGATAAATGGCATTATCTTCATGAGTACTCTTATATTGAAGCAGATTTTCCCTGTGATTAAATAAAGCACACTTACGAGCCTTATTAACCATCTCGCTTGGATAGACTTGGACATCAATATTGCAGACTTATCTCTATATACTTCAGGAGATCCACATATCCTGTGATATCGCAGGAACTGAGCAAAAAGGATGTTCTTTTTCACATGCTGTTATATGTCAAGATAGTATTCCTATCTGTTTCTTTAACATATATAGAGGTCTCAAAACTATCCATACACTTCTCTATCTGGACATCCCAAAAACACACAACTGTGCTACCATATTTCATCTCAAACTTGATGTTGGTATGACAAGTATTTAGATAAGCAGCAAATTCCTGTAATTTTTCTAATGGACTGGACCATAGACCAAAAATACGCCCAACATAAAATATTGTTGAAAAGGAGAGCTGTATACCCATTTTTTCTCAAGAGTGGCCTATAAATATATTTGCAACTAACAGGGTGAAAGAGGCCCCCATTGCAACACCCAAACACTGCTAATAAAAAGCTTCTCCAAACAGAAAATAGTTATGGGTCATAGCTATTAAGCAGAAGTTTCGACCCAGCTCTCTCAAATGGATCACTATGTGAAGGTGTTAGTGGACCCCTCAGATAAAATCTTTGGTGAAATCCTGCAAATAGTGAATAGAGGAAGAAAAGATGGATTTTTAACTGATAAGGTGTATAAATACCTAACTTTCCAACATTTTAATATCCCTGTATTCTACCTCTTGCCTAAGATGCATAAGAATCTTCAGACCCCGCCGGGCCGACCTATTGTTTCGGCCTGTGTTTCTTTATTGGAGAGAACATGCAAGTACTTGGATATTCACTTACAAGAATGTCTGTCTTCTGTAAGTTTCCTCTTAAGAGATACCACTCATTTTTTGCAGATGTTACAAAGATGAGAGCAGAAGATCCAGAATGTTACATATTTGGTGACTTTAGATGTCTCATCTTTATACACCTCAATACCGCAGAAAGCGTTTTTGGACATTATGTATGAATATTTGGAGCAAAGGAGTAGACCTCAAGTGGTACCTTCAGAATTTTTATATCAATTGAGCTTAATAGCTATGACCAATCAGGAAAGCACAGTTACTTACCGTAACAGGTGTTATCCAGGGACAGCAGGCAGCTATTCTCACATATGGGTGATGTCATCGACAGAGCCCGGATGCGGAAGCCTCGCAAGCAGACTTGCTTGTAGAAACTAGAAGTTTCGAGTCGACCGCACCATGCATGCATGAGTGCCTTCCCGCCCAGCATAGGGCGCGTCTCCTCAGTTCAGATAGTTAGCAGAGAAGCCAACCAGGGGAAGTGGGTGGGTTGTGAGAATAGTTGCCTGCTGTCCCTGGATAACACCTGTTACAGTAAGTAACTGTGCTTTATCCCAGGACAAGCAGGCAGCCTATTCTCACATATGGGTGACCTCCAAGCTAACCAGAATGGGATGGTGGGAGTGTTGGCAATTTAGGAGAATAAATTTTGTAATACTGTTTGGCCAAACTGTCCATCCTGTCTGGAAAAAGTATCCAGACAATAGTGAGATGTGAAAGTATGAACCGAGGACCAAGTAGCAGCTTTGCAAATTTCCTCAATGGGAGTAGATCTGAGGAAAGCTAAGGAAGCTGCCATTGCTCTAACTTTATGAGCTGTGACTCTACTGTGGAGGTGCAATCCAGCCTGGGCATAGCAGAATGAGATACAAGCAGCCATCTAATTGGAAATGGTACACTTAGAAATAGGATGCCCCAACTTGTTTGGATCAA
This sequence comes from Geotrypetes seraphini, assembly GCF_902459505.1. NCBI lineage: Eukaryota > Metazoa > Chordata > Amphibia > Gymnophiona > Dermophiidae > Geotrypetes > Geotrypetes seraphini. Next base: position 121,947,557 of record NC_047089.1, read on the forward strand.
AGGAGACAAAAAGTTGAGGAGAAGTTCTGTGTGGTTTGGTGCGTTCCAAATAGAAGGCCAAAGCACGTTTACAGTCCAGAGTATGATGAGCTACTTCTCCAGGATGAGAATGAGGCTTCGTAAAGAACACTGGAAGAACAATAGATTGATTGAAATGAAATTCCGATACCACTTTAGTAAGGAATTTTGGATGAGTATGGAGGACCACCTTGTCATAATGAAACACCGTAAAAGGTGGATCAGCAACTAAAGCTTGCAGCTCACTGACTCGTCGAGCAGAAGTGATGGCGATGAGAAACACTACTTTCCAAGTGAGATACTTCAGTTGAGCCTTGTCAATTGGTTCAAATGGAGGCTTCATCAGTTGAGCAAGGACAATATTGAGGTCCCAAACCACAGGAGGCGGTTTGAGAGGAGGTTTGACATTGAAAAGTCCTTTCATGAATCTGGAAACCACCGGATGAGCAGAAAGAGGTTTCCCTTCGATAGGCTGATGGAATGCAGCAATTGCACTGAGATGGACTCGAATCGATGTAGACTTGAGGATCGATGTGGACTTGAGGCCAGAAGTCGATAAGTGCAAAAGATAATCCAAAACAGAAGATAAGGAGGAATGTTGAGGATCCTTAGCATGAGAAAAACGTAGAAAATCTAGTCCATTTTTGGTGCTAGCATTGTCTAGTGGTAGGTTTCCTAGAAGCCTCTAAAATGTCTCTGACAGGTTGAGAAAACTGCAGAGGAGTCACGTTGAGAGGTACCAAGCTGTCAGATGTAGAGATTGCAGGTTGGGATGAAGCTGAGATCCCTGATTCTGTGTAAGCAGAGATGAAAAAACTGGTAGAAGGTAGGGCTCCCTGCTGCTGAATTGAAGTAGAAGAGAGTACCAAGATTGTCTCGACCCCCGAGGAGCAATCAGAATCATGGTGGCATGATTGTTCTTTAACTTGACCAGAGTCTTGAGAATGAGAGGGAATGCGTACAGGAAGATATTTGTCCATTCCAGAAGAAAAGCATCTGCCTCGAGGCGATGAGGAGAGTATATCCTGGAGCGGAACTGAGGCAGTTTGTAGTTGTGGGAAGCTGCAAAGAGGTCTATCTGAGGTGTTCCCCACTGTGAAAAAATGTGATGAAGAGGCGAGGAATGGAGTGTCCACCAAGCAATTGTTCTCCCCTTGGATATAGACAGCTTTGAGGAAGGTGTTGTGGCAGATTGCTCAGTCCCAAACCTTCAGAGCTTCTTGACAAAGGGAGGCAGATCCCGTCCCTCCCTGTTTGTTGATATAATACATGGCGACTTGGTTGTTCATCCGAATGAAGACTACCTAGTCGTGAAGATGTTGGAAAGTGTTGAGAGCCTTGAGGATCGTTCTGAGTTCCAATAGATTGATATGACACTGACAATCTGTACTGGTCCAGTGGCCTTGGGTATGGAGACCATCGAGATGAGCGCCCCAAGTGTAGGTCGAAGAATCTGTTGTGAGGACCTTCTGATGGGGAGGTGTTTGAAAAAGCAAGCCTCTGGAGAGATTGGAAGAGAGCATCCACCAATGGAGAGACTGCTTCAATGAAGGAGTGACTGTTATGTGTCGAGAAAGAGGGTCGCAAACCTGCGTCCATTCAGATGCCAGGGTCCACTGAGGAATTCTGAGGTGAAGTCTGGCAAAAGGAGTCACGTGTACTGTGGAGACCATGTGACCCAGAAGTACTATCATGTGTCTCGCTGAGATGGAAGAGTGGGAAGACACTGTATGACAGAGTTGAAGAAGAGTTTCCAGATGTTGTTGTGGAAGGAATGCTCTGAGTTGGATAGTATCCAGAATAGCTCCGATGAATTGTAGATTCTGTGAGAGCTGAAGTTGAGATTTGGGAAAGTTGATTTCGAATCCCAAACTTTGTAGGAACCAGGTAGTCCGTTGGGTCACTACAATAACCCCCTGGAATGTTGAAACTTTGATGAGCCAGTCGTCGAGGTAGGGAAATACCTGAAGACCATGGTTCCTTAGAGCTGCTGCTACCACAACCAGGCACTTGGTGAATACTCTGGGAGAGGAAGCCAGGCCGAAGGGCAGCACTCTGTATTGATAATGCAGATTCCCCACCCGAAATCTGAGGTATTGACGGGAGGCCGGATGAATGGGAATGTGAGATCCAGAGAGCATAACCAGTCATTCTGCTCTAGAAGGGGATAAAGAGATGCCAGGGACAACATTCAAAATTTTTCTTTGACCAAAAATTTGTTAAGAGCCCTGAGATCCAGAATGGGCCGCAGATCGCCCATCTTCTTCGGAACAAGGAAGTAACAGGAGTAAAAACCCCTGTTCTGCTGGTCCAGAGGAAGAGGTTCAATGGCATGGAGACAAAGCAGAGCTTGAGCTTCCTGAAGATGAAGGGCAGTCTGGGAAGGATACTCTCTTTGAGGAAGCTCTGGTGGAACCTGAGTGAAATGAAGAGAGTATCCTTCCCTGATGATGGTTAGTACCCAGAGGTCGGATGTAATTGACCTCCATCGATGGTAAAAAAGATGGAGACGACCTCCTATAGGGGGAAAAGAAGGCAGAGTCATAACGGTGGAGGTTATGCTCTGTTTAAACAGTCAAAAAGGCTGAGTAACCTTAGGTGCAGCAGAAGGTTGAGGTTTTTGTTGCTTCTGAGGCTGCTGTTTTTTAAGAGGAGGGCGATTGTAAGGAGCTATCCTCGGAGCAAAATGTCATTGATAGATAGGAGCACAGCATGTAGATTTGGCAGGAGCTGGCTTTGGCTTAGGTCTGACAGAAGCAAAGGATTTTTCATGGTCAGACAATTTCTTGGTGGCCGCCTCGATAGATTCTTCAAAGAGGTCATTGCCTGCACAAGGAATATTAGCTAAGTGATCCTGAAGATTAAGGTCCATGTCAATGGTACGAAGCCAGGCAAGGCGACGCATGGCTACAGAGCAAGCAGCTGCCCGGGCAGATAACTCGAAGGCATCATAAGATGACTGGAGGAGATGTAATCGGAGTAGTGAAAAAGAAGCAAGGACTTCTTGAAATTTAAAGTGCTTTTGAATATCCAAATAAGTCAAGAATTGTGGTAATAGAGAAATGAGGAACTCAAAATAAGTAATAAAATTAAAATTATAATTTAGGACTCTAGAGGACATCTTGGCATTTTGATAGATGTGACGTCCAAATTTGTCAATAGTTTTCCCTTCCCTTCCAGTTGGAACGGTGGCATAAACCTTGGAAGGATGGGATCTCTTCAAGGAGGACTCGACTAGCAGGGACTGATGAGATAACTGTGAGTTGTCAAATCCTTTGCGATGTAGTTTTATACCTAGAGTCCAATTTGCCTGGAACAGCCGGTATGGTATAAGGGGTCTCCAGGCATCGACCAAAAGTCTGAGACAAAAGCTTGTGAAGAAGAAGTTTAAATGACTTTGCCGGAGGTTGAGGGAGTTGCATGACTTTGAGGTACTCCTTAGAGTATTTGGAACCAGCATCTAATTGAAGATCCAAGTCAACAGCCATCTGACAAAGAAAAGATGAGAAAGATAGCTGATCCGCCAATGCTTTGTCTCGAGAAGGACTTGAGGACGTCGAGGCAGCCTGGGTAGAAGATGAAGCTTTGGCAGGAAAAAAGGCATCAAAAGAATATGGAGACTTGGATGAAGCAATCGAAAACGCTGCATCCTCGAGGTTCGGAAGTGGAGACCTCGAGCGAGGAGTTGGCGGTCTAGTCGAAGTAAGAGTAGAGCGAGGCTTAGTTGAAGAGGGATGTTCTTTAGAAGAACTATGCCTGGAAGTATGCCTCAATGAAGGCCTCGATCGTCGGTGAGAACAGTGCTTGGAAGCAGATCTCGAAGAGCGAGGAGACTTTGCCTCGGAGACAGAAGCAGCTGATGCCACCAAAGAATGGATAGGACTGGAGGCTGTAGATCGAAGCTCCAGAGGCTTGATGGAGGAACCTCGATGCACTCCCAAAGATTCTGCTCCTTGTAGAGAGTGTGAGGATTCCTGCCGAGGCACTTGCAAAGATTCTGCTCCTTGATTCACGTGCTTGGATGCCAGACCAGACACTCGCAGACTCTCTGCTTCCTGCAAAGAGTGTGTAAGCTCAGACTGAAGCAAAGGAAGCGGCTCGACCTTACGGGAGTCTGCTGAATGCCCAGGCTGGATGAGAGGAAGAAGCTTCGGTCCCATATTAGTAAGAAACTGAATGAATTGCTTCTCCCACATGGTCTGAAAAGAAACTGGCAAGGATGGATCCGCGTCTGAAACCGGACCACCTGCTTTGGCTGGAGGTTCCAACGAGGCAGTGTAAATGTGCTTCGACTTAGAAGTCTTAGGCACTTTAAGCACCACCACTGGAACTTTCTGCTGAGCTATCTGACATGAGGAAACAGGGGAAGATACAGCAGGTGTCGTCGAAGAGAGAGCTGCTGCAAATGACAAAGGTCTGATGAGGCTCGAGGTGTAAGCAGTAGAAGCAGGAAGAGTCTCGGTCGAAGGTGAGGCCGATGGCACCTTCAATGTCGAGGGATCGGAGGAAGAATCCATCCCGAACAGCTTCTCCAGAAAAAGATGACGACTTTTAAGGGCTCGAGGTTGAAGAGTACCACAGCGCTTACAAGACATTGGGTGATGTTCTGGCCCAAGGCACTTGAGGCACCGATGGTGTGGGTCCGTAAGGGAAATCGCATACTGGCACTGGCTACACTTCTTGAAGCCCGTGTCAGGCTGGGACATAGAAGGAAAAATAGCCGCCCAAAGATAAGAACATAAGAATTGCCACTGCTGAATCAGACTAGTGGTCCATCATGCCCAGCAGTCCGCTCACGCGGCGGCCCTCTGGTCTAAGATCAGCACTCTAACTGAGACTAGCCCTACCAGCACACGTTCTTGTTCAGCAGAAACTTGTCTAACTTTGTCTTGAATCCTTGGAGGGTGTTTTCCCCTATAACAGCCTCTGGAAGAGCGTTTCAGCTCTCTACCATTCTCTGGATGAAGAAGAACTTTCTTACGTTTGTACGGAATCTATCCCCTTTCAACTTTAGAGAGTGCCTCTTGTTCTCCCTACCTTGGAGAGGGTGAACAACCTGTCCTTATCTACTAAGTCTATCCCCTTCAGTACCTTGAATGTTTCGATCATGTCCCCTCTCAATCTCCTCTGTTCGAGAGAGAAGAGGCCCAGTTTCTCTAATCTTTCGCTGTACAGCAGCTCATCCAGCCCCTTAACCATCTTAGTCACTCTTCTCTGGACCCTTTCGAGTAGTACCGTGTCCTTCTTCATGTACGGCGACCAGTGTTGGACGCAGTACTCCAGGTGAGGGCATACCATGGCCCGGTACAGCGGCATGATAACCTTCTCTGATCTGTTCATGATCCCCTTCTTTATCATTCCTAGCATTCTGTTTGCCCTTTTTGCTGCCGCCACACATTGTGTGGACGGTTTCATCGACTTGTCGATCAGAACTCCCAAGTCCCTTTCCTGGGAGGTCTCTCCAAGTACCGCCCCGGACATCCTGTATTCGTGCATGAGATTTTTGTTATCGACATGCATCACTTTACACTTATCCACGTTGAACCTCATCTTCCATGTCGATGCCCATTCCTCGAGCTTGATTATGTCACGTTGCAGATCTTCGCAATCTCCCTGCGTCTTTTCTACTCTGAATAACTTCGTATCATCCGCAAATTTAATCACCTCGCTCGTCGTACCTATGTCCAGATCACTTATAAAGATGTTAAAGAGCACGGGTCCAAGCACCAAGCCCTGCGGCACCCAACTGGTGACGCTCTTCCAGTCCGAGTATTGTCCATTTACACCCACTCTCTGTTTCCTATGCTCCAACCAGTTTTTAATCCATGTGAGTATTTCACCCTCAATTCCATGCCTTGCAATTTTCCGAAATAGTCGTTCATGCGGAACCTTGTCAAACGCCTTCTGAAAATCCAGTTATACAATGTCGAATGGATCGCCTTTGTCTATCTGTCTGTTTACTCCCTCAAAGAAGTGAAGCAAGTTCGTCAAACACGATCTGCCTTTGCTAACACCGTGCTGACTGGTCTTCATCAGCCCGTGTCTGTCAAGGTGATCAATGATGCTGTCCTTTATCAGTGACTCTACCATCTTTCCCGGTACCGAGGTCAGACTCACCGGTCTGTAGTTCCCCGGATCTCCCCTCGAACCTTTCTTGAAGATCGGTGTAACATTTGCCACCTTCCAGTCTTCTATAATCTTTCCCGATTTGATCGACAGATTGGCTATTAGTTGAAGCAGTTCAGCTATGGTCCCTTTCAGTTCCTTGATGACTCTCAAATGGATGCCATCCAGTCCTGGGGATTTATCGCTCTTAAGCCTATCAATCTGCCTACATAACTCCTCTAGACTGACCGTCAATCCTGTCAGCTTTCCGTCTTCATTTCCAGCATATAGCCTGATAGGTTCCGGTATGCTGTGTGCATCTTCTTCGGTAAATACAGATGCAAAAAATGTGTTCAGTTTGTCAGCGATTGCTTTGTCCTCCTTTACTGCTTCCTTTATTCAATGGTCATCCAACGTTCCCACCACTTCCTTTGCAGGTCGTTTCCCCTTAATATATCGAAAGAACGGCTTGAATTTCTTCGCCTCCTTGGCTATTTTTTCCTTGTAGTCTCTTTTGGCCCCTTTTACCGCCTTATGGGACCTTCGTTGATGTTGTTTGTGCTTGTTCCAGTTTTCATCCGTTTTTGACCTTTTCCATTCCTTAAATGAAGTTTTCTTGTCTCTGATCGCTTCCTTCACCTCTACAGTAAGCCACGCCGGTTCTTTGTTTTTTTCCCTCTTGGATCCCTTGTTGATACACAGTATATATATATTTTGCGCCTCGGTGACTATGTCCTTAAAAAGGGACCAAGCTTGCGCTAGCGTTTTTACAGTGCTTATCCTCTTCTTAATCTTCTTCCCTACCATGAGTCTCATCCCTTCGTAATTCCCTTTTTGGAAGTTCAGTGCCGTAGCTGTCATTTTGGACCAATGTTTCTCCCCTTGGGAGAAGCCCTTGGGCAGTGGCCGAGCGGCCTGACCTGGCAGACGGACGGAAGATTGAATTTTTTTTTTTTAACTAAAAATAAAAGAAATAAAACAAGAACAGCGATTCGTGAAGAAAAAAATACAAACCATGGTTCAGAGAAGGCATGAAGTAACAAAGTTAAATGCAGAGAGTCAAAGACGGACTTCTTGGCTCCGCAGAAAAATGAGAACTGAGGAGACGCGCCCTACGCTGGGCAGGAAGGCACTCGCGCATGCACGGTGTGGTCGACTCAAAACTTCTAGTTTCTACAAGCAAGTCTGCTTGCGAGGCTTCCGCATCCGGCTCCGTCGATGACGTCACCCATATGTGAGAATAGCTGCCTGCTTGTCCTGGGATAATTTAATATCTCAACTCTGTTAAAACTTTCAGATACAGAAGTAGTGATACCAACAACGTTACACCTAACTGTAGCTCTTTCATCTGATAAAAACTGGATCCTGAAACTTTTCTTTAAGAACAAACAAAAATAATTTTTGGGACTTAAGATACTGTACAAATGTTCCCAGATTGGGCACAAGAAATGCAGCAGCGTAGACAAGATTTTCTTGTATTAAAGCCTACTATTATAGCCTTAGGGCTTCTATCTTTGTCATCCATGTAAATGTATTATATATTATCGTACACAAAAATTTGTTTTCTTTGATCCTTTTCAATTAACAATGTTTTTGTCATAGTCCCGACAGGAGAAAGAAAATAACTTAAGTGCTATTTAAATAATATGTGATACTCTATCCTCAGTTAAATAGCCATTTCCATTGTAAGTTTTATTTTAATATTCTTCTCACTATATAACCATTTTGGATCCTTTATAAAGGACTTGAGCTGAATTTAAGCTTATATTTGTTTGCTTGTTTTATCATATTATCTTTCCTTTTGGGGGTTAATTATGTATGCTTTAAATTGTTTTCTGTACAAGGTTTCTTGGTATGTATTTTGAAAACATAATAAATTGCTTTTCAAGAAATTAAATGGTTGAATGTCAGCTGGAATTTATGGGATGGTTTGAGGATTGTGGGTATACTTCTAGGACTGATTCTTGAAGGGATGGACATATGCTTATTTGGATGGCTATAGGGGAAGGGAGGAATGGGGTGGGGAGTTATATGCTGTGGTGTCTAGTGTGCAGGTTGGTAGCAGTAGTCCATGGACTGTGTTGTTTATGGGATGTTTCTTTTCCTTTTCGTCCTCCCTGATGGGTTTTTGGAGGGGTAAATGGTAATGATTTGAATGGTGGAGGGCCGGGGGAAAATGTTTGCTTTTATTGCTGTGGGTTACTCTTCGTAACGATGATACTTTTATATCGCAAAGTTTATTTTCAATAAAAATGTATTGATACAAAAAAAAACTTCACCAGATTGAACAGTGCTGGATTTTTACATTAAGAACAATATGGCCACAAGGGTTGAACCAAAGGATAGAATGGTATGCCTTTTTTTTAATCTGGAGAGTGCTTTTGAGTTTCGCTGGACCCAAAGTGATGTAGTATAACCAGAAGGGTTATAATGGTCGGATTTCAGCATACTGCTGTTCCTGACTGCCATCGGTGGTGGATTTAAGCATGGAGGATTTTGAACATGTCTCTCCCCTGAAGCAGCAAATAAGAGTTGGAGAAACAAGGTCTCTTGTCGGGAGTTGAGTGTTGGGAGTTCTGGAATGATGACTCTTTGGAGAATTGGAGACAAGTCCCTTATATCTGGAACCAAGCTTGAGGATCGGAGATAAGTCCCAGTTATTTTCCCTTTTGTGTGCACCTGATTGGCAGTTCTTCATTCTTAAACCTAGCTGATTCTGAGTTGAAGTTTTTTTTTATGCCTGTGATAGTATTGAAAGCAGCTTGAAGTTGATGAATGAACTCTACTGCTACATGAATTTGAGGCTTTTTTCTCCTCATAGTGTATGCGGTTTTGAATAAGACGTCTTTCAGTTACCATGGAACAGCTTTGTTTATTGGTTGCATTGCATGAGTATATTTGCTGTTATCCTTATTTGTTTGGTGTATGGTACAATAGCAAAATGATCCTTTATAAGCATAAATGTAATCAATGACAAACTTGTAGAAGAAAAAATAAATCTTATGAATAGGACAAACGAGATACAGTATCAAATAATAAATATTTAAAATCACTGCGAAACATGATAAATTTCACCAGAATATGAATACTTGTACATTAAACAGTGGCGTGGAAGAATATTCATATAACAAACAGGGATACCGTATTTTCACGCAAATAACACGCACCCGTATAAAACGCGCACACGTGTATAGCGCGCAGAAATCACGATGATAAGCACAAAAACTTTGGTATAACGCGCTCACGATTATACCGCGCATGCTGCCCGACTCTCCGTTCACCCCCCTGACTTCCGTGCACTGCCCCGCCTCTCCGTGCGCTGTCCCGACTCTCCGTTCACCCCCCCCTGACTTCCGTGCACTGCCCCGACTTTCCGTGCGCTGTCCCGACTCTCCGTTCACCCCCCCCTGACTTCCGTGCACTGCCCTGAATTTCCGTGCGCTGTCCCGACTCTCCGTTCACCCCCCCTGACTTCCGTGCACTGTCCCCCCTTGAAGGTCTGTCCCCATCCTGAAAGCCTGATGCCCCCCCCCCGACGTCCGATACATCCCTCCCCCCGAAGGACCGCCGACTCCCCAACAATATCGGGCCAGGAGGGAGCCCAAATCCTCCTGGCCACGGCGACCCCCTAACCCCACCCCGCACTACATTACGGGCAGGAGGGATCCCAGGCCCTCCTGCCCTCGACGCAAACCCCCCCCCCCCCACCGCCCGCCCCCCCCCCAAGAACCTCCGACCGCCCCCCCAGCCGACCCGCGACCCCCCCTGGCGACCCCCACGACCCCCCCACCCCCCTTCCCCGTACCTTTGGTAGTTGGGCCAGAAGGGAGCCCAAACCCTCCTGGCCACGGCGACCCCCTAACCCCACCCCGCACTACATTACGGGCAGGAGGGATCCCAGGCCCTCCTGCCCTCGACGCAAACCCCCCTCCCCCCCAACGACCGCCCCCCCCAAGAACCTCCGACCGCTCCCCCAGCCGACCCGCGACCCCCCTGGCGACCCCCACGACCCCCCCACCCCCCTTCCCCGTACCTTTGGTAGTTGGCCGGACAGACGGGAGCCAAACCCGCCTGTCCGGCAGGCAGCCAACGAAGGAATGAGGCCGGATTGGCCCATCCGTCCTAAAGCTCCGCCTACTGGTGGGGCCTAAGGCGCGTGGGCCAATCAGAATAGGCCCTGGAGCCTTAGGTCCCACCTGGGGGCGCGGCCTGAGGCACATGGTCGGGTTGGGCCCATGTGCCTCAGGCCGCGCCCCCAGGTGGGACCTAAGGCTCCAGGGCCTATTCTGATTGGCCCACGCGCCTTAGGCCCCACCAGTAGGCGGAGCTTTAGGACGGATGGGCCAATCCGGCCTCATTCCTTCGTTGGCTGCCTGCCGGACAGGCGGGGTTGGCTCCCGTCTGTCCGGCCCACTTCCAAAGGTACGGGGAAGGGGGGTGGGGGGGGCGTGGGGGCGGCCAGGGGGGTCGCGGGTCGGCTGGGGGGGCGGTCGGAGGTTCTTGGGGGGGGGACGGTCGTTGGGGGGGAGGGGGGTTTGCGTCGAGGGCAGGAGGGCCTGGGATCCCTCCTGCCCGTAATGTAGTGCGGGGTGGGGTTAGGGGGTCGCCGTGGCCAGGAGGGTTTGGGCTCCCTTCTGGCCCGATATTGTCGGGAAGTCGGCGGTCCTTCGGGGTGGGGGTGCGAGTGGTCCTGCCGGGGGGGGGGGATGTATCGGACGTCGGGGAGTCGGCCGGGCAAGAGGGCTTGGGCTCCCTCTTGCTCCGATCGTGGATGCGGGTGCGGGTGGGAGCGCGTGCGAGTGGTCGTTCGGGGTGGGGGTGCGAGTGGTCCTGCTGGGGGGGTGAATCGGGCGTCGGGCGGGGTGGGAACTATGTTTGAAAACTTTCGTATACCGCGCTCACGCATATAACGCGCGAGGGGTATGCGCGGTAGGTAAAAACGCGTATAACGCGCGCGTTATATGCGTGAAAATACGGTACTCAAAATGAAAACAAAATACAAATTATATTAATAAGTATTATATAATTACAGAATACCACTTCATGGGTTAGCAGCTTTTGAGTGGACAGATGTTAGTTCTGGGTGCATAACTTTTCTCCTTGGACCTATAATGAAATCTCAGGAGCCAACTCCTATCTTTCATTCAATTTTCATGTCCTCAGTTCTTAATCTTGTTGTAAACTGCATTGAACCCTAGCTGAAATTTGTGGTATAGAAGAAAAATGTATGGTATAACTGATTCCTAACTTTTATAGAACTGCTACCAAGTAATACAAATTCTAAAAATGATTTTTTCAAAATTACACCTTGACCTCATTCACATATGTGGCTATAATAGATCAGTATATGTCAATAATGCAATGTACATATTTATCAATGTAAGTTATCTTGTGCTGGCTTTTACATAGCCACGGTAGAGGTTTTTACAGCGGGCCGGCAAGGTAAATGCTCTGATGCGCACAGAATTTCTATAAGCATAGGAGCATTTAACCTCACTGGCCCGTGGTAGCAACCTCTACTGCAGGTCTGTAAAAGGAAACCTTAATTAATTAAGCGCAAACTGGAAAACAAAACTATCCAATTCTTCAAAAATCATTAAAACCTTACTTCTTAATCTCCAGGTATAAGATTCATGGGACAATTTTAAACACCAAAAGTACTACAGCTTGTTACATTTTAACTTGCAAATTTTAAATATTAACACTTACCTGATGAAAGTTGTATGTTAAAATGATCTCATATATCTGTCGATTATTTGACAAAACATCACGGGATCCCATAGGTTTGGTTTTAGAACTAATGGGTCTGTAATTAAATGATACCATAAGGAAAACATATAATACAATATTTTGATAGGTTTATTTATATAAATAGAAGCATATTAAGCTTACAGACCACAAAGATATATTCCTTTACCATAGCACTTACCAACAAATATTAAAATTATAGTACAATAGTCGGTTATAAGATAATGAATGTGAACTTTTTAAAAATTCTCCAAACCTTCCAATCCTACCAAACTCATTTATACCACTAACCAAATTATAAAACTATCAAACTAGCCATATGTTCACACACGATCATTTGGTGCACACAGTATCTCACTTTCTTGATTAGCCAGTGCTATTTTATAAATGGTATTCCAAATGAAAGCTGATGTAAATCCCCCAAATTCCATAATACTGCATGCATATCCAGTGAACACCCCGACCCGCCCATACACCTCCCATGGCTATGCCTTCTTTTCAGTTGCACACTAGATTTACATAAGCATCTTTATAAAATAGTGATTTGCAGACACAATAAAGGAAAATCAGGATAATATTCCTCACAATGTTTCAGCGGTTTTGGAGTTTTCTGATAAAGATTGAGCCAAACCTTCAGCATTGGTTACTACGGTGGCTGTAGCACCAGATAAAATATAGATTTTGAAAATGTTTTTTAAAAATAGACAAAGGGACAAATTCTATAAACGTAAGCAGCAGTAGGCATCCTACCGTTGTCTAATAAGCTAATCGGGATGCATGTTTTCTAAAAACAAAAAACAAACCCGAGGCTGCTCACCTACACTGTAGGCATCTGTCACGGGTGCAGGGAGATGCGTTAGGACACCTAAGCTTGTTCAAATCTAAGCGTGGTTTCACCCAGAAGCGGCCTTAGGCGAGCTTAAACAGCCCTGGGTGTCTCTCTAAGGCTGCGATAGACGCATGAAATATAGGCCAGCATAATGCTAGCTACATTTCAAATACATATGGCCAATAAGCTGATCCCAGCAAGGAAATCTTCCTGCCTTGATCAGCTGAGTGGCTGTGGCAGGGAATCTTCCCAAGATGAAGTTGGCTGGCGAAAGGTATGCCCACTCCCTCCAGCTACCACCCCTGAACTCCTCGCCAATGTTCGCAGCAAGAAGGATGCCGACTCCATCTCGCTGCCAGCCTCAAACCCCCGCAAATGTACGCGGCAGAAGGGATTGCCCATTCCCTCCCACCACCACCCACAAACCTCCCCACAAATGTTTGTGGCAGGAGGGATGCCCACTCCCTCCTGCCATCACCTCCAAACCCCAACAAATCCACTGGTAGAAGGGATGCCTACTCCCCTCTTGCCGCCACCTCCCAGAACTTCCCCTCCACCCGATGACACCTCCCCCTTCCAGAGCTCCCGGCACCTGTAGCCCCCCTAGCATCCCCCCTAACAGGTAGATCCCCCATGGCACCCCTTTGACCTTTTAAGATGAAAGGCCACTCCAAAATGGTGGGCCTTCCCCTTATCGGTGCATTCTGGGATGTGCTGGGGGCCCAAGACTCTGATTGGCCCAAATGTTTAAGGCCCCACCCACAGGAGGGGCCTTGGGCACCTGGGACAATCAGAGTCTTAGGCCTCCTTCCCAGTGCATCCTGGGATGCACTGGGAGTGGCCTAATACTCCGACTGACCAGATACCTAAGGCCCAGGAGGTAGACAGATTCTGTCAGTCCTGCCCCATCTGCCAGTTGAGCAACAGTTCCAACAGCAACAGCCCCTCTCGTTCCTATGCCAATAATCGATACACCATTTGAAAAGGCTACCATCGGCTTTGTCGGGCCCTTGAAGCTTACAAAGAGAATGAACAGTTGGTAGGCGCTAAGTTCACCTCCGCATTAGATTTGAACAAGAGTTATTGGCAAGTGCCCCTTCCAGAGTGCCAAGGAGAAAACAGTCTTTGCCACCCCACTCTGACATTTCACTATCTTCTCCTTTGGTCTTCATGGGGCCTGTAGTACATTCAATCCAGAAAGCTACTGGAGGGACCTGCTGTAATAACTGTGGTCCCAAAGACAGAGGCAGAAGACCAGGCTTTCACAAAGAAACAAAAGATGTCCACAAAGCACACAACGTGGAGCCAGTTCCTGGACACAGGAGTGTAAAGTTCAAATACTTTATATTTCAAATTCCAAACTACATCAACGAACACTGGAGCCTAGACCCAACATGGGCCATGTTTCAGCAAACTTTGCCTTTCCAGACCCGTGGTACTTAAGTAAGCCGCTATGATTGCCATCACCTTGGCGAAGGAATGAGGAGGCGTTGCTAGTCCAAAGGGCAGATCTAAAAACTGGCAATGTTTGTGCAAGATGTGAGACCACAAGCATGTTCCTAAGAATCCAGAGAGGCAAGGGACTCTCCCGGACAACCACTGCTATAACAGATCACACTGTTTCTATGTGAGAGTGCAAAATCTTGAGAGCCTTACATATATGCTGCAGCTCTAGAATAGGCAGGGGGCACAGGACGGGAAGTACCACTTCCGGGAGTCTGGTCTGAGATCTGACGCTGGAATATGCGTGGGAATGCCTGAAGACATGAAAATTAGAGTGACCAGAACCCTTAGAGGGTCTAGGTCTGCTATCAGACAGGGTCTTATGGTGACTGAACACCACAGAATTCATGAGGTCGACCAGGCCCTTGCCAAACAGCAACTGCCCTGAAAGTGAAACCTTGCCAAAGAAACCTTTGGAAGTGGAATCACCAACCCATTGTCTAATCCAGAGCATTCTGTGGGCAGAAATGGAAAACCCCATATAAGGCATATAGAGCAGCAGTCACATAAGCTGACCCAGCCAAAAGAAGATGAGGAGAAGAATCTATAGCTTCACTCTCCAGTGTATACAGGTGAGACATGTGACAACAGATGCCATCAAAGCAACCTGAAAGCCCAAAGCAGCTGCATCAAAAAGCCTCTTGAGGACAATGTCTTCATGGCGGTCCTGCTTATCTGTAAGCACCACAGCACTTTCCTTGGGTAGAGAGGTACACTCAGGCATCTGCGCAACCATAGAATCCACTCAAGGCTGATCCAGAACCTGTGGGTACTCCAGTGCCAAAGGGTACCAGCAAGACATGGTCGTCGCTAACAAAAGAGCACCTTCCAGATAGTCATATTGCACTGACATTAAAATGGTCAGATCAGGGTGCCAGGGAAAGTTGGGAGACCATGAGCACGCACCAGAAAGCCAGGATGAAGAAGAGGATGGAGCCAGCTGAGTGACCAAATGCAATTCCTGCAGAGATACCGAAATAAGATTCAGCAAAGCCACAGACTGAAACAAGCTCAACACTGTGGGATCGTCCTCAAGTCCTACGCTCCTGAAAGATGGTACAATTATGTCCTTACCTGATAATTTTTTTTCCTTTAGTCACAGCAGATGAATCCAGAGACTAGTGGGATTACGTCCATCAACTAGCAGGTGAGATAGAGAGCACTGAGTTGTCCTCAAGTATATCTTGGATGCACAGCCTCCTGGCCAACCAGCATAGGTCTTCTCAGAGCAGTCAAAATAAAGCACATAAAAGACATGAAACAAATAAAACTGCTATATGTGCTACTTGAACAATTGAAAACTTAAAAACTGAGAATGCAACTCCATCCGAAAAAGTTTGCCAAAAAACACACTGAAGAGTGATAAACACATAAACTGAGACAGGGTGGGACTCTGGATTCATCTGCTGTGACTAAAGGAAAGAAAATTATCAAATAAGGACATAATTTTACCTTCCTTGTCATCAACATCAGATGAATCTTCCAGACTACAAAGCAGTCTTAAGTAGGGAGGGAAATAAACACCGCTCCACCAGTCCCCACATACTGACAGCTACGAAGTGGCGTACCTAGCATATGTGACACTCGGGGCCCATCATTTTTTGGTACCCCCCACCCCCCATCTGTACAAAAAACATGATTTTTAGTAACAAGCCACATGTCACACATGAGTACCTAGGAAAAGGCAGCATCTTACATACTGCAGTGAGCAGTACAACATCAATACACCCATTGTAAAACTAAACAAGCCAGACTAGTACAGATCAATCCTACACCGTCAATCCTAACAGAAAACCATGTCTTTCGAACACACAGAACACAGAAAACACCTTCGCTTAGTATGAAATATGTCATCACAAACTAACCCCTCCCCCTTTTACAAAACTGTAGTGTGAATTTTAGCCACAGTGGTAAAAGCTCCAACACTCACAGAATTCTGAGCATCAGAGCTACTACCACCACGGCTGGCGTTAAAAAATGCTCCACAGTTTTGTAAAAGGGGGGATAAAATAGAAATACATAGACAAAGGTTAAATTGAATCAGCAAGAAGCTGGACTCTGCATACAATGCAACACCACAGAAACAGTGACACAGGTCTCCTAAAGCAATAAATAAATAGAAAATTTTTGTTCTACCTTTGTCTTCTCTGGTTTCTGCTTTCCTCATCTTCTTGTTACTCTCTTCCTTCCATCTACTGTCCCTCTTCTCTCTGCATCTTCCATTTGCTCTGTTACTGTGCCTCTCCCTTTCTCCCTCCTTCCAAATTAGTCTGGCACCCATCTTATTCCCTCCGCTCCTCCCATAGTCTGGCATCTGTCTTCTTCCCTGCCAGCATCTTCTCCCAACTCTCTCTTCCCCATTTCCCTTCAGCGTCTTCTCCCCACTCTCTCTTCCCCATTTTCCTGCAGCATCTTCTCCCCACTCTTTGTTCCTCATTTCCCTTAAGCATCTTCTCCCCACTCTCTGTTCCCCATTTCCATTCAGCATCTTCTTCCCACTCTGTCTTACCCATGTGCTTTCAGCGTACTTCTCCCCCCTCTGTCTTCCCCATGTGCTTTCAGCGTCCTTCTCCCCCCTCTGTTTTACCCTGTTTTCCTCTCCACCCCACCTTTTCTTCCTTTCTCCCTCCCTGCCCATTACCTTTGTGGCGCTTTCTCCACCCCCCCGGCCCGGACAACAGGCCCGGTCCGACAAACCTCCCTGCCCTGTGGCCGGCGATGTCTAAACTGCCTTCTTACAGCAGCCGGAGCGTTGTAGTTGCATATGACCTTTACGGCAGAAACACACAACTTCAATGCTCTAGCTCAGGGGTGCCCACATTTTTTGGGCTTGCGAGCTACATTTAAAATGACCAAGTCAAAATGATCTATCAACAATAAAATTTAAAAAAAAACCACAAAACACACTGTACACTGAGAAAATGTTAATTATCATTCCTATTCTGGGTTTTTTTCAAAGAGGTAAAGGCAGATGACTCTATGCACTGTCACCTCAGTAACAACCATACAAAAATAGACTAATAACTCCCCCCTCCCTTTTTACTAAAGCACAATAGCAGTTTTTAGCGCAGGGAGCTGCGCTGAATACCCAGGGCTGCTCTCGATGTTCATAGGCTCCCTGCGCTAAAAACCGTTATTGTGTTTTAGTAAAAGGGGGGCCATAGTGCAAAATGAAGAGAGCAGATATAAACTCAGATACATTTTGATCACTAAATTTAAAATAAAATCATTTTTTCTACCTTGTTGTCTGGTGATTTCATGAGTCTCTGGTTGCACTTTCTTCTTCTGACTGCATACAATCTTTCTTCCCCCATTTCTTTCCTCCCTCCCGTGGTCTGGCATCTCTATCAGCCCCTTCCCTTGCTTCCCTTGGATGTCTGGCATCTTTTCTCCCCATCCCCGCGTTCCAGCATCTCTCTTACCCTACCCATGCTATTCCTCCCCCCCCCCCCCCCCTGGCAGGATCCGGTGCTTGCTCATTGTTCTTCCCAGCAGCACTGCTGCAACTCTTCGGGCCACCGGCAGCATGAATGAAGTAAACATGCTGCCTTCAGTGACCCAGTTCTGGCCTCCTATTTATTTTTCAGTGACACATTTGTTTGCCCTTCTAAAGCCGCCGCCACCCCAAGCTCATCTTCCCTGCGTCGGGCCGACCAGCCTTCCTCTCCCCGACGTCAATTCTGCTGTCGGAGAGGAAGTTCCGCCCAGCTAGGCAGTGATTGGCTGGCCCAAACTTCCTCTCCGACGGCAGAATTGACGTCAGGGAGAGGCAGGCTGATCGGCTCGGTAGAGTTTTCCGGACCTGGCCGGCTGTGCACCCCCCACTAAGGCTGCACCTGGGGCGGACCGCCCCCCCCTTAGTACGCTACTGCAGCTACACAATAAGCAGCCCCACACCTAGACCACAACTGTGGATATCTAGAGAACAACCATCAAGAAATTGTGAAATCCTCTGCTTCCAATTCATGCTCTGCAGCCTACGTCCAAGGAGATACCAAGACACAGAGTGTATGTATTCTATAATAAGACAGAGGCCTACCGAACACATGAGCCGGAGCAATCAGTGCCTGTAAGCAGTATGCTGTGGAAACACCCGCTGCAGTGGCCCTCCATGAATAGAATGACTGCAGAGCACCAGACTGATGTGAATCCAGTGAAGCAAAACAAATCCTGTTGATTGAATACACTATATCCTGCAAAGTTCCTAGACCATGGAAAAGCCATGACCTTCAGGCAAAGGCATAAAAGCATCACAGACTCCCTTCCCCTTGCAAGATTGTATAGCATTGAGCCTGTAACACCAAAAGTGATGGCTCACCACCTAAAGAAGAGCCCTTCTCAAGGAATAAAATCAACAGAACTCTCAAACAAGGCGAACCGCTGAACAACTTCAAGAATCCTCACCTAAGAGAGGAAATGACTCTTACATCAACACCCAGAGTGCTACCAGAGAGGCAAGGTCGACTCCAGCCTCCAATTGATGAGCTAAACTCCAGAAACTAATAAAGCTGGTGGAATCAATCGGAACCTCATCAACTGCAATGTGAATACTTGACACTACTGGACAGAAACAAATTCAGCTCCAGATAGAGACATACTGACTGGCTAGACCCTATCCGAAATGAGAGCATAGAAATAGTTTACCTAAATGTTTATGCTGTGAATACCACAAAGATGGAGTCACCCCGCCGAGCAGGGGAAATCAGCTTGTGAGACAAACTAGATGTACCCAGAAGAACTGTAATGCCCCAAATGGGCTATATAAAACAGGGGAACAACAACAGGCATGCTGGCCTCCAAAGGTAACAGACCAAAGACCCCGAGAGAATGAGGCGAGAAGGCAGTACGAAGCCTCAGGCAAAGGAACCCAACAGTGAAACAGAAAAAGAAGAGAGAAAGATGAGCCCATCAGGGAGAGACGGATAGAATAAACACAGGCCAACTGTTATAGAAGGAAATAGACAGCACAAACCCCTTCCAAATTCCTATCTGTGGCCAGAAGGCCCAATTCAGGCCAGGCTCATTCCCCTTGCGACAGTTCCACTGATGATAGTCCTCGTGAGGGTGTTGTTGTTGGCTCCTTCTGGATAATGAAAGAGAGGTCAGCTAAATCCCAACCATGACGCCAGGCCACCTGAGCATCCTCACCCAAGAAGAGCCAGCAGGTAACAAATAGAGTGGTTGTCCCTTGGCCACACCTAGGTTGAGTCAATATCCAGATGAATAAAATTTGAGTAACACTCATGAACCTATATCCACAGCGGTGTAGGAGCATTAAACCAGGAAATAGCCACCAGAAAACTCAGGAAAACCAGGACCAGAGATACAAAATACCTAGTCCTATCTGAAGCACAAAGGAAGGGAAGATGGGCCAAACCCCCCCCCAAAATAGGGAAGACCTGCATGAATAACATGAAAGCACCTGAATGAACCTGGCGCTAGTCAGCATCAAACGAAGACAATGACCTACCAAAGAGAGAGAAGAGAAGAAAGCTCAAAGCCCTCCCCTTGGCTACCAGGGCGCTCAAAGAACTGTCCAAAGGATAGAAGAGAAAGTCATCACCCAGAAAACGGACAGAACCTGAGGCAAAAAACCCCAAGAGGAGAAAAAAACCCGACTAACATGTCTGAACCTTCTGCTAGCCAGGACCAACCAGCTGAAGACACTAACCAGTGTCCATGAGAAGGAATAGAAGCCAGTACAGAGCCCTCTATAGGATCACCCTGACACCTAGGCAACTGTCAAAAGACAAGAGGAAACAAGTTGCAACGAAATAGTACGGCGACCGAACCCCCTAAAAACTCCCTATCAGCTTGCCAAGGAAGCTGTAAGAAGTATCTACAGCCTTGACACGGACCACTAAGTCCTAGTCTACACAGGCTAGTCTATAAGGATGGCCTAGCACAGGGGTAGGCAATTCCAGTCCTCGAGAGCCGGAGCCAGGTCAGGTTTTCAGGATATCCACAATAAATATGCATGAGATAGATTTGCATCTCAAGGAGGCAGTGCATGCAAATCCATCTCATACATATTCATGGTGGATATCCTGAGGACCGGAATTGCCTACCCCTGGCCTAGCACATACAAGCCACCAGCTGTGAACACAGGAACCTAACAGAAAGGCCATTAGACCTGACCCTCAAAGTCGGTGTCACCCTGTGAAATAAAAATGTCAACTTAATGCAGGAGGAAGAACCGACCCCTCATGCAGCCTACAAATACCCTGTAGTTAGAGAAAGGGTCTCATGTTTAAACCGAGAAGGTGAAAATAGTACCCAGTGTTAGCCCTGCTCGACCCCTGTAGAATCCAAGAAAGATTGCATTGAAGGCTCTGAGAGAACAGCCCCATGCACAAGATAGCCACCTACACCTAACCATGTTTAGGAGAATCAAGGTGAGAGTATAAGTCACAGCGCAAAGGGCTAGAATTAGTAAAAGTAAACACAAAACCTAATCTCATTGGGTGCAGTCACATAAAAGCAGAATCAGGCGTGCTCAGAATAATTGTGTGAATGGACCGAACAAGGTCCCCAAGGAATATGTGCCTGCAAGAACATCTGCATCCCCCTAAGCCAGATCCTCAATAACAGCCTATGAACTTCCCTTCAGGAATTTGTCCACACCAATCTCAGGCCCATCTCAAACAACCCCAAAGGAATTGAGAGCAGCCGGAGAAGTCAGCCCACACTGTAGACTAGGTCGCTATCCAACAGGCCCTTAAGCCTCTGTGAACCACCGACACGGCCCCCCTCCCAGACCAACAAAGAGACCTGTCCAGAAAACATCTCCTGCACACAAATGCCCATCAAAAAAGTCACCTCCTATCCTGTACCCAAGACAGGGATAAAGTAAACAGGGTAACCAACTCCCTCACTGTGTGTTCCAACCTGGGATGAGAACCTTGGGGTTGCTCCATGAAGCGTTCTCGGCCCCCCCCCCAAATTTACCCCAACCCCCTGATCACTAGGGCATATCGAGTATGCCCCCAAACAAACTGCACCAAAATAAGCTGTCTCCCAAATGAAACTGTAGGGTCATGAAATGGTTAACTGTTGTTTAAAATATTGCTCTGGTCTAATAGCTGAAAAGAGTGTACAATCATCTGCCTAAAATGTATGTCCCTACCTTACCACATTGTAAGCTGAATAGATAAGAGTTTGAGCCATGATGTACCCTGCCCTTCTGTACATTTAACTGTAAGAGTTAGATAAGTGTCCTGCTAGTGACCTGCTAGTGTGAGCTTAGAACCAATGAGTGTTAAGAAAAGTAACACGTGAAAAGCTTTTTCTAGAATTCAGTTGTATAGCCAGAAAAATGAATAAATATCTCTGTAACTTCCTGGTTTCGGCACTTCTGAGCCAGCTTGGAGCTCAGGGGTCCAGCATGCATGCTGTGAATAAAACTTGTACTTTCTTCACGCCTCTGACTTTGTGTGTCCAAGTGACCTTTCAAAACCGCAAATGTGGCATACTCACAGAAGCCGACTGCCCTAGCCGATCCTCTGACTCAAAATGGTGGAGCATGGCCGAGGGGAAAAAAAAAAATAAAATCAGCCTCAGCTGTCCTGCAAGGGTACCTGCCAGCTACCGTTCTCGATGTGCCCCCCCCCCCCCGGCAATGGAATGGCTGCCACAAAACCCCAAAAACCAAATTCTCAGGGAAATTGGGAAACATGCTGCTGGAAGGCTGTGTCCACTCCTTCACCCGCGAATCACTCGAAAGCAGAAGAAACTATACTCTCCTGCGAGCAAGCAGGAACGGCAAACCGAAGGAGCCAAGCTTCCAACTGAGTAAACCACTTGAGAAAACCGGTATTCCATACACCGTGTCTGGTGTTTTTTGTTTTTTTTAAATGGGAAAGGAGAATCAGAGAAGACACCGTAGCATTTTATTTATGTATTTAAAAATTTATATACCACATACAACTATGAAGTTTCCATATCACAATCATACAAAACAAATTTTCCAGTTTAAATACACACTGGTGGAAAGTGCTCAATACCTTAACCCCTCGTGAGCATACTGCTACAAGCTACCTTCAAGCCAGTCAAACTTAATAGGAGAAACGCCTCAGATGCTACAAAGCTAACGTTACTTTGAGACTAGAAAGGAGAGCTTAAATTGTTCATTAGCTCTCTTTCAGCTTTCTATCATAGGTGAAAAAACCCTTAGGTCATGCTTGAAAAAATAAAGCAGCACTTATCTTTAACTGCTATGTCTGCTACTTTCTCTTTGAGTCAGTAAGCCAACGATGACCAGCGTTTCATGATCTGCTGATCATTTCTTCAGGACTCTACAGAGAGTAGCACAAAAGTTTACAGCACGGAACTCTACATTCATAAATAAAGTGTTTATATATTCAAAACTTGCCTGAAGTGCTATCAACACATCGAGTCTGCAGGGTAAGGTGAAAAAATGGCACCCCAGTGTTCTTTAAAACAGTGTAGTGAGAGCTGATCACATCATTGCAATCATGTGATTAGCTCACCCAGATCAATTTTCATTAAAGAACCAGCAAAAGACAACTAGTGCCACAATGTCTGAAGCAATACTCAAGAAGATTCACCTACATATAAAAAAGAATTAGATGTATTTGAAGAGTCACACAATGTATTGAAGAATTAATAAAAATAGACCCAATCAATAGAGGCATTTAATCCATGTGGATGTACTGAATTCAGATTAAAAATCCAATGTTGTTCCTGCTGCAAAAGCCTTAGCTTTCTATTCCCACACGTTGATTTGCCTTGATGTGATCTATGACAAAGCATCTTAAATCATCAAATACATGATTGTACTGAACATAATGTGACACCATAGGGGCATTAGTTAAGCCCCTCATGAAGGCACTACGATGTTCATTCACTCTTAAACAAAATTGTCTAGATGTTTGTCCTATATAGAGTTTCTTACAATGACAAATAAATCAGTAAACCACAAAATCTGTGTTGCAAGTGGTTTTATGTTTGAGTGTATATGTAATCCCATCCACAGGGCACAAACTCTGTGATCGATAAAGTAACACTACAGGTTTTACATCTGCCACATGCAATATGCTCTCAAGTCTCTGTATCTTTTATGGTTGAATCAAGTTAAGGCATGACACAAGGTTTACTGTTTTATTTGTCCTTGTAAGAAACTCTATATAGGACAAACATCTAGAAAATTTTGTTTAAGAGTGAATGAACATTGTGGTGCCTTCATGAGGGGCTTAACTAATATGGTGTCACATTGTGTTCAGTACGATCATGTATTTGATGATTTAAGATGCTTTGTCATAGATCACATCAAGGCAAATCAACATGGTAGGAATAGAAGGCTAAGGCTTTTGCAGCGGGAACACTGGATTTTTAATCTGAATTCAGTACATACACATGGATTAAATGCCTGTGTTGATTGGGTCTAATTTTATTAATTCTTCAATACATTGTGTGACTATTCAAATGCATCTAATTTTTTTCTATATGTATGTGAATCTTGAGTGTTGCTCTCCTTTCTAGTCTCAAAGCAACGTTAGCTTTGTAGCATCTGAGGCATTTCCCCTATTAAGTTTGACTGGCTTGAAGGTAGCTCACGAGGGGTTAAGGTATTGAGCACTTTCTACCAGTGGAAAATTTGTTTTGTATGATTGTGAATTGAGTTTCCAGTCCCTCTTATTTTTTGTTTTGTTTCCACATATATACACATATACATAAAATCTTGTTTCCCTGCAATTACCTTATATAGTAGATAGGGTAAGGGACCCGCAGTGAGCAGGTATCACCCTTTGTTAGCAAGGCCTCATCCTAGCTCGGGTAAGGGACCTGGTGGGGCCCAGGTGTTAGCTTGAAGAGGATGAGTCCTTGACAAACAAACAAAAGTAAAACCCGAACTGAAGGAGCAGAGACACCGGTCTCTTGAAGCAACAAAGTCTGAGCCTTCTGAAAGGGCAAGTGACTGTAGAAATCCGCTACTCCATACTCACGTGGGAAAGGAGAAACCCAGAGAAGGCACCATGTCAGATGGGGTAAGAGACCTGGGAGAGCCCAGGTGTTACCCTGAAGAAGGTGAGGTAGGGACGCAGGGGGGACCCAGGTGTGCCAGAACACCCCTCCATTCCAAATAGCCTGGCCTGGCTCGAAATCCATCCGTATAATCCAGGAGCTGTGAGAAACACATCCAGCAACCTGCTGGAGATAGAGTATACTGGTTGACCAGGAGGCTTTGCATCAAATATATACCTGAGGACAACTCAGTGCTATCTCCACCTGCTGATTGATGGACGTAATCCCACTAGTCTCTGGATTCATCTGCTGTTGATGACAAGGAACTGAAGATTCAGCATACATAAGGTTACCATATGGCTCCAGAAAAAGGGGACGGATTGAGACATCCGGGTTTTACTTCCATTGAAAGCAACCAAGATGTCTCAATCTGTTCTCCTTACTTCCATTGCTTTCAATGGAAGTAAAACCCGGATGTCTCAATCCATCCCCTTTTTTCTGGAGCCATATGATAACACTAAGCATACAGTCCCTGGTCCCTCTCCCCCCACGTCCTTGGAAGCACTGCACCTTGAAATAACGGGTTAACAAGCTGGACATCAGCATAATGACCAGGATCAAGCAGATCAGAAACAACAGTTGACTGAGAAAAGGACATGCCCAGAGAAGCAACGCCACTGGGAGACACAGTGGATATGGAGCGGGACTGTGCCAAGGAAGAACACCTGTTATGAAAAGGCGGGTTTTTTTTAACAACTGTTTCAGAAACTCTGAGAAAGTCTCCGGCTTCTGGGGCGCAGAGTTACCCTCTGATGAGTGAATGAAAAATTAGGTTCTTACCTTTGTTAATATTTCTTGTAAATCCTCTTTTTATTCCGGGAACCCTGGGTATTGTGCATCCTGGCCTGCCAGTAGCTGTAGGAAACTTAAAATGATAGAAGTCTTGACTCCTCCCTCTTCTATCATATTCTGGAGCATGCTCCCTGGACCTCAGTTAGTCTTCAAGCAGCCAAGAACAACTACAGAAAACAAGAGAGAGAGGGGAACTCCCTGCCAAACAAACAATTCTGCTCATATTAACATATGCAAAACAGCAACAATGAAAACTAGAAAAAAGGTTATGAAACATTAGAACCTGAATGATAAAAAGAGTGCTTTAAGGAGACACAGCCTGCACTGTCAGAAGGAGGCGCTAATCCAGGGACCCCCCTTAATATAAAGCTACATCAACACAGTTGGTACTCTTAGAAAGGCTGGTCCGAGACTGAATGCCAACTTACCAGTAGTCAGGCAGTCAATCAGCAAATCAGGCAGACATAAGGCGAGTTCCCGGAATAAAGGAAGGATTTACAGGAAGATTAGCAAAGGTAAGAACCTAATCTTTCATTCTTGTACAATCCCTTTAGTCTGGGACCACTGGGACATAACAGAGCAGTCCTGAAAAACATCAGGGTCGGACAGATGAGCTTGCTGCCAACACCAAGGCACAGAAAGCGGTATTCTGCTTGGCTGCCACATCAACCTGGTAAAACTTGGCAAAGATGTGCAAGGAAGACCATGTAGCAGCCCTGCAGATCTCTTCTGGGGAAACTGCCGAAGACTCTGCCCAAGAAGAGGATGCCCCTCTGGTAGAATGAGCCGGCACTCCGACGAGGGGCTTTTTCTCTGCCGCTACATAGGCAGCAGCGAAGGCTGCACGGATCCATCTGGAAATGGTAGCCTTATAGGCAGGCCTTACGGTCTGGACCTGCAAGGACAAACAGATGGTCCGAGAGGCGAAACTCGGTGACCTCCAAATACCACAGCAAAAGCCAGTGTACAGCCAGGGACTGCAGAACCTGGTTCTGGTCCTTGGAACCTGAAGGAAAGAATGCTAGAAGACGAACTTCCCGATTCACATGAAAGACAGAAACCACTTTCGGAAGAAGGAACTGTCCACAAAAGAACCACGGAATCTGTGAAACGCAAGAAAGGATCCCAGCAAGAAAGAGCTTGAAGCTCTGAACCTTTTCGGGCAGAAGTGACCGCTACCAGTAATACCGTCTTAATTGAGAGATCCATCAAAGAAGCCTGTCCCAGAGGTTCAAAGGGCGGACAAGCCAAGGAGCGGAGAACCTGATTCAGATTCCACTTCGGAGAAGGGAGGCACAAGGGAGGTCTCAGCTGAGCCACTTCCCTCAGGAAACAGACCACATCTGGATGCGCCGCTAAGGAACCTCTGAGCGCAACAGGTCCCAAACAGGACAGACCTGCGATCTGAATCCTGGGTGAAGCCACGGCAAGGCCTTTTTTCAGGCCATCCAATATTGGTTGCTGTACCTAAAAAAGGATATGGCGATACTTGAGAGGGTTCAGAAAAGAGCGACACGATTGATAAAAGATATGGAAAACCTTTCATATGCTGAAAGATTAGAGAAACTGGGGCTCTTTTCCCTAGAGAAGCGGAGATTTAGAGGGGACATGATAGAGACGTACAAGATCATGAAGGGCATAGAGAAAGTGGAGAGGAACAGATTCTTCAAACTTTCGATAAATACAAGAACGAGAGGGCATTCGGAAAAATTAAGAGGGGACAGATTCAGAACCAATGCTAGGAAGTTCTTCTTCACACAAAGGGTAGTGGACACCTGGAATGCGCTTCCAGAGGGTGTCATAGGACATAGTAACATAGTAGATGACGGCAGATAAAGGACCCGAATGGTCCATCCAGTCTGCCCAACCTGATTCAATTTAAATTTTTTAATTTTTTCTTCTTAGCTATTTCTGGGCAAGAATCCAAAGCTTTACCCTATACTGTGCTTGGGTTCCAACTGCCGAAATCTTTAAGACTTACTCCAGCCCATCTACACCCTCCCAGCCATTGAAGCCCATCTTCCACCAAACGGCCATATACAGACACAGACCGTGCAAGTCTGCCCAGTACCGGCCTTAGTTCAATATTTAATCTTATTTTCTGATTCTAGATCCTTTGTGTTCATCCCACGCTTCTTTGAACTCAGTCACAGTTTTACTCTCCACCACCTCTCTCGGGAGCTCATTCCAGACATCTACCACCCTCTCTGTAAAGTATAATTTCCTAACATTGCCTTTGAATCTACCACCCCTCAACCTCAAATTATGTCCTCTGGTTTTACCATTTTCCTTTCTCTGAAAAAGATTTTGTTCTACGTTAATATCCTTCAAGTATTTGAACGTCTGAATCATATCTCCCCTGCCTCCCCTTTCCTCTAGGGTATACATATTCAGGGCTTCCAGTCTCTCCTCATACGTCTTCTGGCGCAAGCCTCCTATCATTTTCGTCGACCTCCTCTGGACCACCTCAAGTCTTCTTACGTCCTTCGCCAGATACGGTCTCCAAAATTGAACACAATACTCTCAAGTGGGGCCTTAGCAATGACCTGTACAGAGGCATCAACACCTTCTTCCTTCTACTGACTATGCCTCTCTTTATACAGCCCAGCATCCTTCTGGCAGCAGCCACTGCCTTGTCACACTGTTTTTTCACCTTTAGATCTTCGGACACTATCACCCCAAGGTCCCTCTCCCCGTCCGTGCATATCAGCTTCTCTCCTCCCGGCATATACGGTTCCTTCCTATTATTAATCCCCAAATGCATTACTCTGCATTTCTTTGCATTGAATTTTAGTTGCCAGGAATTAGACCATTCCTCTAACTTTTGCAGATCCTTTTTCATATTTTCCACTTCCTCTTCGGTGTCGACTCTGTTACAAATCTTGGTATCATCTGCAAAAAGGCACACTTTTCCTCCTAACCCTTCAGCAATATCACTCACAAACATATTGAACAGGATTGACCCCAGCACCGAACACTGAGGGACTCCACTAGTCACCTTTCCTTCCTTCGAGCGACTTCCATTAACCACCATCCTTTGGCGTCTGTCCGACAGCCAGTTTCTAACCCAGTTCACCACTTTGGGTCCTAACTTCAGCCCTTCAAGTTTGTTCAACAGCCTCCTATGAGGAACTGTATAAAAGGCTTTGCTGAAATCCAAGTAAATTACATCTAGCATATGTCCTCAATCCAGCTCTCTGGTCACCCAATCAAAAAATTCAATCAGGTTCGTTTGGCACAATTTATCTTTTGTAAAGCCATGCTGCCTCGGATCCTGTAACCCATTAGATTCAAGGAAGTACACTATCCTTTCTTTCAGCAACACTTCCATTATTTTTCCAACAACTGAAGTGAGGCTCACCGGCCTGTAGTTTCCTGCTTCATCACTGTGACCACTTTTATGAATAGGGACCACATCCGCTCTCCTCCAATCCCCAGGAATCACTCCCGTCTCCAGAGATTTGTTGAACAAGTCTTTAATAGGACTTGCCAGAACCTCTCTGAGCTCCCTTAGTATCCTGGGATGGATCCCGTCTGGTCCCATCACTTTGTCCACCTTCAGTTTTTCAAGTTGCTCATAAACACCCTCCTCCGTGAATGGCGCAGAATCTACTCCATTTTCTCGTGTAACTTTGCTAGACAATCTCGGTCCTTCTCCAGAATTTTCTTCTGTGAACACAGAACAGAAGTATTTGTTTAGCACATTTGCTTTCTCCTCATCACTCTCCACATATTTGTTCCCAGCATCTTTTAGCCTAGCAATTCCATTTTTCATCTTCCTCCTTTCACTAATATATCTGAAAAAAATTTTGTCTTCCTTTTTTACATTTTTAGCCATTTGTTCTTCCACCTGTGCTTTCGCCAGACGTATCTCTCTCTTGGCTTCTTTCAGTTTCACCCTGTAGTCCTTTCTGCTCTCCTCTTCTTGTTTTTTTTAAATTTTTCACGAACGCCAACTCTTTTGCCTTTATTTTCTCAGCCACTAGGTTGGAGAACCATATCGGTTTCCTTTTACTCTTGTTTTTATTGATTTTCTTCACATAAAGGTCCGTAGCCATTTTTATCGCTCCTTTCAGCTTAGACCACTGTCTTTCCACTTCTCTTATGTCCTCCCATCCTAACAGCTCTTTCTTCAGGTACTCTCCCATAGCATTAAAGTCCGTACGTTTGAAACTAGGACTTTAAGTATCGTGCGGCCACTCTACACTTTAGCCGTTATATCAAACCAAACCGTTTGATGATCGCTACTTCCCAGGTGAGCACCCATTCGAACATTAGAGATACTCTCTCCATTTATGAGGACCAGATCCAATATCGCTTTTTCCCTTGTGGGTTCCGTCACCATTTGTCTGAGCAGAGCATCTTGAAAGGCATCCACAATCTCCCTACTTCTTTCCGATTCTGCAGACGGAACATTCCAGTCCGCATCCGGCAGGTTGAAATCTCCCAACAGCAGAACCTCCTCTTTCCTTCCAAACTTTTGGTTATCCACAATCAAATTCTTATCAATTTGCTGCGATTGAGTCGGAGGTCTGTAGACTACACCCACATAGATAGAAGTTCCATCTTCTCTTTTCAGAGCAATCCATATCGCTTCTTCCTCTCCCCAGGTCCCTTGCATTTCGGTCGCTTGGATATTGATCTTTACATAGAGAGCTACTCCTCCACCTTTTTGACCATCTCTGTCCTTCCTAAAAAGATTATATCCCGGTATGTTTGCATCCCATCCATGTGATTCACTGAACCATGTCTCTGTGATAGCAACAATATCTAGATCTGCCTCTAACATCAGGGCTTGCAGATCATGAACTTTGTTGCTTAGACTGTGAGCATTTGTGGTCATCGCTTTCCAGCTATTTTTCAGCGAAAATCTCCTTTTTCGTATGGATTTTTGTTTCGTTTCACTTTCCGTTGCAATACTAAGAAATGAGTTGCTGATATTGCTTATGTTGCAGTCTTTACTACTATCACATCTTTTCTTTTGCCGGGGGTGGTCTCTGTAATTGTCCTTCGTACATACACCACCCCCACCTTCTAGTTTAAATGCCTAGAAAAATATTGTCTAAATTTCTCTGCAAGGTTTATTTTTCCTGCTGTAGTAATATGTAGCCCATCAGTGCAATATAGCTTCTTGTTCTTCCATGTATTTCCCCATCCTCCTATGTACCTGAAGCCTTCTTGATGACACCAGGCTTTGAGCCATCTATTAAAGTCCTCTGTGTTTTTCACTCTTTGCTCTCCCTTTCCATATGCAGGCAGTATTTCAGAAAAAGCTAAAGTGTTTACAAAAGGTTTCACACCCTCACCAAGCTCCCGAAAAGCTTTCTGTGCTGCAAGTGTGGAGTTGTTGGCCAGGTCATTTGTTCCCAGATGGATGACAAAATCAGTGTTAAAATCCTTAGTTTCTTCCTTAATTATAGTCTGTATTTGCCTGGAACTCCTGGTAGCTGAGGATCCTGGAAGACATTTCACTATTTTGGTCTCCTCGCCTTGTGTTCCAAGGTTAATGCCTCTGATGATGGAATCCCCCAACAGTAATAGTTTTCTGTTTTTGGCCTTTTTATTTGTGCTTAGGGTGTGCTTGCTCTCTTGAGTTACCTTCATTGGTTTCAGTCCCACCTCCCTTCTGTTTTCTTGAGTATCGCAGTGCACTAGTGGAGCTAAGGAATTCTGTAGAGGTAATATTTGTGAAAGTGGATGTTTCTGTGTTACATGTTGCAGTCTTCCTGAGCCTACTGTGACCCATTTATTCCTGGGCTGTTTTATTCTTTGAGGTAGAGGTGGTAAGTTGGTATGATTTTGTGGAGTGATGAAAGCTGCTTTAATTGTATTCAATTCCTGTTTAAGTTTGCAGAGCTCCTCCTTAATACTAGCAAGTTGAAGACAGATGGGGCAAGCCTTAAGCCTCCAAATAGTATGTCTTGGAATTAAAGCACCACAGTGATTGTATAGAATAAAGGTCATCTTGATTTGATGTGAAGTGACTTGATTTGAGTAGTCCTGATTATTTGGGTCTCTATATATGGTGGGACTATAAGTCTTACCCTTATTCCTATGAAGAGGAAGAGGAAATAAGATTTAACAGAGGAAAGAGAAGGGTTTATTTTTTGTGCTTTTTTGGTTTTTTTTTTTTAAATAAGAAACAGGGAGGAGAAGAGAAATTAAGCAGATATAATGCTGAAAACCAGTGAAAAGAGCAGAATATGAAATGTTGAGCAACTTATCTTATTGAAGTTCACAGGGCAGCCTTGTTCACAGCACTGCCCCAAAGATAATGCAGTTAACCTTAGAAGTAAAACAGAGCCCCTCCCTTCTCCACCTATTCAGCAGACACAATGGCTAAAAACTAGTAAGTCAGAAATATAGGCTCTATACCTCCTAAAACACAGTATTTTAAACAGAAATGCAGGTTTTATAACAAATCAGTGGCTACCCTAAAACACAGGATTTATAACAGGATTTTCCCTACTTTAGTCACCCTGAGCCACAGGCACCAGGATTTAATTAGAGTTAATAAAGTCTTACCCTTATTCCTATGAAGAGGAAGAGGAAATAAGATTTAACAGAGGAAAGAGAAGGGTTTATTTTTTGTGCTTTTTTAAAGTAAGAAACAGGGAGAAGAGAAATTAAGCAGGTATAATGCTGAAAACCAGTGAAAAGAGCAGAATATGAAATGTTGAGCAACTTATCTTATTGAAGTTCACAGGGCAGCCTTGTTCACAGAGTACGGTATTGGGATTCAAGAAGGGATTAGATAATTTCCTGAAGGAAAAGGGGATAGAGGGGTATAGATAGAGGATCACTATACAGGTCCTGGACCTGATGGGCCGCCGCGTGAGCGGACTGCTGGGCACGATGGACCTATGGTCTGATCCAGCAGAGGCTCTGCTTATGTTCTTAAATTCCAGTACCCGAGGATCTGAAGGAGAAGAGAGATCCTCCTGACGACTGGAACACCAAGCCTGGTAACACCTCTAAGCTTTTGCATAGGCCGCCACTGTGGACTTCCTCTTTCTATGTAGTAACCATCAATCACCGCAGTCGAATAGCCCCAGACTGTCAATAACAATAATAATAATAACTTTATTTTTTCTATACCGCCATAATCTTGCGACTTCTAGGTGGTTCACAGTGAAGAGGGCTGTACAATCAGCAAATTACAGAGTGAATATTAGGTAAGAAGTCACTGAACGGTCAGTGATTACAAGGTACAAAAGGTTACAGAAATAATCTTAACAAGTTACATCGAGACGGCTGGAATGCCGATTTACAGAATTTACAGAATACAGAAGGTGAGGAAGACATTGAATTATCTGTGAAAAAACAGAAAAACGTTAATGGTGCATAGTGTCAGCATGACGAGTAAGGTCTTAAAAAAAAGGGGGAGTTGACTGGCTAGGAAATAAATCTATTGAACAGAGTGGTCTTGATTTCTTTCCGAAAGGCGCCGTAGGTCAACCTGGCTTGATCAATAAAGTTGCCTAACCAGGTCTGCTGTCTGCCGGCTTGAAACTTAAAAGAAGGTTCTGAAATTGCAACCTATGATCTTCGGGTAGGCAAAGAGGTTGCAATTTCTGGTTGGCCTTGTGGGGGTGTAAAGCTCCAAATGAGGTAATAGATAGTTTGGGGCCATTCCCCACACCAGTTTGTAGCAAAAGCAGGAGAACTTGAATAAAATTTGTGCCTCAATTGGCAACCAGTGTAGAAGTTTGTAGTAGGAACTGATGTGATCACTTTTCTTTAGTCCGAATATTAATCGAACGGCCATGTTTTGCACTATTCTTAGTTTTCTCACGGTTTTTTTTGGTATACCCACATAAATGATGTTGCAGTAGTCTAGGGTGGATAGGATCAGTGACTGTACCAGTAGTCTGAATGAAAGAGGGTTGAAATATTTGATGGTTTTTAATTTCCAAAGTGTGGAGAAGCACTTTTTGGACACTGAGGTACTGTGTTCGATCAAGGTTAAGTGGGTGTCTAGGGTGACTCCTAGTATTTTTAAAGTGTTAGATATTGAGTGGTAATGACCATTAAGGTGTATTTTTGTTGCAGTGATTTTGTCTTTTGGGCTTGCCAAGAAGATTTTAGTCTTTTCTGAGTTTAGTTTCAGTTTAACATTAGTAGTCCATTTTTCGATTTCGGTCATAATAAGTGATTTGTTTTGAAGTGTCATTGGTTACGTTGGTCACAGGGATTAGAATAGAGATATCATCAGCGTATATATAGTAAGTTAGGTTTAACTTTTGTAATAAGTGGCCTAAGGATGAGATATAGATGTTAAACAAGGTGGGAGATAGGGGGGAACCCTGAGGGACTCCCGATGGGCTTTTCCAAGAATTGGACTATTTCCTGTCATAGACCACTTGATACGAACGTTTTGTTAAGAAACCCTGGAACCAGGTCCAAACACTTCCTAAGAGGCCCATTGCATCTAGGCAATTCAGCATTATTTAGTGATCTACTAGGTCAGCGATGGCGAACCTATGGCACGCGTGCCAACTGTGGCACGCGAAGGCCTTGCAGCTGGCACACAGGAAGGTCTGCAATTAAGATATGCGGCGTGGCGGGAGGTGAGTGTGCCTGTGTCTGCTTTGCAGCTCACCTGGCAACAGGGCCGGACTGGCCATTGGGAGGACCGGGCATTGTCCCGGTGGGCCGTGGCCCATCCTCCTGTGCTGGCTGCAATCCTGTGAGTGGATGTTTAGCCTGCCTTTCTTCCCCTTAGTATCCTATGAGCCAGGCAGTGTGTGAGGGGGAAGTGGGGGGAGGAAGAGAAGCTTCACGCTGAGTCTGTCACAGGAACTCAGTGAGGCTGTAGTGTACAATAATGTCCGGTGGCTGAGCAGAGGACGAGTGTTAGAGAGATTTGTGGCCTGCTTGGAAGAAGTTAGGCTATTTATGAACGAAAAGGGGGAAGACTATCCTCAACTCACCAACATGGCCTGGCTTACCAACCTCATGTTCTTTTCAGATTTTACTAACCACTTTAATGTACTAAACAAAAAATTACAAGGCATGGGAAAAACAGCAGAAAGCATGTTTAGTGACATCAAAGCTTTTGAGAGAAAATTGCATGTTTTTGAAAAAGACCTTGAGAGTGGACAGTTAAAATATTTTCCCAACCTAAAAATACATTTGGATAATTATACAACATTTGTGGACAGTCATAAAAAACACCAGAAAATCCACAAAGCATATTCCACCATTGTAGCCGAAGCAAAGGAGAATTTTAGTAAAAGATTTTCTCAGTTCCGTAAGATGGAGACAACCCTTTCATTTATAACTTCCCCAGAAAAGTCCACATTTTAAGTCCATGAAAGCACTTGGGATTGCTGTTCTTACTTTGTTTGGGTCATCCTATGCTTGTGAGCAGCTGTTTTCGGCTTTGAATCATATAAAATCTGATGCTAGAAACAGATTAACAGATGACATGAGTGCTGCATGTGTTGCTCTGAAATTAACGCACTATGAGCCAAGGATTGACAAGTTATCAGCATGCATGCAACAACAAAAATCACATTAATTTTTTTCAGAGCATGCCCAATGCATATGTTTACACGAAGCAGTGTTTTCAGTTTGCAGTTAAGACACTTTCTAAGTTATTTAAATATTATTTAAAGATGTTATTTAAAAAAGGGACTTTACATGGCCCTGTTGTATTCCAATCTGGAATTTCCAATAAAAACGGTTGGTTTAATTGAAAGCTCTTTTGTTTTCTTTACATCATATTATTAGAAATGT
Source organism: Geotrypetes seraphini (assembly GCF_902459505.1). NCBI lineage: Eukaryota > Metazoa > Chordata > Amphibia > Gymnophiona > Dermophiidae > Geotrypetes > Geotrypetes seraphini. The sequence goes on from NC_047089.1 coordinate 121,982,337, forward strand.
AATGATTTAACTATTTTCTAATTTGATTGTAAATTTTACAAAAAAACATGTATAGACTCTTTGGGAATACACACCGAGTCTTGACACAGTTAACAGTTTTAAGAAGTTTATCTTTTTTTTTACTCAGGATACATTTGACATGTTATGTGAATAATACATTTAAAATATATTGTGTAACTGAATCAAATTCTTCCTAAAGTCATTAAATTGAATTAAATCATTAAAACATTATAAATTTCCAATAAATTGAAATGAAAACCAAAGGATTGTGAATCAAATTGATTCTCTGACAATACAAAGATTCCAACCTTTAAAAATGATGTTACATAGTTCAGGCAACTTTATAAAGAGTTTTTAGATACTAAAATCTTGTTATTAAGGTTTAATTGACATGCTGGCACTTTGAGGAAATTATTTGGTTTTGTGCGGCAGTTTGGGCACTTGGGCTCAAAAAGGTTAGCCATCACTGTACTAGGTCAAATGCGCTGCTAAAATCCAGCTGTAGGATCAGAGCGTTGGTACCTTTACTAAAGAGATCATATAGGTGGTTGAGGATAGAACCTAGGACTGTTTCCGTGCTGTATCCTTTTCTAAAACCTGATTGCTCGTTAAGTTTATCTAGGTGATTTACAAGTTCCAAGTTGACCAACCCTTCCAGTAGTTTGGTGAATAGGGGGTATGCTCAAGGAGGTGCGCTCAAGAGCCAAAGTGGTCTGGATCTTGTAGAGCGATTGGCCTCTGTGTAAGAAGAAAAGAGTGACAGGGAGACCCAGACCCTGCCGGAGCTGAATCAGCTCAGCATACTCAGCTTCCTGGCCAATCAGGAGCCACCAAGATCACCGCCCCCTCCCCCCTCCCCCCTCCCCTCCTTGCTCTGCTATGCGTTGCAACAAGCATCCTATCATGGGCCATGGAGGAAAGACATAGAGGAGACCCTCCTGTGGCCAGGACTGCACTGAGCGTCCAGGCATGTGCTACTGACCTCGAGCAGACAACTGTAAAACCGATCAGACTGCCTGTTCGTCGCAGTCGCCATGAGGTCGAACGTGGGCCACCCCCAACGGCATGCACTCAAACGCTCTCTGGGAGAAAGACCACTCCCTGGGACCAGGGTCTGACAACTGAGAAAGTCTGCCTGGACGTTGTCTACTCCTGCCACGTGATCCGCAGGCAGCACTACCAGGTGTCTTTCCGCCCAGCAAAATAGCAATTGAGTCTCCACACTCAGTGAGGGCTCCTCATGGCCCCTTGGTTGACATAAGCCCCAGCTGTGGCATTGTCCGAGAACAATCAAACAGAATAGTGAAAGATGTATATAAACTATATTCAAACAAGTTACTGCAACAGGTTGATAGTACTAGAAATACCTATGTGGAGGAAAAGATCTCAGATTCACCACTTAAGGAACATGTATGTTTTCTCCCTAAAGTATTGTGGTGTTGGGTCTCTTTCATTGATCGAAAAACCTCCACTTCACCATAATAGGTGTCTTAAATATATTTTTTGAATTTTTAACTTATTTTATATCAATTATAAGAATGAAACTCCTAGCAAAAAACAATAGGTAAAGGTCAAATAAATCAAATATGCAGAAAAGAAAAATCACTTATCTGCAACTGAAGAAGCAGGTAAAGTGCTTGAGTGCTCCAATATAAAGTGCTAAATGCCGTAGTTAAAACAATATTGCACAAGGAAGTAAAGTGCCAAATGCTCTATTACACTGAGATCACTCATATAGCAAAACGCTCACTCTGCTCAACGGGCCCCGTTTCACCCTATGATGGATAGATCCCACACAAACACTCGTTTCCTGAATCGCTTTCCAGGACCCCCCCAAATTGCCAAAACAGCAAGCATTCTGATACTCACAGTGGCAATGTGCTGCACAGAATCAAACGGCAAGCAGGCTAAAATTAGAGCATACATGAAGATCAGTACCTCAGGAGCTCAGAAATTGGAATTCAGTTCTTCTGACTGCCTCACCTTCCCTGTCACCTCAGAAAGTGACCATCAAAATCCCTCAGGACAAGTAGGGAAGACACGTGGTCTGGTTCCAATTCCGGACACGCCTCCATAGAACTGTGCAGCTTGCGCTCTACCCCTTAGCGGATGAACCCGGGGAGAGATGGCTCCCAATCCCATAGCCCCGATCTGTTCTGCAGGCTGTCTGGGTTGCTTACTGCAGTTCTACTAACAGGTAACCCCCCCAGAAGCAGACAATATAAATGCAAATGTCTGCGATCTCCCGCTGAAGGATGTCCCCAAAGGGTGAATCCACAGCACTAGGGAAAGACCCACGTCAAAAACAAATTAAAGTGACTAGAAATTTTAAAATTGAACACGAGCAGAAGAGACAAGACCCTGCAGCCAGGCTGCAGAAAACTAGACTGGAATTTCCAGGGGTGAGTACAGGGATATGACCACAGAGGAAGGGGCTAGAAATTGATTTTGAGTTCCTTGCAGTTCAAGGCTAAAAGAGATACATAACCTTTAAGCTTCTACAGGTTATTGTACAAGAATGTGTATTCTGAACCTGGAGACAGCCTGCACATGTTGTGGTAGTGGCAGGATGTTTACAGCTTCACCACTAAGAATTCAAGCTACCATCTTAAGGGATTCTGCATCTAGCTGCTAGAGTAGCATTCAGTTGCTTAGGTTAAAGAGTTTAGTAGTGCCTAGCTGGAGAGGGCATTAGGGAAAGGGATTAGGACTTATATACTGTCTTTTTGTAAAAAGTGGTTTATATACAGGTACTTCAAGCATTTTCCCTATCTGTCCTGGCAGGCTCATAATCTATCTAATGTACCTGGGGCAGTGAAGCAGTGACTTACCCAGGGTCACAGAGAACAGTGTGGGGTTTGAACCCATAACCTCAGGGTGCTAGGGTTGTTACTTTAACCACTATGCCACACTATTCCTCCCAACATGCTAGAATTATATATTTTACTTTAAGAAACCAAAGGATAGAAAACATCTTACCAAATCCATGTAATAAATATAAACCACTTTGGCTATACCACAGAAAGGTAATATATCAAATTAAGGCCCTTTACTCATGGAGATTTTGGGTAGCCAAATAAGGAAATGAAGCAATTAAACTTACACCAGGACCTGGCAAAAGAACACTAGTAGCTGAAGTATTTGAAGAAGCAGTAGCACAGAGCATTACAGATCAATAGGCTCAGCAACAAGCCCAACAGGAGTGCTGCAACAGCAATACACTTTTAACTACCACAGCCTGATATGCACCTTTGACTTCCATAATATCCAGCTGGTCCCTGGGTAAGAGCTGGATTTCTTGATAAAATTAGACTGAACATCATACAAAGCGGTCATAGGAAACAGGGATCACTTATTTGGGTAACCCAATAGCCAACCATCAAATCACATATTTTTTCATGGACACAGCCTCATATGTAGGGTTACCAGATTTTCGGCAACAAAATCTGAACCCATGGCCCTGCCCCCAAACCTGCCCCATTCCACCCAAGTCACACCCCGTTCCGCCCCTCGACTTGTTTGCTCGTTGGGACGGCATCTGCGCATTCACTGGTGTGATGTAATGATATCAAGTATGCATCTGTGCATTCGCAGATGCCATCCCGACATCGCTCATTGCTAGAAGATTTACAAAACCTGGACAAAGTGCCGGGTTTTGAAAAGCCGTCTGGACCTGGCCTCTGCTCCACCCCACCCAGCAGGGGAGAAACTCTTTTGAAAAAGCACCGTTTCTGCACTGAGACCAGCATCGGAGCCCTCTCCAGCAGGGCACCTGGCCTCTGCTCCACCCCTCCCTCGAGCCAACAGGGGAGAAAATCTTTATCCCTCCTAGCCACTGCACGAAAGCAGCCTCCATTCTCCTGCTCACCCACCCGAGTTTTGGTCTGTCTCCCCCCCCCCCCCTACAGCCAGCCGGGAAAGGAGAACTTCATGACCCTGCTTAAGCGCCGTTCGTTGGCAGCAAGCCCCCTCCTATAAAATCACTCAGGCTCGGGTTTGACTCCGTTTAAGTTCTACACAATTTTATTTTAGTTCAACTTGTTTAACTTGCTAAGTATTGCCCAATTCCTTTTCTTTCTAGCTCCCTCACAGTGCTCGTCGGATAGAAACATAGAAACATAGAAAGATGACGGCAGAAAAGGGCTATAGCCCATCAAGTCTGCCCACTCTACTGTCCCACCCCATTAAGTCAGAGTGCTGCTCGACCCACGTAGAGATCCCACGTGGATGTCCCATTTATTCTTAAAGTCGAGCACGCTAGTGGCCTTGATCACCTGCACCGGTAGTTTGTTCCAGTGATCCACTACCCTTTCTGTAAAGAAATACTTCCTGGTGTCACCACCAAATCTCCCTCCTCTGAGTTTGAGCGGGTGCCCCCTTGTGACTGAAGGTCCCTTAGGAAAGAATATGTCGTTTTCCACCTCGACACGACCTGTGACGTACTTAAATGTCTCAATCATGTCACCCCTCTCCCTGCGCTCCTCTAGAGAGTAGAGCTGTAACTTGCTCAGTCTTTCCTCGTATGAGAGACCCTTGAGTCCGAAGACCATCCTAGTGGCCATTCGCTGGACCGACTCAGCTCGAAGTACATCTTTACGGTAATGTGGCCTCCAGAATTGCACACAGTACTCCTGATGAGGTCTCACCATGGTTCTGTACAGTGGCATTATGACTTCAGGTTTACGGCTGACGAAGCTTCTATTGATACATCCCATCATCCGCCTTGCCTTGGATGAGGCCTTCTCTACTTGTTTGGCAGCCTTCATGTCTGCACTGATGATTACTCCCAAGTCCCGTTCTTCTGAGGTCGTAGCTAGTGTTTCTCCATTCAAGGTGTATGTTCTGCATGGATTTCTGCTGCCGAGATGCATCACCTTACACTTCTTTGCGTTGAAGCCCAGCTGCCATGTTGAGGACCAGTTTTCCAACTTGATCAGATCCTGCGCCATACCATCCGTGAGATCGCTTTCACCTACTATATTACACAGTTTGGCGTCGTCGGCAAACAGCGCTACTTTTCCCTGAAGCCCTCGGGTCAAGTCCCTTATGAATATGTTAAAAAGGGATGGTCCCAGGACTGATCCCTGCGGCACTCTGCTAGTCAACTCCGATGTCTTAGAGAGGTTGCCATTGACCACCACCCTCTGAAGTCTTCCACTCAGCCAATCACTGACCCATGCCGTTAGTTTCTCACCTAACCCCATCGATTTCATCTTGTTTAATAGTCTACGGTGTGGGACACTGTCAAACGCCTTACTGAAATCCAAGTACACTATGTCCAGAGACTCAGCATTTTCAAACTGCCTCCCTGCAGCCGAGCGTGTGAACCAGCTCCGCCCCTCTCCCCGGGTCAGCAAACCACAAATCACACCAAGTGAATGGGCTCGCAGACACGTCTTGCGAATACCATCATCTGCCTGTTCTACCCATTGCAGGCATTATAAATTGCATGTACCATAATCTGCACGTTCTATAAACTGCATGTACTGCACGTTATAAATTGTTATGATCTGCACCATAGCCTGTTATATCCTGCACAATCTGCTTCTTTAACCCTTTATTGCATTTATAGCCTGCTATTGCTTGTAAATTTTGTTACTGCATGTTTAGTCAGTACTGCATGTATAGTATACTACTGCTTGCACAGACTTGTTATCACTGTCTCCCATCTAAGCATCATCCCTGTGTCTATCTTACTAGTTCATATGCTTAGCCCCACCTCAGTCTGTATCTCACTACTAGCTACTGTTAACCCCACACCGTCAGTACCTCATCAGCTTTCCAATTGCGTGCAAATTCTCCCTCAGTTTTCGTCCCTCTCCTATTTCCCTCAGAACTCACCCAACCAAACTCTCCCCCACCTGCCTGGCAAACCCAACCCCCACTCATGGGTTTCTCCTAATTTCCCAACATGAAACCACCTTTCTGGCTCCTCCTTCTCCTACTATGCTCACTCACCAGCTCTTCTCACTGCCTAAAACCCCTCCCCCCCACCTCCCCGACTCCACATACTCCAACAGCACCTGCCCTGGCCCTAAAATTCCCATACTAGTACGAACCAGATCTCATCCTTTCACAAAACACCGTGGAGTCAATCACTCCTCCTTAAAACCTGTTTCTCCTGCCAACCTACCCAACCATACCTCGGACTCTCTCACCCCAGTCCCAATTCTCTACTGTAACGCCAGATCAGCCCAAAACAAAACCCAAATACTAAAAGGCTTACTCGGAGATTTTGACCCTGGTTTCCTGTGCATCACAGAAACATGGATTGAACGAGATGACTCTTTGACACAAAACAAACTCTGCCCCCCTGGCTACTATGGTCTCTTCTCACCCAGAACCAACCGGAGGGGAGGAGGCCTGGCCCTGCTTTACAAATCATTTTTCAATGTCCAGCTCCTTGAAAAGGGCAGCCATACATCACTAGAATTCTTGCTAGCCTCAGTAAACGACGAATTCCATCCCTACCCATTAGGTATCCTGCTACTTTACCGCCCACCCACCCCTGGAACAAATCCTCCGAACTCGTCCTAGAGACCATAACAAGGGCCTTCCTAAAATTTCAGAGACTATTGATCATTGGCAATATTAACCTCCACCTAGACGATATCACCAACAAGGATGCAACCGATTTCAACGACTTCCTCACCTCCCTCGGTTTCACTGCCCCTCCGCCCACCCCTACCCATGATAAGGGGCATACTCTAGATATCATCAGCTTCCTCGATATGACGGAACACAAAACTTCTGTTGAAGAAGCGCGTTGGGAACATGTCCCCTGGTCTGATCACCTTCTTGGCTCCGTCTGCCTTCCCATTTTCATGTCCCATCTGGGCACTCCTCCCCGAGCCACAAACTATATCACCTACCGCAAAAAAATCACGAGTGAACAGTTCTGGTCCCAATTTCTCAACCAACTCCCTCCTTCTCTTGACCATACCGACCCTGACTCCAACTGGCACAACTGGGTAACCCTTTCTGAATCCACTTACCGCACTCTTGCTCCCCTCTGTACTAAACCTATCTCCCACTCCCGCAAAGCTCCCTGGTATCTTCCATATCATAGGGAATTGAAGCAGAAATGTTGAGCACTGGAGCGTAAATGGAAAAAATCGAAATCCCCTTATGACAGACAATCCTGGAGAGACAATATCAACTTCTACAACACGGTATTGACAAAAGCAAGAAAAAATTTCTATGGTGACAAAATCACCAGATCAAAAAACCAAACTAGTACACTGTTCAACATCTGGTGTAATTTAACCTCAAAAAATGACTCCACCTCCCCCCTCTCTCCACCATCTGCTAACAACCTAGCCAAATTTTTTAACGATAAGATAATTACCATAAGAAGCTCTTTCCCCCCAACTATCTCCTACAATTCTCTACCTCCCAACGACTCCAACCCTATCCCTGCTGATAGATCCTGGACTGCCTTCGAAATAGCCTCCGAATCCCAGATCTCTAAACTTTGTCTCAAATTGAAATCCTGCAAATGTATCCTAGATCTTTTCCCATCCTACCTTTACGATAACATTCCTGCACAGACCATCTCCTCCCTCACCAATCTTGTAAACACTGCCCTACTATCTGGCCTGTTCTCTACAGAAATGGGACACATTGCCTTATCCCCTCTTTTGAAAAAAGCTGATCTCGACCCCTCCTCACCATCGAACTACCGCCCCATAGCAAATATCCCCCTCCTAACCAAACTGCTTGAGTCCATAGTCGCTACCCAGCTATATTCTTATCTAGAGAGATTCTCCATTCTCTCCCCCTATCAACATGGCTTTAGACCCAGCTTCAGCACCAAGTCCCTCCTTGTCTCCCTAATATCAAAGGTGCAACAACTACATTCTCGAAACAAATTCGCTGTTCTGTTACAATTCGACCTCTCTGCTGCTTTTGATGTCGTCCACCACGACATACTACTTTATCAACTTTCCGAGATAGGAATTGATTCTACCGTTCTTAATTGGTTTTCAAACTTCCTTCGCTCTCGCTCCTACACTGTCAACTCTAATGACACCATGTCCACTCCTAGGTCTCCTTCTTGCGGTGTCCCTCAGGGATCACCCCTTTCCCCTATCCTTTTTAATATCTATATGTCCTCATTGAAGCTCTTCCAGCTTTCCTCCCTTGAAACAATCTACACATACGCCGACGATATCCTTGTCCTTCTTGAAACAGACCAGAACCTCACCAACCTCCACGATAACATAACATCCTGCATAATGAGACTCCACTCCTGGTCCCTCTCGGTACAGATGAAACTAAATAAATCAAAAACAAAATTACTCTGACTCGGCCCAAAGTTAGAACACCTGCCCACCCTCTTCGCATTGCCCTCAGGCACTGCCTTACACCTTGAGTTCTCAAGCAAGGTCCTTGGCATCATTATCGATTCCTCTCTCTCTCTCAACGACCACCTCAACTCCTTGACAAAATCATGCTTTTTCAGCCTCCACATGCTAAGGAAAGCAAGACCCTTCTTCCGCCAAAAACATTTCGCCATCCTTGTCCAATCCATCATCCTCTCCAAACTTGACTACTGTAATGCCATTTACCTTATTCAGAACACGGCAGCCAAGCTGATTTTTGCAAAACGTAAATCTGACCACGTCTCCCCACTCCTGGCCAATCTTCATTGGCTCCCAGTGATTTCCAGAGTCCAATTCAAATGCTCTTGCCTGGCTTTAAAGATTATTCACGGCATCCTTCCTTCCCTAATCCCACTTTCTTTCAACTCCTCGTGCCCTGACTCCACCAGGACCGCCCATAAATTAAAACTATCCTTCCCCTCCCTTCATGGTATTCTCCACACAGGTAAACTGGGAAAATCACTTTTTTTCAAAATCACAGGTCTCTGGAATGACCTTACTATCCCGCTGCGGAACCTGAGCTCCCTCCATTTATTCCGCAAGCAACTAAAAACCTGGCTCTTCTCTAACATGTAATTTCTTTTCCCTTACTTTTCCACTCGATTTATAAACTTATGTAAACCTTTTCCTACCCTTTCTCATTTTTAAGTTCTTGTAAACCGTGCCGAGCTCTACTTCCATAGAGATGATGCGGTATATAAACTTAAGGTTTAGTTTAGCTAGACATGTCCTCGAAAAGGAAGACATGTCCGGGGAAATCTGGACGTCTGGTAATCCTACTCATATGCAAAAGATAAAGTTGCCATCTTTTACTATAGTAGTAACTGCACTAGAAAAATGTGTGTACTATTAATGTATGTGTTCATTTTGTTTGCAGTTGAATGACCAGATGCTATTTACATGATCATACAGAAGCATATCAATGAAATAGTTAATGTTAATTAATAAGAAAATATTTCATATTCATTCTCAGAGGACCATCTGGTTAGCAGTTAAAAACTTTTAAAGACAGTACTGTACCGTAATGTTTGAACCCAGCTCTTCAGATTTATGCAAGGAGCAATATCTTCATACTTTAAAGTGGATTGAACATCAAAACGTGTGATACCCTCAGAAGCATGCTGAAATCGAATAATTATATGAATTAGGACTACAAAGCAGATATATTTATATAACAGGCATTCATTGAAGAAAGCAGTTCAGACACATAATGGGCAACATTATCCGAAGGCCTTGAATAGGTTTCAAGAATCAAACAGAAAAGCAAGATACACCGCAGGCCCAAAAGCAAAACAAGCAACAGAAGAAAATGGAGAACCAGCAAACAGGAATGGTACTCAAATGGAGTAACTCTTCTATATTTTGATGACCATTGTTCTCTCTAAGCTGTGCAGCCATGCAACTCTTGGTAGGTGGCCGCGCAGCTGGTACACTGGGATCTCCTGCACCGCTGCTGCAGGTTTCCTAAACCAGAAGCAGCAGCAAACTGAAATCCAGCCATTGTGGGAATTTCCTGCACTTACCTGCGACTGCTGGCCCACACCCTCTGATGTCACTTCTTTGTCACAGGACAGAGACAGCAGCTGTGGGTAGATTCAGGAAGGTCTCGCGATGGCTGGATTCCAGTTTGCTGCCACAGCTGCTGCTTCAGGAAATCAGCAGCGATGGGGTAGTGAAAGGGCAGGATACTAGATGGAAGCATTCATCTCTTACAAACAATCAGGGAAGCAGGACTCTAGAGCAGACTACCTGACCAAATCAAAAGCCGTCAAAACAGCAGTCAGGGAGGCTAAATTCCTCATGGAGGAGTCTCTAGCAAAGAACATCCAGAAGGGAGATAAATCCTTCTTCAGGTATATCAGTGATAGAAGAAAAAACTCAGGCGGGATTGTACGTCTTAGGAAACCAGACGGAGACTATGTGGAAAAGGATTCAGAAAAAGCCCAACTATTAAATGAATACTTCTGCTCAGTCTTCACCCGAGAAGCGCCAGGGCTCGGCCCTCAGCTACAGACAAGGGTTGGCTCAGTTGACCCGTTTAGTAACTTTGAGTTTACGCCCAGCAGTGTCTACGGTGAGCTGTCAAAGCTCAAGGTTAACAAAGCAATGGGGCCGGACAACCTGCATCCCAGGGTGCTTAGGGAGCTGAGTGATGTCTTGGCGGAGCCACTGTCCGCGCTCTTCAACCTCTCCCTTAGTACAGGCAGCGTCCCGTTGGACTGGAGGACGGCTAACGTCATTCCACTCCACAAGAAAGGCTCAAAGATGGAGACAGCAAACTACAGACCAGTGAGTCTAACATCGATAGTGAGCAAACTAATGGAAACTCTAATCAAACACCAATTAGATAAGATCCTGGATGAGGAGAATCTACGGGATCCCCAACAACATGGATTTACTAAGGGGAGATCCTGCCAATCCAACCTGATCAGCTTCTTTGACTGGGTGACAGGGAAGCTGGATATTGGGGAGTCCCTGGACATCGTGTACCTGGACTTTAGCAAAGCATTCGATAGCGTACCACACCGCAGGTTACTGAGCAAGATCTTCCACTACAGGTGATTGAGGCCAGCAGCGTGCCTGATTTTAAGGCCAAATGGGATCGGCACATGGGATCTATTCACAGGGCAAAGGTAGGGGAGGGACATTAGGGTGGGCAGACTAGAAGGGCCGTGGGCCCTTATCTGCCGTCTATTTCTATGTTTCTATGAAGTAGAGTGGAAGGGAGAGAAGAGGCAGATGTTGATGGAAGTGGGATTGAGGGAGAGAGAAGAGGCATTATCTCCTGGGAGCATTAATTAGAAACCACTTCTCTTCACGTATTCTACTTTTTGTCTTCTGTTCCATGAGAAAAACAACCCCAACCCTGAAGAAAGTTTCTGAAAAGCATTGAAAGGGGTGAAGTTGTATGCTGCAATGAAAAGATAAGTGACATGGTTTAGAAGTTTGTTTAACCTGCTCCATAGATTTACAATTCAATATAAAGTTGTAAAAGAAGCAAATATGCAATGAACCTGTGAAGATGTGAGACAGTGTGAGTTATGTTACTACACGGCAAACTGAGGTTCGAAGAGATTCAGATGATTAAATCCTGTAGAACAGGGGCCCAATAGGTCGATCGCGATCGACCGGTAGATCGCCCAGGCAAAGTGAGTCAATCGCGGAGCCCATTCCGGGCCGATCAGCCTTTCTCTCCCCAACATCAATTCTGCCATTGGAGAGGAAGTTTGGCCAGCCAATCGCTGACTGGCTAGGCCGGAACTTCCTCTCCGACGGTAGAATTGACATCGGGGAGAGGAATGCTGGTTGGCCCGACGCAGGGAAGCAGGAAGAGCTTGGGGCGGCGGCGGCTTTGGGGCCTGTTACCCGATGGCGGCGGCTTGGGGGCCTGTTCCCCGATGATGGCAACAGTGGCTTGGTGGAGGGCAGGGAGAAAGAAGGGAAACAGAGAAAAAGAAAGGAGGCATGAAGAGAGAAAAAAAGAAAGGGAGGTAGGGAGAAAGAAAGGGCAGGAAGAGAGGAAGAAAAAGTTTGGGGAGGGAATGAGGTCTGGAGGAGAGGAAGCATACAGGCAGAAAGAATGGAAGAAAGATTGGATGCACAGTCAGAAGAAGAAAATGCAACCAGAGATTCATGAAATCACCAGAAAATGAAATCACCAGAAAACAAAGGTAGGAAAAATGATTTTATTTTCAATTTAGTGATCAAAATGTGTCTGAATTTATACCTGCTGTCTATATTTTGCACTATGCCCCCCCCCCCTTTTACTAAACCACAATAGCGGTTTTTAGCGCAGGGAGTCTATGAGCGTCGAGAGCAGTTCTGGGCATTCAGTGCAGCTCCCTAAGCTAAAAACTGCTATTGTGGTTTAATAAAAAGGGAGGGGGGTATATTTGTCTATTTTTGTATGGTTGTTACTGAGGTGACAGTGCATAGAATCATCTGCCTTGACCTCTTTGAAAAAATCCCGTAATAGGAATGATAATTAACATTTTATCAGCGTACAGTGTGCTTTGTGGTTTTTTTTAATTTTATTTTATTGTTAGTAGATCATTTTGACTTGGTCATTTTAAAAGTAGCTCGCAAGCCCAAAAAGTGTGGGCACCCCTGCTGTAGAACATGATGTTAATTGTGTAAGGAGGAGATTTACACTGTTGAATTGCAATATTATAATAGTTACTAGGTAATATTGTAGCCAAGATGGAATTGACTTGTCTGAGAGGTGGCACAAATGCAAAATCTATTAAGTTTTTCGGAGGAGCCAAGAACAGAGCTCATTTAGATTTCTGCTATTTGATAAAGAAAATAGTCTCTCAAACTCCCCTACTTGGATTGAAATTGAGTCCCAAGGGAAAAGACTGATATGAACTGAGTTGCAGTCCCATTTGTACCCCATGGCCATGATACCCAGAAGTCTTAGAATCTAAAACGGTCCTACTTTGTTTGTTTATGATACTGAGTTTAAGGGAAAATGGTGTGTTATTTGAACAAATTAAGCATGGATCTCATGCTTCTTATTATTGAATATTCATATTACTAAATTAGAACAGGAATTAAAATACAGCATTTAACAAATAAAAGACACCTTTAAAGAGACATTGAAGGATGAGATGGAATACAAGAAACATGATATACAGAATGTTCCTATATTTCACTGTCTCTTTACTTGTAGAATATTAAAATCACCAAGGATGCATGATTGCTCCAGATTAATAGACAAACTTAACATACTAAAAAAGAACAATCTGCTTCTAAACATCCTAGAGGGCTGTATAGTAAGCATAAAGCAAATATCTGCCTAACCACAAATACATTTCTCCAAAATCCTTGGATTTATTACAAATCAACTTAAACCTTAGATGTTCTTTATAAAACATCACTACTCCCTCACCTCTTTTGTGTGACCTACAGGTCCATTCCCACTTGTACCCCACTGGGCAGCATTTTCTCACAAGAACCACATCAGATTCCAACAACCATGATGTCAAACATTTCTTCTTCCATCAAATCACTAATAATTACAGTTTCATTTTATACAGATAAAGCATTAATTAACCCAATTCTTAACATCTCAGCCTCTAGCAATTCCCAACTTACCAGAGGAATTTGTTAACTGTCAGTAACTCCTGACACCAGTCTTTTAGTTCCCCTCAGAAACCTCAGTGGACTATATCGACCTTACTATAATGCTACCCATATCTAAGATTTGAAATATAAGATTTCCTACCTAAAGTCCTCCAAGTCTGCCTAAAAGAGCTCATTTATCTGCACACTTTTGTTGGTGCATAAAGGAGACACTTCTCCAGCATGTCGCACCTTTGGTGCTGGTTTGGGCCTCTTCACTCTACATTGCTGAGTGGTCACACTAGGAGGTAGAGTCAGCTCTGTCCCAGACCCAACCAGCTGCTGATAGTCTTGAACGGAGGGCTCCAGATTTAAATAGATGATCCGTGAAGCAAGATTGCAGGAAGACAATAGGACTCATGCAAGCAGGCTCCAAACAGGGAAACAGTCTGGATCCTCCAGCACTGGTTTAGACTTCTTCACTCTGCACTCCTGAGAGATGTCACACAAGAAGGCAGAGTCAGCTCTGCTCCGGACCCAATCAGCCACTGATAGTCTTGAACGGAAGGCTCCCGATTTAAACAGATGATCCAGGTAACGAAGTGGCAGGAAGACAAGAGGACCCGTTTTAGTTTGTAATGTAGTGATTGGAATGTGTCAGTTTTTACATTTACATCTGCTATCTTTATGTTTTGAACAGTACAGGGGAACATGCATCACAGTTTTTCTTTCTCTAGTTTTGCACAGTATGCAGTCTGGCTTTTTGAAGGTTCCGTTTAATTTTAATTTCTATTTTTAGTTTATGGTTATATAATCTATACTGGGTGAGGGTCTGTGTTCTGAATGTGTTAGAGATGTGGCTTTCTGTTAGCACTGAATCAAAATTAATCTGTACTAACCTGGTTTTGTTTAGTTTTCAAATTGTTGTATTGATGTTCTAGCACCTACTGTAGTGTTGTCTTTTCTTAAGTAAGTGCATGCTGTAGAACTCATGAAAGTTATTGCTAGTATGGTATGTTGCAATTGCTCTGTACGTCCTAAATGGCATATGTAGTAACATAGTAAATGAGAACATAAGAACATAAGAAATGCCTTCACCGGATCAGACCGAGGTCCATCAAGTCCGGCGCTCCGCTCACGCGGCGGCCCATTTAGGTTCTCTGTTATGAAAACCTGAAATTACCGTATCCCTCAATATGTTTTGCAAGAAGGTGTATATCCAACTTGTGCTTGAAACCTCGAAGAGTAGTTTCCGCCACAACATTCACAGGAAGAGAATTCCAAGCGCCCACCACATGTTGTGAGAAACAGAACTTCCTGGCATTAGTCCTGAACCTGCTGCCACCCAGTTTCAGGATGTGACCTCTTGTCCGTGTCACATGTGAAAATGTTAGTAATTCTGCTTTTTGGTCTATTTCATCCAATCCTTTTAATATTTTAAAAGTCTCTATCAAATCGCCTCTCAGTCTTCTCCTCTCGAGTGTGAACAGTCCCAGTTTCCTGAGGCGTTCTTCATAGCTCAAATTTTTCATTCCTTTGACTAGTTTCGTGGCTCGCCTTTGCACCTTCTCCAACATAGTTATATCCTTCTTGAGGTAAGGAGACCAGTGTTGGACACAGTATTGTAAGTGTGGTCTGACCATTGCTCTATAAAGTGGCATTATGACTTCTTCCGATCTACTCGTGATCCCATTCTTAATCATGCCTAACATCCTGTTTGCGCTGATGGCTTCAGGTTTCTGTTAATCAGTACCCACAAATCCCTTTCCTGTTCGCATTTTGCTAATGTTACTCCAAACATTCTATACTCGTGTTCTTTATTATTTTTTCCTAGATGCATCACCTTGCATTTATTTATGTTGAAATTCATCTGCCACTTTGTCGCCCATGTTTCCAGGTGTCTCAGATCTTTCTGAAGCTCCTCGCAGTCCCTTTGAAAGCTAACCGACCGACTTAATTTTGTATCATCGGCGAACTTTATTATATTGCAAGTTGTTTCCTCCTCAAGATCGTTTATAAAAATATTGAACAAAATAGGCCCAAGAACCGAGCCCTGGGGCACTCCACTAGTCACCTTCACCCAGTCCGAGAATTTCTCTTTTATGCTAACCCTCTGCATTCTGTTCTCTAGCCATTTGCCAATCCATCTATGCACTTCTCCTCCTATTCAGTGGCTTAGTAATTTCTTCATAAGCCTTGCATGTGGGACCTTGTCAAATGCTTTCTGGAAGTCCAAGTAAACTATGTCTACTGGATCACCAGTATCAATATGTTTGCTCACTATCTCAAAGAATTGTAGTAAATTTGTCAAACAAGATTTCCCTTTCTTGAATCCGTGTTGAGTAGCCCTTATTAGTCTGTGATCCTCCAAGTGTTGCACAATGCTATCTTTAATAAGTGTTTCAATTATCTTCCCAGGAACCGATGTGAGGCTCACAGGTCGGTAGTTTCCTGGATCACCTCTTGATCCTTTTTTGAAAATCGGGATTACATTTGCTGTCCTCCAGTCTTCTGGCATTTGCCCTGTTCTAATTGACATGTTAGCTACGGTTTGTAATAGTTCACCTATTTCCACCTTAAGTTCCTTTAATACTTTCAGGTGAATTCCGTCTGGTCCAGGGGATTTGTCGATATTTAGTTTATCAATCTGAACGTATATCATGTCCAACGTCACATTTACTGTTGAGAGGTTGTCCTCTATGCTTCCGGTTAATATCCTTCCTATGTCTGGCACTGATGAAATGTCCTCATTTGTGAAGACCGAGGCAAAGAATGAATTTAACCTATCGGCAACCTGTTTGTCCTCTTTAATTGACCCCTTCATTCCTTGGTCGTCTAGAGGCCCAACTGTCTCTCTTGCTGGTTTCTTTCCTTTTATATATCTAAAAAAGGGCTTGAAGTTTTTGGTTTCTTGTGCTATCTTTTCTTCATAGACTTTTTTGGCGTTTCTTACCACTCTGTGACACTTTTTCTGGTCGATTTTGTGACAGTTCCAGGCCTCCGTTGTTTTTTCTCTTTTCCATTTTTTAAACGAGTTTCGCTTCTCCTTCACTGCCTCTTTCACCTCTTTGGATAACCAAGCTGGTTCATTTTTTTTCTTTTTTCACTTTCCTTTGGATATCCTCGGAATGTGTAGATACTGTGCTTCTGTGATGGTGTTTTTCAGTAGAGACCATGCTTGATCGACTGTTTGGTATTCCGCTTTTCCCTTCTTGAGCCGTTTTCTAACCATGGTTCTCATGCTGTCGTAATTCCCCTTTTTGAAGTTAAAGGCCGTGGATTTAGTCCTGATTGGTTTCCCCATTCCGATACCAATGGTAAAATTGATCATATTGTGGTCACTTGTCCCTAGCGGAGCCATAACCTCTACATCCGCTGTCCTTCCAGTAATGCCATTTATGATCAAGTCAAGGATTGCAGTTCCTCTTGTCGGTTCTTCTACCATTTGTTCAAGGAAGCAATCTCCTAACATTTCCAATAAATTTATCTCCCTTCCGCAGTTAGATGTTCCCAATTTCCAATTTACCCCTGGATAGTTGAAGTCTCCCATAATTGACACATTTCCTGATTTACAATTTCGAATAATTTCCTCCATCATTTCTTTGTCTATTTCCTCAGTCTGACCCGGGGGTCGATAATAGAGGCCGATATGTATGTCTGCTTCTTTTTGTCCTGGAATCTTTATCCAGAGTGACTCAAATTTACCATTTTCTTCTGTGTCTCCTTTTCTAACAGACTCTATTTCTTCCTGGACATAGAGAGTAATACCTCCCCCTTTTTGTCCAATCCTATCTCTTCTGTATAGTTTATATCCTTGCAATGCTGTGTCCCATTCATTTTCCTCATTCCATCATGTTTCTGTTATTCCTATGATATCCAGTTGTTTCCTATTTGCTAATTCTTCCAGCTCGCCCATTTTGTTTCTCAAGCTTCTGGCATTCGTGTACATACATTTAAGTTCCGTCCATGCCAATTTACTGGATTTGATTGTCCTCACATCCTTTTTTGTATCCATTTGATCTTTTTCATTGCCTCTCATGTCATCATAATCTTGCCCCAGATCTGTGCTTGAATTTACCTCCTCCTGGTATCCTGATGTCCGGGCCATCGACCGGTTGTCGACTGTCGGCTCTCCCCTGTTTTTTAGTTTAAAGCCTTCTCAATGGCCTTCTTAATGTTCTCCGCCAGGACTCTCGCTCCCTCTTTGGCGAGGTGTAGTCCGTCCTTTCTATATAACCTGCTTTTACCCCAGAATGCCGTCCAGTTTCGTACGAATTCGAAACCTTCATCTTCGCACCAACGCCTCATCCAGGCGTCTGCTCTTGGTACCGGAAGGATTTCCGAGAAAACCACCTTCACCTCCCTGATCTTCAGCTGCCTTCCAAGTGAGCAGAGCTGGTCCTTCAATTCCTCCCTGTTGTACTTCCTCCCGCAAACATCGTTGGTACCCACGTGGATGAGCACCACAGTATCCTTTCCTCCTGCTCCGTCTATGATCCTGGTGATCCTGCTAGCCACATCCTTCACTCTTGCTCCAGGCAGACAGGTGACCATTCTATCCTCTCTTCCTCCCGCAATGTGGCTATCCACATTTCTTAATATGGAATCTCCGACTATTATCCCAATCTGCTTTAGTTGGAGGTTCCTCGGGGGTCTTAAGTCTGTATCCTCGTCGTAAGCGCAGTTTTCTATCCTCTGTGTCCCATCCTCAGTTGGTCTATCGTCCCTGGTGGTTGGATTGGTGTCTCCTTCTGCATCCATTGTTCCTTCCTCTTGGGTTGCTTGGTAGCTGATCTCCAGCCCTGGGGTCTCCACAATCTGTTGGTGAGCATCTTCGATGTACCTCTCCAATTCTTCAATCACTTTACTAGTGCAGAACTGCTAAACGAATACTTCTGCTCAGTATTCACCTGTGAAGCGCCAGGAGCTGGTCCGCAACTACAGATAAGAGACAGCCAAAATGATCTGTTTCATGATTACGAGTTTACACCCAGTAGTGTCTACCACGAACTTTCAAGACTCAAAGTAGACAAAGCCATGGGACCTGACAATCTACACCCCAGGGTACTCAGAGAACTGAGTGAAGTTCTGGCTGAACCACTATCCGTGCTCTTCAATCTTTCCATGCGCACGGGAAAAGTACCCCTAGACTGGAAAACAGCTAACGTAATTCCACTCCACAAAAAGGGCTGCAGAACAGAGACAGAAAATTACAGACCGGTGAGTCTTACATCCATAGTGTGCAAACTCATGGAAACACTGATCAAACAGAATCTTGACAAAATTCTAGATGAAGAAAATTTACGTGATCCACACCAACACGGATTTACCAGGGGAAGGTCCTGCCAAACTAATCTGATTGACTTCTTTGACTGGGTGACCAGTCATCTGGATGCCGGGGAGTCCCTGGACGTGATATATTTGGACTTCAGCAAAGCTTTTGATAGCGTCCCACACCGCAGGCTGTTGAACAAACTAAAATCGATGGGATTGGGGGATACATTCACTACATGGGTAAAGGATTGGCTAGATGGTAGGATTCAAAGGGTGATGGTAAACGGTACCCCCTCCGAAACGTCAGCTGTGACGAGTGGAGTACCTCAGGGCTCCGTCTTAGGGCCGATTCTATTCAATTTATTCATAGGAGATTTGACCCAAAGACTTAGAGGAAAAGTATCACTGTTTGTTGACGACGCCAAACTATGCAACATAGTAGGCAAAAGCAGTGTGCCTGACTTTATGACGCAGGACCTACGGCAGTTGGAACAGTGGTCATCAACTTGGCAGCTAAGCTTCAATGCTAAAAAATGTAAAGTAATGCACCTAGGCAAAAAAAATCCACACAGAACTTACACACTAAATGGTGAAACCTTGTCCAGGACCACGATAGAACGTGATTTAGGAGTGATCATTAGCGATGATATGAAGGCTGCCAATCAGGTGGAGAAGGCTTTGTCCAGGGCAAGACAAATGATGGGCTGCATCCGTAGGGGTTTTGTCAGCAGAAAACCTGAAGTCATAATGCCACTGTACAGATCCATGGTGAGACCTCATCTCGAGTATTGTGTTCAATTCTGGAGAACACACTACCGGAAAGATGTGTTGAGAATTGAATCGGTTCAGCGAATGGCTACCAGGATGGTCTTGGGGCTCAGGGATCTCACGTATGAAGAAAGACTAAAAAAACTGCGGATGTACTCACTGGAGGAGCGAAGAGAGAGGGGGGACATGATTGAGACCTTTAAGTATATCACGGGGCGTATAGAGATGAAAGATGATATCTTCAGTCTTACAGGGCCCTCGATTACCAGAGGACACTCGCTGAGAATCAGGGGAGGGAAATTTCAAGGTGATGCTAGAAAGTACTTCTTCACCGAAAGGGTGGTCGATCATTGGAACGAGCTGCCTCAGCAGGTGATTGAGGCCAACAGCGTGTCAGATTTTAAGAGAAAATGGGATATTCACATGGGATCAATAGGGGAGTAAAAGTCAGGGAGTGGGTCATTGGTATGGGCAGACTCGATGGGCTGTAGCCCTTTTCTGCCGTCAATTTCTATGTTTCTATGACTCCACAATCAACTTCTCTTGATTGCAGTTTTCCACTTTATTGCTGAGAAGTTCTTCTAGTTCCTTCACCATTCCCTCCAGCAACCAAACTTGCTGTTTCAGGCTTTCCAGCTCATAAGAACATAAGAACATAAGAAATGCCTCTGCTGGGTCAGACCCGAGGTCCATCGTGCCCAGCAGTCCGCTCACGCAGCGGCCCAACAGGTCCAGGACCTGTGCAGTAATCTTCTATCTATACCCCTCTATCCCCATTTCCAGTAGGAATTTGTCCAATCCTTTCTTGAACCCCAGTACCGTACTCTGCCTTATAACGTCCTCTGGAAGCGCATTCCAGGTGTCCACCACACGTTGGGTAAAGAAGAACTTCCTAGCATTTGTTTTGAATCTGTCCCCTTTCAACTTTTCCGAATGCCCTCTTGTTCTCTTATTTTTCGAAAGTTCGAAGAATCTGTCCCTCTCTACTCTCTCTATGCCCTTCATGATCTTGTAAGTCTCTATCATATCCCCTCTAAGTCTCCTCTTCTCCAGGGAAAAGAGACCCAGCTTCTCCAATCTCTCAGAATATGACAGGTTTTCCATACCTATTATCAGACGTGTTGCTCTCCTTTGAACCCTCTCGACTAACGCCATATCCTTCTTAAGATACGGCGACCAATATTGGACGCAGTACTCCAAATGCGGGCGCACCATCGCCCGATACAACGGCAGGATAACTTCTTTCGTTCTGGCTGTAATACCCTTTTTGATTATACCAAGCATTCTATTCGCTCTCTTAGCGGCCGCTGCACACTGTGCCGACGGCTTCATTGTCATATCCACCATTACCCCCAAGTCCCTTTCCTGGGTACTCTTATTCAATAACATCCCTCCCATTGTATAGTTGTACCTCGAGTTTCTGCTCCCCACATGTAATACTTTACATTTTTCAATGTTGAACTTCATCTGCCATTTCGCCGCCCATTCTTCTAATTTGTTCAAGTCCCTTTGCAACTTTTCGCAGTCCTCTGTAGTCCGAGCTCCATTAAATAGTTTGGTGTCGTCCGCAAATTTTATTATCTCGCACTTCGTTCCTGTTTCTAGATCATTTATGAAGATATTAAATAGCAGCGGCCCGAGCACCGAGCCCTGCGGGACACCACTCGTGACCCTCCTCCAGTCGGAGTAGTGACCCTTCACTCCTACCCTTTGTTTTCTACCCTCCAACCAGTTTCTGATCCATCTATGTACGTCTCCTTCCACCCCATGGTTCTTCAGTTTCCGGAGTAGACGTTCATGGGGCACCTTGTCAAAGGCTTTTTGGAAATCTAGATATATGATGTCTATGGGGTCTCCTTTGTCCATCCGTTTGTTGATCCCTTCGAAGAAGTGCAATAAGTTCGTTAGGCACGATCTTCCCTTGCAGAAACCATGCTGGCTGGTTATCAGAAGTTCATTTTTTTCAAAATGTTGATCGATGTTTTCTTTTATCAGTGCTTCTGCCAGTTTCCCCGGAACCGAAGTCAGGCTCACCGGCCTGT
The DNA here is from genome assembly GCF_902459505.1 of Geotrypetes seraphini. Lineage (NCBI taxonomy): Eukaryota > Metazoa > Chordata > Amphibia > Gymnophiona > Dermophiidae > Geotrypetes > Geotrypetes seraphini. The sequence goes on from NC_047089.1 coordinate 122,003,869, forward strand.
AGTTTCCCGGGTCACCTCTTGATCCCTTTTTAAAGATGGGCGTAACGTTGGCTATCTTCCAATCTTCCGGGATCTCACCTGTTTTCAGGGATAAGTTGCAAATTTGCTGCAGTAGTTCCGTTATCTCCTCCTTTAATTCCTTCAGAACCCTTGGATGTATGCCATCCGGACCCGGGGATTTGTCTGTTTTTAGTTTTTCTATCTGCCTACGAACGTCCTCAAGGCTCACTTCTATGGATGTTAATTTTTCTGCCTGACTTCCGTTGAAGAATTGCTCAGGTTCCGGTATGTTGGACGTGTTTTCGTTTGTAAATACAGACGAGAAGAACATGTTAAGCTTTTCTGCCACTACCTTCTCCTCCTTCACCACTCCCTTCCTGTCTCCGTCGTCCAGCGGTCCCACTTCCTCTCTAGCTCCCTGCACCAATTACAATAGTATGCCTCCGTCCCTGAGGGGAGGTACTCATACATTCTGCAACCGGTGCAGAAGACTGGAAAGCACATCTTCTGGCTTCCGTGGGTGCTCATAACCTGTTCCACCTCCGATCTGTCTATGTTTTGTGTGACCTTCTGTACAAAAGTTTGTGCTAGTCCTCCTGCCAATCTAAAGTCCTCCTATTGTCCCAACCAAACTGTCTGTGATTTTCTGACAGATTACTACTACCACTACTTAAGATGAAGGATTAATAGTTCTTTGGCCTTAATTCTTAGCTCTTTCTTAAGGCGCCTTCGCAAAGGCGCTCTCGCTAAGGCAAGCGCCTTTGCCGCGCGCCGAACGGCTGCACGCCGTTGGCCCTCCCCCTTTTAAGGGGGAGCCGAGTCGCGCAGTTAGTGACGCTCTGTGGGGTGGGCGGAGCTACCTCTCGCCTCCCCCACGCCGCCCGATGTCAACCACAGTCCTCTCCTCCCACAAGTCTCCCGGCTCAAAGCACAAGCAAGAACAAGTAAGAATAAGCAAAAAATGCTCTCACTCACCGGCGAATCTCTCTCCAGTGTGGGGACTATCACCTCAGCTCTCCCTTTTAAGGGGGAGCCGAGTCGCGCAGTTAATGATGCTCTGTGGGGTGGGCGGAGCTACCTCTCGCCTCCCCCACGCCGCCCGATGTCAACCACAGTCCTCTCCTCCCACAAATCTCCCGGCTCAAAGCACAAGCAAGAACAAGTAAGAACAAGCAAAAAATGCTCTCACTCACCGGCGAATCCAGTCTGCCTATAAGTGTGTAAAAAATACATGATTAGATTAACTTGCCTATAAGTGTGTAAAAAATACATGATTAGATTAACTTGTCTCTTCTTTGATATTTATAGGCCGTAGACTGTAAAGACTAGTATTGTCCTAGGTTCCAAACGCTGAAGTTGCCATCCAAGCTCACTCCAGCCTATTCAACCATCCCATTGTTTGCAGGATATCTGTCATACAGTCTGGCCAGTAACATCCTCATGTTCCATATTAGTGAATTTCACATTGATGCCCACTCCAGCCCATCCTACACCGAATCACCATATATGGAACACACATTGTAAAGGTCTGTCCAATACTGGCCTTAGTTCTTTAATTAGCATCCTTCATTTTCCTTCTTTTTTTATTTTCTTTATCATTTTTTCAAAATATACAGCACTTACTTACATCAAGAAATAGAATTCAATTGCAACCATAATTTAACAAGAAAGGAAAAATTATGTTCTTACCTGTTAATTTTCTTTCCCTTAAGACGCAGCAGATGAATCCAGAGACCAATGGGATAGCACACATCTACCAGCATGCGGAGATAGAGAAACTGATTAACATGTGGTCCTATTGGCTGGCACTCCTCCTGTATCTCCAGTATAGCTCCTTGCCCAAGCATCCATAACCATCAATAGGCATAGCAGGTAAAAAACTTCTTTCCCATAACAAATCTCAAAAGGCAATAATACAGAATACAACCCTCAATAATAACATACTTCGAAAGTTGGAAAAGAAAAACCTGACAGACAATATCCAGAAAGGGTGGGGCTCTGGATTCATCTGCTGCATCTAAGGGAAAGAAAATTAACAGGTAAGAACATAATTTTTCCTTCCCTAGCAACAGCAGCAGATGAATCCAGAGACCAATGGAATGTAGCAAAGCAATCCTCAATCTGGGTGGGAAGCAAACACCGCCTCCGCAACAACCAAAGCACTAAACGCATCTACCGCATGCGCCCCCACATCCAACCAGTAATGCTGAGAGAAAGCACTCTCGGAAAACCCAAGTAGCTGCGAGACAAAACTCCTCCAAGGAAAAAACCTCTGGACAAAGTCCAAGAAGTAGCCATCGCTCCAGCGGAATGGTCATGAAGTTCTTTTACCAACCGCTTCCCTGCCATCAAGCAAGCGTAAAGAATGTCCTCCTGGACCCATAGAGTGATGGAGGCTTTGGATGCCGCCATACGTTTGAAGCGTCTCGTGAAGAATACAAAAAGGTGATCTAAACAACTAAAAGTCATTAGAAACCTAGCTCGCGGAGAATGCTACGCACTTTCAAAAAATGCAGTGAATAAAAGCACGTCTCCCCATTTCTCCTCCCAGGATGAAGGAAAAGTGAGAGTGACATAAAAGAAAGGATGCCACCTCCTTAGAAAGAAATTGTGGACCGTCCGAACTGACACCCCAGATTTTGTAAATCAAAAATATGAATCCCTGCCAAACAAGGCCTGCAACTCAGAAAACTGCCGAGCTGAAGCCATGGCCACAAGAAACCCCGTGTTCAATGGCACAACCCTTTAGAGTATCAAAAGACAAGTATGAAATGAAGCCTTCGGTAAACTGCGAAGAAGTACCTTAAGACTCTACTCAGGACCGGGCTTTCTAAGAGGTATACGAATATACCGTACTCCGTTTAGGAACTGAACTACATGAAGCTGAGAAGGAAGTGAAGAGCAATATACCTAGCCCTTGTAACAAGCTAAGAATGGCACTTAAAGCTGAAGGGAATTGAACGCTAAGCCCTCGGCAATACACTTGTGTCAAAAAATAACTCTGTAAGGGTGCAAATGTGGAGAAGTACCCAAGAAAGGAAAAACCTCCAAAAGGAAGCAGAAGCCACCGGTGAAGACGTCTGCATCGCTTGGACAAGAGAAGAAACAACCTGCTTTACATAACCCTTACACGTCAGCCATGACTTTTCAAAAGCTAGGTCGCAATACCAAAGTAATACGAATATCCATGTTGATCAGACCCTAGGTGAGCAAATCCTGAGATACCAGGAAATTCAACAGTCCGGCTGTCAAAAGACTCAACAGAACCGCATAGCAAGGATGGCGCAGCCAATCTATAGATTCTACAAATACTGTGCCCTGAAAGTAAGCTTGAGATGGCAAATACAAGCCATCATCAGGCAGGGGAAAACACAGAAAAAAAAAAGAAAAAAACCAGAGGCAAGAAAGAAGCCACGTTGCTACCCCCTCCGACTCCCACTCCCTGTGCCTGCCGAAGAAGCTAGGAAGCTTAGAATTTTGAGACGAGGCCATGAGGTCTAGTTCCAGGAGATCTCACTTCCATAAAAAGAGCTGGAACACCTGAGCCAAAATTCTCAATATCCAGGATGTAGAAGATTTCACTATTACTAACATTTTCTAGAGCGTACACAGCGCTGTACACTGTAACATATAATAAGTGGGCCATGCTCAGATTTCGCATGTGAGACTTACACCCTAAATGGCGAGATCCTAGCAAGGACTGTTGCAGAACGGGACTTAGGGGTGATCATCAGTGAAGACATGAAGACTGCCAATCAAGTGGAGCGGGCTTCATCTAAGGCTAGGCAGATCATAGGATGTATACGTAGGAGTTTCATCAGCCGTAAGCCTGAAGTCATTATGCCGTTGTAAAGATCCATGGTGAGGCCCCATCTGGAATATTGCGTGCAATTCTGGAGGCCTCATTACCGCAAGGATGTGCTGAGGCTTGAGTCAGTCCAGCGAATGGCCACCCGGATGGTCTCGGGACTCAGGGATCTCCCGTACGAGGAACGGCTGGATAAATTGCGGCTATACTCACTCGAGGAAAGCAGAGAGAGGGGAGATATGATCGAGACGTTCAAGTACCTCACGGGCCGTATCGAGGTAGAAGAGGATTTCTTTTTTTTCAAAGGTCCGACGGCGACAAGAGGACATCCATGGAAAATCAGGGGGGGGGGGAAGTTACACAGCGACACCAGGAAATACTTTTTCTCCGAAAGAGTGGTTGATCGCTGGAATAGACTTCCACTTCAGGTGATCGAGGCAAGCAGCGTGCCTGATTTTAAGAAGAAATGGGATCGTCACGTGGGATCTCTGCACAGAGTTAAATAGGGGAGGGTCATTGGGGTGGGCAGACTAGATGGGCCGCGGCCCTTATCTGCCGTCTTTTTCTATGTTTCTATGTTTCTAAACTCTTTTCCTGACCCATAAAATGATCTGCCATCAGAAGAGGAAGATGAGGGTCCACCCATTGAAGTAGAACCACAACTTTACCTGCCAACCGAGTACATCACCTACTGCCCAGGCTGTAGAGAAATACCCCCATCATAATACTGACTGAAAAGACCTTCTGCGTCATTCTGGAAGAGTGGTCTGAAGCTCTAGAAATGGTAGCTCGACCATGCTCCAGAGTAGAAGAATGAACAAGTACTGAGTCGCCTCTTAAGACCAGACTCCTGGAGCTGAGGATGGAAGGCACCGAGCCTCCCAACCCGACATGTTTGGTGACCATGAGCTAGTCCAAAGACCGAGGCATGCCTTTGAAAAGAGAAATCTCGCTGAGCCACCAAATCTTACAGAGCGATGCATGAGGAGCCTACCAAATAATTGGAGCCCTGAGATACCGGGAACCACCGGAACAAAAGCGACTGCTGTAGCGTTATAATGGGAAAGCAAGCCGAAGTTCCCAGTGGAGTCAGCAACATGGATCCTAGAACCTGTACAGAATCCCATACTCTTGGTCATGGTGACCAAAGAAGAATGCAAACCTGAGACTGTGACTCATCGCCCTAGTCTCTGGGAAGAAACACATTTCTCTCCTATATGAATAAAAACATCTCCCCGATATACCTATAAATAGTACAGGAGAAAAGAGCGCTGTGCAAATTTGAAGATTCATGTCCAAAGAACTGAGGAAAAGAAAACACCCTTTTCGTGTCAGTCAAATGGCCCGACTGGAAGACGTCCAAATCAAGCAGTCAGTCAAGAAGAAATAAGGTGAATCGCCTGGTAGCGCCAAAACGGTACCACTGCCCACATTTTCTAAAATGTTCATGAAGCCTTGGGTTGGCGAAATGGCATGTGCCAAAACCAAAAGCGCTGCTCCAAGAGAGGCAAGCAAACCTAGTGCTCATTCGGAGTCCATAGTGAAAATGTAAATATTCTCCCAGTTTTTCTGCAGAAATGTGTAACCCTGAGAAACTAATTCAGCAGAATGGGATCCAGCCTGCCGAATGCCCCCGTCTTGGGCACCATGCAGTAAGTGGAACAACATCCCTTAGTTCCTGAAGAATTACAAGAACTGCCCTGAGGACCAGTAACACTTAAAAGGGAAACACAAAACATAGAGACTCCAAGAACGAACTGGAAACCTGAGGAGGATGCAAAGTTGCAAGCATCCTGAAAAATGTTCACAGCCCCCTGACCTGACATTATAGCGTCTTCTCCCTCATGAGAAAGCCTGAAGAGTCATTGGAAGAAGTCAAGATCCCCTCAGAATGAAGTGCAGAAGGTCAGGGAACGGCAGGAATAGAACTGTAGGATCTGTAAGAAGAAAGAAATTCTCCTAGGAAAAATCAAGTTTTGCAATCAAGTTTCAAGTTTCAAGTTTAATAAAATTTGATGGTTCGCCTATTAAATCTAAGCGAATTACATAATAAAAAGGATAGTAGTATAAAACAGTAAAACAAGTTATTTTACATTAACAATTTTCAAAGGGCTATGACAGATTGACAATACAGACGAACTAAGAAACATTAGGAGAGGACATTAGGGAATAAAAGTTACAAATTGTTGTTTCCTCAAGGGAAGAAAGGGGTATGATATGGGTAGGACCAAACGATTAGGTTGGGGAAAATGTGTGAGGACGTATTAATTGTTTAGATGTACGCTGAGAAGTTATTCTAAAGGTTAAATGAGGATTTGAAGAGATATGTTTTTAGATTAATTTTAAATAAGTTAAGATCTTTGATGTTTCTGATATATAGGGGGAGGGTATTCCAGATAAGAGGTGCCATGACTGAGAAGATGTCATGGCGTCTAGTTCCTATTATTTTCAATGAGGGGACCATTAATAGACCTTGAGTATTGGACCGAAGTGAACGTTTTGAAGTATGAGGAATTAGGAGCCGATCTATAAACTGAGGTTCATTAGTAGCTAGTGTTTTAAATACCAGTAATGCTATTTTATATGTTGTACGTTGGTTGATGGGCAGCCAATGAGATTCTATGAGATAGGGAGTTACGTGATCGTATTTTTTCCCATGGTGAATTATTTTAATGGCGATATTTTGTATTATTTGTAATCGTCTTTGATCCTTCTGGGTGATGTTCATGAAGAGTGAGTTACAATAATCGAGTCTGGATATTATAAGGGAGTGTATTAAGATATTTAGGGATTTTGATTCCAGATATTTCGACATTGAGCGGATTAAACGTAAACGGTAGAAACAACTTTTGACTGTGTTGTTGATGTGCTCTTGATAAGAGAATTTGTCGTCGATTGTTACTCCTAATATCTTAAGGGATGCGACGAGTTCAATTGCTGTATTATCAATAGAAAAAGGCATAGAGAGATTTAAGTATACTGGAACCATGAAAACAGTACGAACTCCATGCAACATGAGCAAATACGTATGTCCGTTAAAGTGAATACGTACTAGACGCAATCAAGATGCTGCATCTATCGCCCCGTGGAAAACAACAGCATCCTAACAGGTATTAGACAAAGCTCACATCGCTAATGAGAGCTTCAGGGATGAGACTAACAGCCACATAGCGCGCGCTCCTCAGCTGGTTTGATAGAATAGGTAACTGGCTCCTGGTTAGAAGGAGCTGCACAGCCCTTCCGTCTAGTCGGGGGGCCCGTCTAGCATGTGCCATGAGAAAATGGTGACAGAAGAAACCAGCGTGATAAGCATGGAAATCTGAAGTCCAGGCCCCCTCAGAAATAGAGAAAGAGAGTCCTGGCCGCAGGAATATGCGCAGTGTCATTATGCCCATAGAGACAGCCCGAACTTGGAAACTGTACTACCTTTAGGCATAAATATCCTGTGCCACTACTAGACACATGCAGCTCAGCACAGAGGCCCAAATAAGGACAGTTACCAATAGACAAAGGCTCAATCTGCAGGGACCCCAAGAGAGACAATGAGATACCTGTGTGAAATACAGGGCACTATCTTACTGCTGATCTCACTGTGCCGTGAGGTGCCATATGTCGACCCAGTCCGGCGACAAACCGAGACTGGGTGACCTAGCACAGGTCAGAGTCTCTATGGTAATCCCCTTGAGTGCTAACCCCAGAGTCCGATTAAACTAGCAGCTTCCTTCAAGGGAATACAGCAGGAATACAGCCATAGACATATAAATTATGTTCTTAAGCTTGTCCCAAAGCTGGTGAAACATGAACAACTTGTCTGAACCGGAAAGGAGAGAAGCCGCGGCATACCCTGACCAAAGTCAGCTGTAAATAAACTACTGGAACGCTACAGCTCTCCTGCCATCGCCAGAGACCCAAGCGCACGCCTGATTCTCGCTGACACGTGGCCGCTACATCGACGCTCCTAGAAACATAGTCGGATTCAAGCCCCGCAAAATTTACCCTGCCGCGGCCTGAATAGAAAGAAAATCAGACTTGGGGAATAACCAGAAGAATGGTGCGGTGCTGCTCACAGCGCCAGAAAAAACATGTCCCATCTCATGCGCGCTGCTATAAACCGGCACCTGCACAATCAGCTGCACTTGGCCGTGAAAAAACACAGATGAAAGAGAGCCTCAGAATAAACAGGACTACTACTGCTGCACTGAAACCCAACAAGGAGAACAAGTGCGAGCATGAAATCGCACCGCTACTGCCATGCTGTAACCAACAAGGAAACCAAGCGCGTGCATGCAAAGAGCGGGAAAGTCCTAGCTCCCTCAACAGATTTCTAGTCATAAAACTTAGCCTCAACAAAATATCCATTCCTTAAATGTACGGTGACCGAACCCACAGTACTAAGACTCCCAAACAGAACCTGAAGTACAAACAACAGTAAAAACCAGACATACTCACAAGCTTGTTGTTAGGGCCGGTTGAAGCCAGTTAGAGCTAGTAGTGCAGCAAAAAAACAGGGCAGAATGTAGCAACTGTGGTCTCTTTTTTTTTTAAACAAAGAAGGGAAAGAAGAAAAAATTGAGACCCAGTCAGACCCTCTAGCAATGGAGGGAGGGTGAGGCAGGGACCTGGGGAGGCCCAGGTGTAACCCCTAAAGCCGGCACTGTTCAGCCGGACACCCCTGTCTCACTGAAGAGAAAATCTCAACAGGAGAAATAGCATTGCCAGCTCACTGAAGAAAAAACTCAACAGGAGAAACAGAATGGCAGTCTCGCTGAAGAGAAACCTCAACAGGAGAAAATAAAGTTCCAGTCACAGCCAGAATTCAGGAGCTAGTTGAATAGCGACCATTTCCTATTGGGAGATAGAGAATACTGGAGATACAGGAGGAGTGTCAGCCAATAGGACCACCTGTTAATCAGTTTCTCTATCTCTGCCTGCTGGTAGATGTGTGCTATCCCATTGGTCTCTGGATTCATCTGCTGCTGTTGCTAGGGAAAGAAAGATTTTTCAGAATATTCTGATCCAAATTTAAACAATAGAATTCCCTATAGGCCCACAATATAATGAGAGGAAATTTAGGAAAAGAGGCATCAATAAAGCATAAATCAATTACAAACAAAATTAATCCTTCGTTTTCTAATTAGAGATCCTCTCTCTTTATCCCACACTTTTTTGAATTCCATCACCGTTTTGTTAATAAACCTGGAATTGGAATTACACCAAACCATTCCGAGTAATAGTTCAAGGCAAGTAACATTCGGGTACACTATGCATTTTTTTGTCCCTGGAGGGCTTACAATTTAAGTCTTACATCAGAGGAAATGGAGGGTTAAGTGACTTGTCCAAGATCTCAAGGTGCATCATTGGGATTTGAACCATAGCAAAAGAGTTGGCATTCCTAAAATATTTTAAAAAAAAACCAAGAGGAGGAGTATAGAAAGGACTACTGGGTGAAACTGAAAGAAGCCAAGAGAGAGATATGTCTGATGAAAGCGCAGGCGGAAGTGCAAATGGCTAAAAAAGTAAAAAAGGTAGACAAAAATTGTTTCAGATATATCAGTAAAATGAGGAAGATGAAAAATGGAATCTAATGGGTTACAGGATACGAGGCACCATGGCTTTACTAAAGGAAAATTGTGTCAAACAAACCTGATTGAATTTTTTGATTGGGTGACCAGAAAACTGTTTCAAGGACATATGCTATGAACCGATATGTGGAGAGTGATGAGGAAAAAGCAAACATGCTAAACAAATACTTCTGCTCTGTGTTCATGGAAGAAAATCTTTGAGAAGAACCGAGATTGTCTGGCAAAGTTACACGAGAAAATGGAGTAAATTCTGCACCGTTCACGGAGGAAAGTGTTTATGAATAACTTGAAAAACTGAACGTAGACAAAGTGATGGGACCGGACAGGATCTATCCCAGGATACTGAGGGACCTCAAAGAGGTTCTGGCGGGTCCTATTAAAAACTTATCAACAAATCTCTGGAGATGGGAGTGGTTCCTGGGGATTGGAGAAGAGCGGATGTGGTCCCTATTCACAAAAGTGGTCACAGGCGTGAAGCAGGAAAATATAGGCCAGTAAGCCTCACTTCGGTTGTTGGAAAAATAATGGAAGTGTTGCTGAAAGAAAGGATAGTGAACTTCCTAGAATCTAATAGGTTACAGGATCTGAGGCAACATGGCTTTACTAAAGATAAATTTTGTCTAACGAATCTGATTGAATTTTTTGATTGGGTGACCAGAGAACTGTATCAAGGACATATGCTAGATGTAATTTACTTAGATTTCAGCAAAGCCTTTGACATGGTTCCTCATAGGAGGCTCTTGAACGGCTGAAATTAGGATCCAAAGTGACGAACTGGATTAGAAAATGGTTGACGGACAAACGCCAGAGGATGGTGGTTAATGGAAGTCGCTCAGAGGAAGGAAAGATGAGTAGTGGAGTCCCTCAGGGTTCGGTCCTGTTCAATATGTTTGTAATTGACACTGCTGAAGAGTTAGAAGGAAATGTTTGCCTTTTTGCTGATGATACCAAGACTTGTAACAGAGTAGACACCAAGGAGGGAGTGGAAAACATGAAAAAGGATCTGCAAAAGTTAGAAGAATGGTCTAATATCTGGCAACTAAAATTCAATGCAAAGAAATGCAGAGTAATGCATTTGGGGATTAATAATCAGAAGGAGCCATATATGCTGGGAGGTGAGAGGCTGATATGCACGGATGAGGAAAAGGGACCTGGGGGTAATAGTGGCCGAAGATCTAAAAGCCAAAAATCAGTGTGACAGGCGGTAGCTGCTGCCAGAAGGATGCTTGGCTGTATAAAGGGAGGGGTAACCAGTAGAAGAATGAAGGTGTTGATGCTCCTGTACAGGTCGTTGGTGAGGCCCCACTTGTAGTATTATGTGTTGGAGACAGTGTCTGGCGAAGGACACAAAAAGGCTTGAAGCGGTCCAGAGGAGGGCGATGAAAATGATAGGAGGTTTGAGCCAAAAGACGCATGAGGAGAAACTGGAAGACCTGAATATGTATACCTTAGAGCAGTGGTCTCAAAATCAAACCCTTTGCAGGGCCACATTTTGGATTTGTAGGACCTCAGAAAAAATAGTTAATGTCTTATTAAAGAAATGACAATTTTGCATGAGGTAAAACTCTTTATATTTATAAATCTTTCCTTTTGGCTAAGTCTTAATAATCTAATATAATAAAACGCTAGGCCGCGCATGCGCACTTCCTATGTGTGCGCCGGTTTTCCGTGAGCTGTAGCGACACATAGGAAGTGCGCAAGCGCGGCTTACGATCTGTCCTGCTCCCTCTTCAAAGACGCAGCGGTCACCGCCTCTCCGCTCTCTCTCTTCCTCCCCCCCCGAGCCGGATTTCGACCGCTCTTACGGGTTTTAAGTTGGGCACTGCTTCTCCTGTGGCGCGGCGGCCCGAGTCGGATGTTGGCCCGAGTCGGATGTCGGCCGCAGCAGCCCGAGTCAAATGTCGGCCACGGCGGCTGTCAGCGGCTGCAGGCTGTGGCAGCCAAACCCGGAAAACACATAAGTAGGGCATGGAGTTAAGAAGCAATGTATGGGGGGGAGGCAAATAATGCACAGGGAAGTGGGGTGGGAGGGAAATGCTGCAACCCACGGAAATGGAGGGCAGAAAAGGGGTTGATGGACAGGGGAAGAGGTGCTGATGAACAGGGAGGGGGGGGGCAGAAAAATAAAGACAGGCCTACTGCTGGACAGGGGGAGCAGGGGGAGGTAAAACAAAGGGAGAAGGGCTTCTGCTGGATAAGGTGGGCAGTGATGGGGTGGTGGAGGACACAGGGGAGGTAAAAGGAAGGGAGAATGGACAGGGGGAGCAGGCAAGGGGTGGTACTGGACAGCCAAGGAAAAAAAAAATTAAAAAAACAGACAGAAATACAGAAAGCGACTAAGGAGAGAGAAAAAAAAAATAAAAACAGACACACACATATATATTCTAGCACCCGTTAATATAACGGGCTATAAGACTAGTAATATTATAATTTATAGCTAAAGAGACATATGATCAAGAAACTTTTATTTTACTTTTGTGATTATGATAAACATACCGAGGGCCTCAAAATAGTACCTGGAGGGCCGCAAGTGGCCCCCGGGCCACAAGTTTGAGACCACTGCCTTAGAGGAAAGGAGGGACAGGGGAGATATGACTCAGATGTTCAAATACGTGAAAGGTATTAATGTAGAACAAAACTTTTTCCAGAGAAAGGAAAATGATAAAACCAGAGGACATAATTTGAGGTTGAGGGGTGACAGACTCAAGAGAAATGTAGGAAAATTTTTCTTTATGGAGAGGGTGGTGGTGGAGAGGAAAACGGTAATGGAGTTCAAAGAAGCGTGGGATGAACACAGAGGATCTAGAATCAGAAATTAATAGTAAATATTGAAGAACTAAGGCCAGTACTGGGCAGACTTGCACGATATGTGTCCGCATATGGCCTTTTGGTTGAGGATGGGCTGGGGAGGGCTTCAATGGCTGGGAGGGTGAAGATGGACTAAAGTGAGCTTTGACTAGAGAGGAGAATTTGAGGTAAGAGTGCGTTTAAAAACAAAATAATTTATATTCTGCATATCCTACAATTCTATGCGGATTACAAATTATTCAGGTACTCAAGCATTTTTCCCTAACTGTCCCGGTGTGTGACAGGTCAAATTTGTGCAAGACAATAGCGCGCGGACAAAAACGCAAAGACAACTCAGTGCAAAGACAATAGCGCGCGAGACAATTGAACGCAAAGATAACTCAGCGCAAGACAATTGAGTGCAACGATAACTCAGTGCAATGACAATTCAGCGCGCCTCTAGATGGCGCCTGGCGAACGAAAGCCACGCACACGTTCAGCACGTTAACACGTGATCACGTCACCACGTTGTCAGTATGGTTCCCTTGACTCTTTGCATTTTCAATATAAGTCACGTGAATGCATTTTCGTTACTATGGTTACGTTTCCTCTTTATATATGTGCTCCGAACAGCCTGCCTTCCTTTCGTTGCCTGACTGTGTCCGTTATAGGTAAAGATCTGGTTTTGCTAGTACTTCATCTATAACGAATATTTGTCTTGCACGGATTTTTCTCGCCTCTGGTGAGAGCGAACTTTCTTCCACATTTCTTCATTTACAGGTATGTTTATATTCTCGGTTCGCACGCGCAACGCGGACCGTATATTTTAATGTTGCTCCCTTTGCAAGCGATACATGATGTGCGCTACACAATCGCAAGAAAAGCGGGGGTATAATAATAAAACGGAGCGCAATTGACTATGAACCGTTTATATTGGGTATGTTTATATTTTTGGTTCGCACACAGACCATATATTTTAATGTCGCTCCCTCAAAACTCACCCAAAGATAAAAATAAAATAACATCTCACAAGGGGCCACATCAACCCAGAGGAATACTGGGTACACTACGAATCGCGCGAGGAGATAAATGAAGGGGATGAGTTCTGGGAACAGTGGACAAAAACAAGCACATCCATCTTAGATAAAATAGCCCCTAAACGAAACAGAACAAAACGCTCAAATAAATATAATAAATGGTTCGACTCTGAACTATTAAAAATGAAACAATCAGAGGGGCGCTGGTGAGCACTGTCTGGGATGGCAGCGTGGTGATTGAGCTCCAGCTCTAAACTTCCTATAAATCGAGGAAAAACACTTTTCACACAACTCTTTTGCATTTCCAATCTGCAAACAAGATAAATCAATATGTCGACATCTAAACCTGGAAAGCGCAAGAATGTCGACCCGGTATCTCCGCAAAAAAACGCGGATGAAAAACTGGAGGATCCATCTACGGCCTCCCTCATGGAAGAATTGCATTCGATCAGGGACCTGATCTTAGACACCAAACAGGATATAAATGACATCAAATCGGATCTCACTACACTCAAAGAAGAATTTACTAATGTTAAGACCAGAACGGATACACTGGAGACCAAAATGCAAGTCTCTGAGGACTCTATAAAACTACTGTTTAAGCAAACGGCACGTATAACGCAACTAGAGGCGGCCCTCGAGGACGAAAAGAATAGGGCGAAACGCACTAGCCTGCGTCTTCTTGGCCTACCAGAAGGGAGAGAGGCTTGCGATTTAGCTGATTTCCTTGCGGCATTAATACCAGAACTCCTAAAAATCTCGCCGGAGATAAAACTGGAAATCGACACAGCTTACCGCGTCCCTCAACACGTGGCTCGACTGTCCAGATTTCCCAGGCCGATTGTGATCACGTTTCTGCGTCAGGCTCACGTCCAGCTCATTCTACAAAAAGCAAAGCTGCACGCTCCGAATACATTTGAAGGCACTAAATTGCTCTTTGTTCCAGATCTTTCAAAAGAAACTGCCAAGAGAAGGAAGCAGCTTCTGGCATATCGGCCAAAATTGTCTGCTATGGGAGCCAAACATGGCCTCCTATACCCTGCGCGTATGCGTGTTACCTTTCACAACACAACGACGGATTTTACCAACCCTGCAGCTCTGGCGGATTACATTGAGAGCGTCCAGCCAACTAATATCGATAAGACTTGATGTCTGAAGTTTTGATCCAGGAATCTACCTTACCAACAAAAGTTCCGATGTTCTCTGCCTGCATCTCTGATTGTGAGCCAACTCGATATGTATGCTCTCTATGTTATTCTTTATAAATGCGCTTTTTATATAGAAACTTAAAGTTTTTCCAATTTTATTATTTATACATGGCAGTTGCTCGTTTTACCTTGTCTCCCAGTTATTGTTTGCCCACCCACGGCAATTTTTAGGCATTACTGTTGTTCTCACGTTTCCCTAAATGCAGCACTTATTCTGTATCTAGTGTATGCATGCAGCCATTTTGTACACTTGAACCATTCTTCACCTACATACCACATTGATTTCTCTACACATGTGTCTGTAACCTTACCAAGTATGTATATCAAGATACATTGTCATCCCATCCTGAACTGGTTTTCAACATATGTAAGATTTGTTCCAGTAGGATTCCAGTTAATTATGGTTCCCTCTGTTATTATCAGAGCTACCTGTCTGCTATGTAATTTCAATTTACTTATACTTGTACAATTACTTTCTCAGCTTTTGGTAACATACTACTATTTGATATACTTATGGTATGTTAGTATAGTTACTAGGATCTCCTTACCTGGTTTGGTTTTTTCAGTCTATAAACAAGCTCAGGCAGCACATATATATATTCTGTCTGCAATCCTATCTATACTGTATTTCAACTATAAGCATAGAGATTATTCATATATATGGTTAACCATTTCATGTTATTTTCTCTATAAATTGATCACTGTTGTATCCTCATACAATTGTTGTGAATTGAAATGACCGTTGTATGTTTCTCTCTGAATGTAAAAGGTTTTAACAATCCGATAGAGATGTAAAATACTTCACTATACTGAACAATACAATTCTGATATAGTACTCTATCAGGAAACTCACCTGAACCAAACTGAATCTAATAAAATCTCACCTAAATGGGCTTACCCACCCATATCTTCCCCTGCACTGGGAAAGAAGAATGGGGTGCTCATTCTGATAAAACGAAGACCTGACATTACAATTTTGTCCCACTCCTCAGATGATAGCGGAAGATGGGTTGCTGTAAAACTGGCTATTGGCAATACTAAATTGTACATTATAAACATATATGCCCCCAATGTGGATGATCCTACATTTTTCCTTGACATCACTGATCTAATTGCTGCATCTGGCGATATGCCCTGTGTTTTGGGAGGCGACTTTAACCAATTATTGGATAAATTGATAGACAGGCAATCTAAGTCAGTATACAGACCAACCAAATCTTGGTCTAGCATACAAGATTTAATGAGTCAAACAAAAATGATTGATATTTGGCGTCTGTTGCACCCTGGAGAACGATTGTACACCTTTTACTCTCCGCCTCATGCATCCTATTCCAGAATTGATTACTTTTTAATCAGTTATTCTCTCTCCCAACATGTAATAGATGCGCAGATAAATCCCATTTCAATATCTGACCATGCATCAGTTACAATTCAAATTAAAAATATTGGCAATGTACCTAAAATGAAACAATGGAGATTTAATTCCTCCCTTCTGTCTGATGATGAGTTTTTATTGCATATCAAAAAGCAAATAACAGATTATTTCAATATGAATTTAGTATCAGATACTTCATGGCAGATAACTTGGGACGCCTTCAAGGCTTACATAAGAGGCATTATCTTATCCTATTCTGCAAGTAAATCTAAAGCCCGTAAATCTGAACTATTAGCATTAGAACTGCAAATTCAGAAAGCAGAACAACACCATCTGTCTGATTTGTCGAATCCTGAAGCCCAGAACTTCTTGCATAAACTTAGATTTCAATACAACTTACTGTTGAGTTCGGAGGCATCTAAAGAGATATTTAAAAAGTCAGCTCATTATTACTCAAGTGCGAATAAATGTGGTCACCAACTCGCCAATTATTTAAAGCTACAATCAGAAAAAACCACCATACCGGTAATTTCTGACTCTAATGGCCAACCATTGACCAACTCTACGGACATTTGTAAGGAATTTCACTCTTTCTACGCAGATTTATATACGTCTGAATGCCAGGACACTGCACTATCGCATTCTTTCCTTTCACAGCTACAACATCCATCTCTACAAAAAGCTGAACAAGAACTACTGGCTGAAGACATCACGATCATACAAATTGAACAGGCCCTACAATCTATGGCCAAACACAAATCTCCGGGTCCAGACGGCTTGACAGTAGAATTTTACTGTGCTTTTAAAGAGGAAATTCTACCACATATGTTTCAATACTTTAGGCACTTAGCTTTACAAGGTGAAGCTTTTGGTTCATTCACAGAAGCAGTCACCATAGTATTACCAAAACCGGGCAAGGATCCTACACAAGTCTCCAATTACAGACCATTATCGTTGATTAACGCAGATGCGAAAATATATGCTAAGTTGCTGGCGAATCGACTATCAGAAGTATTGCCTTCTATCATATCTCCAGACCAGAATGGCTTTATGAAAAATAGGCTTTCTAGTGATAACACAAGACTTTTTGCTCATATGATTTTACAAGCTTCATCATCTTCAACCCCAATGGTGGCCATTGCCTTAGATGCAGAAAAGGCATTTGACCGTGTAGAATGGTCATATATGTTTAGAGTATTAAGGTGGTTTGGTGCCCCTGATGATTTCATACGCATGGTTACTGTATTATATTCTCATCCTATTACCAAAATCCGAATAAACGAGACCTATTCAATGCCATTCCACCCATCGAGAGGCACACGTCAAGGGTGTCCCCTTTCTCCGCTTCTATTCAACATGGCACTTGAACCTATATTAATAGCAGTGAGATCCTCCAACCAGATTAGAGGTCTGCGTATTAACGACTTAGACATTAAGTTATCAGCATATGCAGATGATATTATGATTTACTCTACGATAGACTCCATTCCATCCATTCTACAGATTATTGATGATTATGCCGCAATATCAGGATATAAATTAAACTCTACAAAAACTGAGGTTATGCCATTATCTAATGACCCTTGTGGAGACCTTATCCGTAAATATGGGCTCAAATATTCAGCCACTAAATTGAAATATTTGGGCATCTATTTTGCCCCATCAATAGAAGAAACTCTGCAACTCAATGAAGAATTACTATTATCAATTATTAAGAATGAAACAACGAGATGGTCACCATTAAAACTCAGCTGGTGGGGCTGCTTGGATTCTATTAAAATGGTTTTGGCCCCTAAACTTATGTACATTCTATCTATGCTGCCTTTTCTGTTTCCAGCTAAAACCTATACTAAAATGGAATCAATGTTATCTGGATTCTTGTGGAATCGTAAAACTCCAAGAATTGCTCTCAGGAAACTGAAATGTGTCAAACAGCACGGTGGTGTGAATTTTCCTAGTCTATACGAATACCACATAGCCTTCTTGGCTCGTCAAGGCTCTAAATGGCTAATGGGTCAACAATTATCTATGATACCCACTTGGTTGAGACTGGAACATCAACTATACCAGAAGGATTACTTAAGACTTTCCCCTTTCATAATAGCATCCAAATCTGTGAAAGCTAACCCAATATTACACTCTACTTCTAGGGCGATCTGTGATCTGGATGATATAGCACATATCAATTGGAATTCCACAACTCTATCTTCCATATGGCTCAACCCTCTCATAAGGATTCAGGGCCAATACATAGAATGGCAATCCTGGATCAAAGTTGGAATATGGTCACTCTCGCAATTGATTCAGAATGGGAAGCTAACTACCTTTGCCTCTATAATAGCTGCATATCAATTACCCACTTCACAATTCTATGCGTGGTTCCAACTGCATCATTGTTTACGTGATCTCATGAGTAAAATTGAATTTACTGAAGAAATTCCCTCAATACTATCCTGGTGTGAAGAATTCAGCTCCAAGAGGGGCGAAGCCTCCCAATGGTACAAATTGTTGAAATCAGCTAAATTTCGACCCCCAGTTGCATTATATGATATCTGGTCTAAAGACTTAGTTTGTTCACTTTCACCTAAGTCATGGGAAATGCTATGGCTGACATCTTATGGTTCTCTAAGATCTGCAGCAATTAAACAATTGGTCCTATTTTTGATTCATAAAGCGTATTGGACACCCTACAAGCTATCTAAATTGTCTTCAGCTCCGTCTAAGCTGTGTTGGTCATGTGCATCTCAAATAGGTACATTAGACCATATGCTCTTCACATGTAGCATGTTACGCTCATATTGGGTTAATATATGGTCTGTAATTTGTGAAATACTACCTATTACTGAAAACATTTCTTATGCTGTCATTATCACCGGCAGCGCTGCTCTGTCAAGTAAGCTTAATAGACACGAAAGCAAACTTTTACAATGTATGTTACTTGTGGCTATAAAAACTATACTGTCGCACTGGAAAGATTTTTCGGATTTAACTGTACATGAATGGTGGAACACATTTTGTTTATATGCCAAATATGAGAAGTCTCTCGCACTTAATGATAGACAGTCACATCACTCCTTTATTTCAATGTGGTCTAAAGTTATATCTTACTCTCATAATTCATGATTATATTTCAGTGTGTATCATTCATCATTGTATTTACCCAGTGCTTATATCTAATGACTATATTATTATACCTTCTGTTTGCATACTTCTTTTTATCTAATGTACATCTGCTGTATGGAAACGTGTACTGCTGTTGCAGTGTTATGTTCTCATTTGTTTTGTTTTCAACGAAACCTAATAAAACTTATTGAACTAAAAAAAAAAAAAATGAAACAATCAGTAAGACGACTAGAAAGGATCTGGAATAAAACGGGAGAAATACCAGACCGGAACAACTGGAGATCCAACATAAAGGACTACAAACAACTGATAAAAGAAAAACGAAAAACATTCTACTCATCCAAAATACACACATCCAACATGAGTTCAAAAGGAATCAACACTAAAGAAATGTTTAACCTGGTCACAAATTTATTTGATACCACACGCCATAATCAATCCATGCACGACACAAAACTCCCATCAGCAGACGATCTAGCACAACACTTTGACTCAAAAATTGTGAACCTAAGGAACACGTGCCCAACAAACAACACACATGCATATCAAATAGCCAACACACATGAAAATGAAATACCAGTGGATATGTTTTGGAACTCATTTCAAGATCTAGAATGGAATAACTTCATAAAACTCTATAACAAATATACTAAATCACACTGCATTCTAGATCCCTGTCCCCCCAACATTATGAAAGCAGCTCCTTTAGACTTTAAACTAACACTATGGAGTTGTATGACCAATAAGTTCAAAAATGGGAAATTCCTAACGAATAACGGTCACATTATAATCACCCCAATTCCAAAAAATCGCAAACATTCCCTAACATCAGTAACCAACTACAGACCGGTAGCGTCCATTCCATTCTTCGTAAAAATAATGGAAGGTTTAGTACATACCCAATTGATGGACTACCTTGATCAGTTTTCTCTACTACATGAAACCCAGTCCAGCTTCAGACCTCTGTTTAGCACTGAGACGGTGATAGCAGCGATCCTAGAACACTTACGCAACCTATTCACCAAGGGCCATAACGCCTTAATCATGCAATTTGACATGAGCTCGTCCTTCGACTTGGTGGACCACAAAAAATTACTACAATGTTTAGACGCAATCGGCATTGGAGGTGAGGTACTTGACTGGTTCCGAGGATTCCTTACGGCCCACACCTATCAGGTACGCTTCAACTGCAACCTCTCTAAAACATGGAGAAACCCATCAGGCGTTCCACAGGGGTCCCCATTATCCCCTCTACTCTTCAACGTCTATATATCATCACTAGGCATGCAGCTGGCCCAGCGAGGTATAAAAGTATTCAGTTACGCGGATGACTTTACAATCATTATCCCGTTTACTACGTCTCCCTCCGAAATCACCCCCACAGCAACAGAAGTGCTAAACCTGATGAAACAATGGACCACAGAATTCAAACTCAAGCTCAATTCAGATAAAACTAAATTCTTTATAGCCTCGCCACACCCACATATCACGACAAAATCACTACGCATTAACAAACTCAACTACCCTATTCAACCAACAATGAAGGTTCTGGGGGTAATACTGGACCAAGGTCTAACTATGAAAGACCATGTAGACTCCCTAGTCAGAAAATGATTTTTTACTCTCTGGAAACTTAGGTCCATTAGAGCATACTTCGACACCTCAGCATTCAGAATTCTGGTACAATCCCTAATACTAAGCCACCTTGATTATTGCAACATTACCCATCTGGCAATCTCTCGGAAGCAAATGCAGAGACTACAACTTATACAAAATGCAGCAGTCAGGTTGATCTTCGGGTTGAAGAAGTCCGATCACATAACGCCTTCCTACCGACTCCTGCACTGGCTGCCAATGGAGGCTCGCACGAAGTTCAAGCTAGGATGTCTCTGCTTTAAGGTATTATCAGGTCTAGCCCCTAAATATATAATAGACCTCTTCTCATTCCCAACTAATAGACATGAGAGAAGAACACACCTGAAATTTGTTTCCCCACCGGCTAGAGGATGCAGATATAAGAGACATCATCAACAACTTCTATCGTACCAAGCAGCCTTATGGGGCAAAGACCTAGGAAACTAATCACACACTCAAACAACTATAGCGAATTTAGGAAACACCTAAAAACATACCTGTTCTTGAATTACATAGGTAACGAATAAGGACAATAGCCCCCTTCGTAATTCCACCCATATCTGATCTTGCAAACTGTTAACCTCTAATCTCTAAACTATGAATGTTCCAATCAATTTATGAAACTTATCTAACTCATTGTAAATAGCACGGAACTTCCCGGTCCGGCAGTATATAAACTGTTGTTATTATTAATGTTGTTAATATCAGATGTTCACTGTTATACTCTGTAATTCGCTGTCTGTACAGTTTCTCCTCATTGTAAACCGCCTAGAAGTCGCAAGATTGTTGGCGGTATATAAGAATAAAGTTATTATTATTATTATTTGCAAGCGATACAAGATGCGCGCTACACAATCGCAAGAAAAGTGAGGGTATAATAATAAAATGGAGCGCAATTGACTATGAACCGTTTATATTGGATATGTTTATATTTTAATGTCACTCCCTTTGCAAGCTATACAAGATGCGCGCTACACAATCGCAAGAAAAGCGAGGGTATAATAATAAAACGGAGTGCAATTGACTATGAACCGTTTATATTGGGTATGTTTATATTTTCGGTTCGCACACGCACGCGGACCATATATTTTAATGTCGCTCCCTTTGCAAGCGATACAAGATGCGCTCTACACAATTGCAAGAAAAGCGAGGGTATAATAATAAAACGGAGCGCAATTGACTATGAACCGTTTATATTGGGTATGTTTATATTTTCGGTTTGCGGCAGGTCACGTGATGTGCTGAGCTGAGCAAGACGTGCTTTGCTCGTGCTCCGGGGCCCCGAGTCCCTCTGCACCTAACCTACCTTTGAATCTGATTTTCCCGTCGGACTTTTGCATTGCTGCTGCATGGACCGCTTTCCACCTTCTGCTAGCCCGGTTATGAGTGGGAAGGGGAGTCGTGCTTCTAAGGATCGGGAGGTGAGAACTTCACGGGCTGATGCCAAGATGGCGGCGGCGTCCGAGGCAGGTTCTGCGCTCCCCTTATCGGCAGCACACATAGAAGTGCTGTCGGCTTCAGTGGTGCGAGCTCTAGATGCTCGCTTTGATCAGCTTTCTGCCCAGCTCTCCTCCTTTGAATCTCTCTTAACGGACACGACCCGTCGTACAGGAGAGCTGGAGACCCGTGTTACCCACGTGGAGGAGGCCCACACTGTTTCAGCTGCGGATTTTGCCTCCCTTACTGATCGACTTTGGCGCCAAGAAGCAAAAATTGAAGACCTGGAGAACCGCTCCAGACGCGATAATTTGCGTCTGATAGGATTGCCCGAGGCGGTTGCTGACTCCCGCTTGCTCCCTGTACTGGAGTCCTGGCTTCAGGCAGCATTGCCTCTCCCTGCTGGGATGGGACCCCTACGGCTGGAACGTGCTCACTGCCTGGGCAGGCGAACTGAGGACTATACACGAGTGCGGGTCACTATCTTTAAGGTCCTCAATTCCGCGCATAAGGCGGAATTGATGCGCACCTATAGGAAAAATCGTAACATGCTCACCTATGAGGGAACGCCAGTCCGCCTGTTCCAGGACTATTCCCCAGCTTTACAGGAGCGTCGGCGTCGGTTTTCCAGGGTCTGCTCTGCCTTGTTCGAACGCAACCAACGCTTCCAGCTTAACTATCCTGCCTTATTGCGAATCTGGACGACTGCCGGGTGGAAGAGCTACACTTCAGCGGAGGACGCGGAGGCATACCTGGATGCCCTTCCGGGGGAGGCTGGCACTTCCTCGGCTTCCTGAGGATCTCGCCTTCTTTGCAGCACCTTCCATTTTTCTGTTGCCCTTCTTCCTGGGGGGGGGGGGGGGATTTTGTTGACTATGGCTGGAGTTTGTGCTCTTGGCCTTTGACTCTTGCAGAGCTTCCCCTCCCCCCTTCTTGATTGGGGATGGACCCGATTGGCTGTGCTGCGCTGGTAGGAGAGGAGTGGGCATGCCAGGCGACCTTCCTGGGGAGCCGGGTGACTTCCTTGTACTTTCCTCTTGTGGCAGTCCCTTCTTCGTGGAGTGTGGAGTGCTGGTTTATTGGGGGAACCTTTTATTAGTTTTGGCCTTCGGCCCCCAATTGAGTTTTCCCTCGCCCTCTCCCCCCCCCCCATGTTTGGGGGGGCGATGATGTGCCTAGGGGGGCATGGACAACTTTTATTGTTCTGCCAGAGTGGCCTGCCCCTTGGAGCCATGGGACTTTCAGATAGCTTTGCATGCACTCCTTGTCATGTTTTTTTTTTTTTTTTTTTAACTGACTCTATTTAGGATACCTGAGCACAGTTTATTTTCTTGTGTTTACCTTGTGCCTCTTTCAGACCGTACTTACTGTTTTCACAGAGTATGGTTATGTTATAGTTTGTTCTGGTCTGTTTTTGAGAACTTGGAGTCTGTTTAGGAAGTTTGAGTTTTGTTTGAGGTTGTGGAATGACTGCGTCTGTTTGGGTGTGAGAGGCTGGGGGGGGGGGGGTTTGACTGTGCTTCTGTTAGAGTGGGGCCTGACTGGGGCTCCAAGGTTGGTTCTTGCTTCTGGGATCTATGCTTGTTCGTGTTGTTCCCCTGTACCTGGGAGGCTGGGTGACATCCTTGTTTTGTGTTGGGGTGTGGTGCTCTCGGCAGCCTGCTGATGCTTGTGGGTCTTGTCTTTACATGCCTCTCTGCTACTTAGCTTGGTACCCTTTTATTTGGGTTGTTAGCTGACTGAGTGGGGTGAGTGGATGGTTGTTGAGGGTATGTCGGGATGTTGTGGGATGAGTGCACTGGGTGGGGTTGGGGGATTGGGGGCCCTAACACGTTTTTACATGGCTCTCTCTCCGTTCCTGTTTATGGGACAGACTTTTGCTGGTGTTTGGGATATTGGTTTGGGTGGGAAGGGGGGGAACTTGGGTGTGGGTGGGGTGGGTTGGGGAGGGTGGGGGGTCCTCCTTCTGTATGTTGGTTTCATAGTTTTGCTATGTTCCATTGCTTACCTTTTTTTTTTATTACAACTGCTCTGGGGAGGGGGGCTGGGCCCTTGGGGTAGTTTTCCTCAGCTTCCTTTTCTCTCATATTGCTTCTTTTCTGATTTTCTGCTGTGAGTACCCCTTTTAGAATTACATCTTGGAATGTGGGGGGGATTACGTCACCTGTCAAGAGATCCAAAATTATTACTGCCTTACAACGCTATCGGTCTGATATTGCTTGTTTACAGGAAACTAGATTGACTGATGCAGAACATCTCAAGTTGCGTCGTTCTTGGGTGGGGGAAGTGTATTTTGCCTCCTCTTCGGGCCGCCATTGGGGCATTGCTGTGTTGGTCCGCAAGTCTTCGCCTATTGGCGTCCAAGTCCTTGATAAGGCGTGTCCTTCGCCTTACGCTGGGAGGTCGCTCCTATCTTTTTCTAGTGGTATACAGCCCTAACTCTGGAGAATCGGCCTTCTTACAACGGTTGCTTCACCTTCGCTCTCGTTTTCCTGATGATCCAATGCTTCTTCTGGGAGATTTCAATTTGGTAATGCACCCTACTCAGGATAAATCCGGCTCTCCTGCCTCTTCTTTGGGTTCTAAGAGTCATCTCCTCTCCGACTTTTGTGACTCTCTTTTGGTTGTGGACCCGTGGCGTCTTCTACATCCTGAAGTTCGTGACTATACCCATCTCTCTCGTGCCCATGGTACCTGGTCTCGTTTGGACTATATTTTCTTGTCTTCCTCTATGTTTCCTTCTGTTCAATCGGCTGAGATTGGACCTCTGTCTATATCGGATCATGCCCCGATTTGGGTTGATGTTTTCTTGGATTCCACGTACCTTCACGCGTCGTCATGGCGGTTTCCCTTCTATCTTGCCCAGGATGCGGAATTTCGTGCCTTTTTGCAGACCCAATGGGATGACTATTCTACAAATAATGCTTCCCACATGGATGATCCTATCTTGTTTTGGGAGGCTGGGAAGACGGTGATTCGAGGTCATATCATTTCATTTCTGTGTGCTCGTCACAAGCATATTAACCAGGGTATCGTTACTCTAGAACGGGCCTTACGTTTGGCAAAGCGATCCTTTTCTCTCCACCCTTCTCCAGAGACTCGAGACTGTTATCTGTCTACTCAGGTGGCCCTGAATTCCCTTCTCCATTCTCGTTCCCAAAAATGCAAAGCCTTTTATCAACATTGTTTTCTTCGTTACGGTAACAAACCCGGCCGCCTTATGGCTCGTTTGGTTAACGCTACGACTGGCAGGAAGCCGATTTTATCCCTGCGGACCCGGGGTGGTGTCCCAAACTTCTGAGATCTCCGGGGTCTTATATAATTATTTTTGTCGGTTATATGAAGCTCCGGATGACGCTTCTTTGGAGATGATGTCGGACTATCTTCACTCTTCTGGGCTGCCTCGTTTGTCAGCGGATGCGATTTCCTCTCTAAATAGTCCGTTTCGGGCGGTTGAATTGGAGTCTGCTATTAAATTGCTCCGCTCTGACCGGGCTCTGGGACCGGATGGGTTCTCGGGTGACTTCTATCGGCTCCTTTCTCCTACTCTTTATGGAGCTTTATTGGCGTATTTTGATGCAGATATTGTCCGTGGTTCTTTTCCGCGTTTTGCGAACGAGGCCCTTATTACCTTACTCTTGAAGCCTGGTAAGGCTGCTGATTTGCCGGAATCTTATCGCCCCATTTCATTGATTAATGTGGACCTCAAACTCTTCGCTCGTATGTTGGCTGATCGTATTGCTCCTCATTTACCACAGCTTATCCATGAGGATCAGGTAGGTTTTGTTTGGGGCCGCCAGTCTGTACACAATGTCCGCAAGGTACTTCTTGCTCTTGCTCAGTGTCAATCTCGCCAAATTCCGACCCTGTTTGTTAGCCTGGATGCTTCTAAGGCATTTGATAGCGTTCACTGGTCCTTCTTGTTTCGTACCTTGGAGTTTGTGGGGCTCGGTGGGTCCTTTCTAGATGCCGTGCGTTCCCTCTATTCCAATCCTTTGGCTTCCTTGCTTGTTAATGGGACTCGTTCTGACTCTTTCCCTATTCTTCGTGGTACCCGACAGGGTTGCCCTCTTTACCCTCTTTTGTTCCTTCTTTCTTTGGAACCGTTGTTATGCACTCTTTGGGGGTTCGCGGAGGTCCGAGGTCTCTCGGTTGGTGACTTCGAACTTAAGACTCTGGTGTATGCGGATGACATGTTTTTAATTCTTACCCGACCTGAAGATTCTCTCCCGGCAGCTCTGGATCTCATTTCTGAATTTGGTTTCTATTCAGGGCTGTCTCTCAACTTAGATAAATCTTTGGCCTTACCTTTTCCACCAGATTTACGAACTTTGTGGAAGGGTGTTTTTCCTCTCCATTGGGCTGATTCTGCTTTGCGGTACCTGAGGGTTAACATTCCGCTGGACTTATCTAGTTTGTACAGGCTAAATGTAACCCCGTTGTTTCAGGCATTACAGAATAGGTTGCACCTTTGGGAGACTCTTCCTTTTTCACTTTTGGGTCGTGTGCACCTGTATAACATGCTTCTGGTCCCCTGTTGGCTTTATGTTTTTCAGATCCTTCCCCTTTATTTGACGTTCTGTGACGAGCGCAGATTGGAGCGACTGGTCCAGAAATTTCTTTGGGCTGGTAAGAGACCTCGTTTGACTTATAAGTGGGCGGCGACTCCCTGGTATAGAGGTGGATTGGGCTTATTGAATCTCTGCTATTTGACAGTTGGTTGTGGAATGAGGCATATTAATGATCTCTTTCGGGGTACTTCAGCGTTTACTAACTCATCTCTGGAACTTTCCTGCTTTCATTCTACTCATTTTAGTGCCTATCTTCATTCTATCCCTTCTCTTGAACCTGAGTCTCTTTCTATGAAAGCCTTACATCGACCTTTGCGGAAGGTTTGGCGTTGGGTCTGTAAATTTCACGCTCTTTCTCCCTCTGTCTCTCCCTTCCTGCCTATTCGTTTTAATGGTTCTTTCTTACCTGGGATTGATGGGCCGAGTTTTGCTCGGTGGGAAACAATGGGCATTCAATATCTATTTCACTTGGTTACTGATGAAGGCACCCCTAAATCTTTTGCTCAGTTGCAAGCAGAATTTGATCTCCCTCCTACTGACTATTTTGCTTACATGCAAATCCATCATTACATTTCTTTCCTACCTTCTAGCTCCTTGCAGGCCGCCTGTCATGAGACTTTGTCTATGGCCTTTACCCTTGGTTCTCAACAACCGGTCCCTCTCACGTTTCATCATCGCCACTTGAAAGATGAATGCCCTTTGTTTGACCACTCTCGGCTGCGAGATGCTTGGTCAGGTGATCTCGCTGTTGATTTGCCTTCTGATATACTCCTTCAGGCTGTCCGTCAACTGCCTGCTTTTCGTAAATACACTACCTTTTGGGAACAACATTTAAAATTGATTTTTCGTTTATATATTTCTCCTAAAAGGGCTTATTTGGCTCACTTCTGTCTCCATGCAGCCTGCCTTCGTTGTCAGGCTCCGGAAGCCAGCTTAGGACATATGTTTTGGACTTGTCCTCAGGTACAACTTTTTTGGACTGCTATATTTGCTTTTGTGGAGAATCTTTGGCATGTCACTATTCGCAGTTCCCCTTTGCTTTTGTTTGGGACTATTCCTCACTACTTTCCACGTTCCAAGGGAGTTGCAGCTTTCCTTAAGTGGTCTATTCTGATTGCTCTGAAATGCATCCTGCTGAAATGGCTTGAAGATGAGGCTCCGGACTATTCCCTTTGGAGGAGCCGCATGATTTCTCTCTTGATGTGGGAGCGCCGGGATGTGACTGATTTGTCATCTCGCCAGGGCCGTCTTTTCCAGATCACTTGGGAACCTTTCTGGACTACTTTGACCCCTCTGGCTCGTAGCCGGATACTTAATTGATGCTTTTGTTTGTACTTATCCTTTTGTTCCTTTCATGTATAACTTGCTATTCTGATTCTTTGTTCTTTTGTGTTTGGAACGAGGACCCAGGGGAGGGAATGGGGGGGAGGGGGTATTTTGGTTGGGGTTTGGGGGGGGGTTCTTTTGGGGGATATTTCAAACCTTTGAGCTGGTTTTGTACTTTTTGTGTTACTCTGTTGTTTTCTTGATTGCTCAATAAAATATATTTGACCATATTTTCGGTTTGCACGCGGACCATATATTTTAATGTCGCTCCCTTTGCAAGCGATACAAGATGCGCGCTACACAATTGCAAGAAAAGCGAAGGTATAATAATAAAACAGAACGCAATTGACTATGAACCGTTTATATTGGGTATGTTTATATTTTTAGTTCGCAAGTGCACGCGACATGTATATTTTAATGTTGCTCCCTTTGCAAGCGATACAAGATGCGCGCTACACAATTGCAAGAAAAGTGAGGGTATAATAAAACTCTGAGTGAAATTGTTCAAATTAAAGTTTTGTTGGTTATCATCGAACGCTCAGCGCGCATGCGCGCATCAATAGTCATTTTTGCACCCGTCTTGCGCTTCGTTGTCCCGCATAGTAAAAGAGGGAGAAGGCTGATTTATGATATTAAGATTATGTATCATGTGATGTCTGATATTAATTGGATGTATAATTCAATGCAGTTATAAAATTGAAAAGTAATAAAGATGTAAAGAAATATGTTTGCATGAGGTAAAAACTCTTATGCCAGCAAGACTACCGTATTTTCACATAGATAACGCGCACCCGTGTATAACGCACACACGGGTATAGCGCGCGGATAACACAAATTTATGTACAGAAATTTTTATATACCACACACATTCGTATACCGCGCATGCTGCCCGACTCTCCCGTCGCCGCCCGACTCTCCTCTGGCCACCCCGATTTTCCTTTCGCCCGCCCTGACTCTCCTCTTCCCCTTGAAGTCCTGTCCTGTCCCCACCCTGAAAGCCTGATGCCCCCCCGACGTCCGATTCACCCCTCTTACCACCACTGGAGTAGCCCACAGCTCGTTTACTGAAGCCTTGACCATTGTTTTACTTAAACCAGATAAAGATCCATTACAAGTGCAAAATTACAGGCTGCTCTCTTTAATAAATATACATGCCAAAATATATGCAAAGCTAATAGCAACGCGGTTGAGCACAGTCCTTTCAAGGATCATTCAAGTAGATCAAAATGGATTCATGAAAGACAGGTTATCTAGCAACAACACAAGACTTTTTTCTCATATCCTCATACAAGCTCAGCATTGTCCTGACCCACTAATTGCTATGGCCTTGGACGCAGAGAAGGTGTTCGACCCTGTGGAGTGGTATTTTCTCTTCAAAGTAATGCAATGGTTTGGCATTCCAGATGCTTTCATCAAAATGATTGGGGTGCTATATTCAAATCCCTCGACTAAACTCCGAATTAATGGTAAGTTCTCTGATTCTTTCTGTCCGACAAGGGGAACTAGGCAAGGTTGCCCATTGTCTCCTCTGTTATTCAATATAGCACTGGAGCCACTACTAATAGTCATAAACTCCAACCCTAAGATCACTGACTTCCAATTGGATGACCTGTCCATCAAACTATCAGCCTATGCGTACAATGTCCTGATTTATTCTTCATTGGACTATGTGCCATACATTCTACAAACCATTGGAAAATACAGAGAACTTCAGAGAGATTTGAACCAGCTAGAGAAATGGGCAGAAAAGTGGCAGATGAAGTTTAACATAGAAAAATGCAAAGTGATGCACCTGAGTAAGAAAAACAAGGAACATGAATATAAAATATTAGGTGTAACATTGGGCAAGAGCGAACAAGAAAGGGACCTGGGGGTACTGATAGACAGGACCCTGAAGCCGTCGGCTCAATGTGCAGCAGCAGCAAAGAAAGCAAACAGGATGTTGGGCATGATAAAGAAGGGAATCACGAGTAGATCGGTGGACATCATAATGCCGCTTTACAGAGCAATGGTCAGACCACATTTGGAGTACTGTGTCCAACACTGGTCTTCCTACCTAAAAAAGGATATAACCCTACTGGAGAGGGTGCAAAGGCGAGCCACAAAGCTAGTTAAAGGTATCGAGAATTTGAGCTACAAAGAACGCCTCGGAAAACTGGGATTGTTCACCTCGAGAAGAGAAGACTGCGAGGGGACATGATAGAGACTTTTAAAATACTAAAAGGATTCGACAAAATAGAGCAAGAAACACCGTTATTCACATTGTCAAATGTGACTCGGACAAGAGGTCATGGACTGAAACTGAGGGCACCAGGCCCAGGACAAATATCAGGAAATTCTGTTTCCCACAACGAGTGGTGGACGCTTGGAACGCTCTTCCGGAGGACGTCGTGATGGAGACCAACATTCTGGGATTCAAGGGCAAGTTGGATGCACACCTTCTCGCAAATCACATTGAGGGATACGAGTAAACAAGGTTTCTCAGCAGGGAACACCTGGCTTGGCCTCCGCGGGTGTGGGTCGCCGGACTGGATGGACCTAAGGTCTGATCCGGCGAAGCCATTTCTTATGTTATGTACTTATGTGTTGATATCTGGCTACAAACTCAATACCACTAAGACTGAGAGCATGCTATTAAACGGTTTTCCATGCAGCGATGTCATCTCACAGCTTGGCCTCAAATACTCACCAACTAAGTTAAAATATTTAGGAGTCTTCTTTGGTACTACCATCGAGGAAACACTATCTTACAATGTAGATCATAAGAACATAAGAACATAAGCAGTGCCTCTGCCGGGTCAGACCACAGGTCCATCCTGCCCAGCAGTCCGCTCCCGCGGTGGCCAAAACCAGGTCAAGGCCTGTCTGAATCATCAGAAGGGGCTCCCCTGCCACCTTGGTTTCCCATTTAAGTTCTGCCCTCCTATCGAAGTCCTAGCCCTCCGGTCTTGCACATGCACGACCAGGTTGGTTTACTCAGTACCCCACGATCCCTCTATCCCTCAGGAATCCATCCAATCCCTGCTTGAATCCCTGTACCGTACTCTGCCTGATCACTTCCTCCGGTAGCGCATTCCAAGTGTCCACGACCCTTTGGGTGAAAAAAAACTTCCTTGCATTTGTTCTGAACCTGTCTCCCTTCAGTTTCTCAGAATGCCCCCTCGTATTTGCTGTCCCCTTCAGTCTGAAGAATCTGTCCCTATCCACCCTCTCTATGCCCCTCATGATCTTGAAGGTCTCTATCATATCTCCCCTGAGTCTCCTTTTCTCCAGAGAGAAGAGCCCCAGCCTATCCAGCCTCTCAGCGTATGAGCAGTGTTCCAGCCCTTTTACCATTTTTGTTGCTCTCCTTTGGACTCTCTCAAGTACCGCCATGTCCTTCTTGAGGTGCGGCGACCAATACTGAACGCAGTATTCCAGATGTGGACGCACCATCGCTCGATACAATGGCATGATGACTTCCCGTGTTCTGGTTGTTATGCCCTTCTTTATGATGCCCAGCATCCTGTTGGCTTTTTTCGAGGCTGCTGCGCACTGTGCAGATGGCTTCAGTGATGCATCCACCAGCACACCCAAGTCTCTCTCGAGTCTGCTGTCTCCCAACAATACCCCCCCTAATTTGTAGCTGAACAACGGGTTCTTTTTCCCTATATGCATGACCTTGCATTTGTCCACGTTGAAGCGCATTTGCCATTTGTTTGCCCAGTCTTCCAGTTTGTCCAGGTCCCTTTGTAGGTCCTCACACTCCTCCCTGGTCCTAACTCTGCCGCACATTTTGGTATCGTCTGCGAATTTTATAACCTCACACTTTGCCTCCTTTTCCAGGTCATTGATGAATATGTTAAAGAGTAAAGGCCCCAGCACCGATCCCTGTGGCACACCGCTCGTGACTCCCCGCCAGTCAGAATATTGACCCTTTACTCCAACCCTCTGCAGTCTACCCGACAGCCAGTGCTTGATCCATCTGTGCACATCCCCTCCCACCCCGTGGCTCCACAGTTTCTTAAGTAGCCTTTCATGTGGCACCTTGTCGAAAGCCTTTTGAAAGTCGAGGTAAATGATGTCTTTGGGCTCCCCGTTGTCCATCCGACTGCTTATTCCCTCAAAGAAGTACAGAAGGTTCGTTAGGCACGAACTTCCCTTACAGAATCCGTGCTGGCTTGTTCTCAGTAGGCCATTCCTCTCGATGTGCTCGCAAATGCCGTCCTTGATCATAGCTTCCATCATCTTCCCTATTATTGAAGTCAGACTTACCGGCCTGTAGTTCCCGGGGTCACCCCTCGATCCCTTCTTGAAGATCGGTGTGACATTTGCCAATTTCCAGTCCTCTGGCACCTCACCAGTTTTCAAGGATAGGTTGCAAACATGTTGGATTGTGCCCGCTATTTCCTGTCTTAGTTCTTTCAGAACCCTTGGGTGGATCCCGTCCGGGCCCGGTGATTTGCATATCTACCAAATAATCAAATCTATTACAGAACAATGGTGCCCATTGAAACTCAAATGGTGGGGCCGATTAGACTCTATTAAGATGGTTCTTTCTCCTATAATCACCTATATTCTCTCAATGTTACCTTTCTTGCTTCCTCTCAAGACATATTCAAAGATTGAAACACTGCTGACAAAGTTTCTATGGAATCACAAGGCCCCACGCATTGCGTTAAATAAGCTCAAATGTACAAAAAATAATGGAGGTGTGAATTTCCCTAGCATGTACGATACCATGTAGCTTTCCTAGGAAAACAAGGCTCACAATGGCTACTAGAACCCAAGCATCAGAATATCCCTACTTGGTTGCAAATGGAGCATAAGTTATTCACTAAGGAGTATCTCAGATATATATCCTTTTTACCAGTCAACGATGCCACAAAGGTCAATTCCATTTTACTTTCGACTAAACAGGCTTTACTGGAATTTGATGCCATTGCGGATCCAAATGGAGTTCTACCACTTTGTCTCCTATTTGGCATAACCCACAAGTGAAAATTCAAGGTCAACATATAGAATGGCTCAAATTTGCTATCTGGTCCCTTTCTCATCTCATTCGAGACAATAAATTGACTGATTTTGCGACACTATCATCTGAATATAATCTTCCTCCTAATCAGTTTATTCACTGGATCCAGCTGCAGCATTGTCTTAAATCTTTCATGATCAGAGAATCCATATCCAGTGATACCCCTTCAATACTAAAATGGTGTGTATTATTTAGTCAAAACAGACTTCTATGTTTTAAATTCTTTCTTTTTTGGTACAAGCCTCAGACTCAGGCAGATACTCCATATAACTTCATTGTGCCGGAACCCCCACCCAAATACCGCTGGCAGCAGAGATGTCCAGTCCTTCCTGCCAGAACCCTTCCCGAACATCAATCCCAACAATGCCCCCGAACATAGCTGGCAGGAGGGATGCCCAGTCCCTCCTGCCAGAATCCCCACCCCCGAATATCATTGGCATCCCCCACCCCGTAAAGTCATCCCCCCCAGGACTCTGAGAGTGGCCTAAGAGATCTGGGAATTCTTCCTGCCGGTAGTCTTCGTAGGTGGGGGGGGGATGGGTTTCTGCTAAAGTTATCACGGTGGGAGATCCTTTGCTGTGATAAGTCCAGCGACCACCCGGTTCTCTAACCGGTGCCTGTGACATGGACACCGGTTAGAGAATTGTGGTATTAGGTGGGCTTAGGCATCGTCCATAAGGATAGATCCGATTCTATATAGGATGCCGTATGCAATTCTCAAAAGCCTTTTAGATGGCTTCTGAGATTGGGTATCCTATACAGAATTCAGCTCAAGAGCAAGTTTAATACTGAGGATTATTAGATAAAACTAAGCTTGCTGCATGCAGTTTAGTGGAACAGCCTTCCTGTTGAGTCTTGTTTTGGCTATACAGTAGTACTTCGGAATCTGAACACCGCAGAACTCGAACGTTTTGGAATCTGTACTTTTTTTTTTTTTTTAGTAAATTTTGTCACAGAATCCGAACACTACTTTGGAATCCGAACCCGAATTGCTCAGCCCAAAGCTTCCCCTCTAACGCAGCTTCCTGTTTCCGCCTGGGAGGAAAGCTTTGGGCTGTGCAATGGTTGCAGTTCCTGTATGCTCAGATCTTGCTGCCTCTGCCAGGTGGGACCAATCTTGCTGCTTCTTCCCCAGGGGGACCTAATCTTGCTGCTTTTTCCAGGGGACCCGATCTTGCTGTGTCAAGACAGGTGAGCCTGATCTTGCTGTGTCAAGACAGGTGAGCCTGATCATGCTGTGTCAAGACAGGTGAGCCTGATCTTGCTGTGTCAAGACAGGTGAGCCTGATCATGCTGTGTCAAGACAGGTGAGCCTGATCTTGCTGTGTCAAGACAGGTGAGCCTGATTTTGCTGTGTCAAGACAGGTGAGCCTGATTTTGCTGTGTCAAGACAGGTGAGCCTGATTTTGCTGTGTCAAGACAGGTGAGCCTGATCTTGCTGTGTCAAGACAGGTGAGCCTGATCTTGCTGTGTCAAGCCAGGTGAGCCTGATTTTGCTGTGTCAAGCCAGGTGAGCCTGATCTTGCTGTGTCAAGACAGGTGAGCCTGATCTTGCTGTGTCAAGACAGGTGAGCCTGATCTTGCTGCCTCTGCCAGGGGGACCCGATCTTGCTGCCTCTGCCAGGGGGACCTAATCTTGCTGCCTCTGCCAGGGGGACCCAATCTTGCTGCCTCTGCCAGGAAGACCAGATCATGCTGCCTCTGCCAAGAAGACCCAATCTTGCTGCCTCTGCCAAGAGGACCCAATCTTGCTGCCTCTGCCAAGAGGACCCAATCTTGCTGCCTCTGCCAGCGAGACCTGGTCTTGCTGTTTCTTCAACTGAGCCAATCTTGCTGCCTCTGCCAAGGGGACCCGGTCTTGCTGTTTCCGCAACTGAGCCAATCTTGCTACCTCTGCCAAGAGGACCCAATCTTGCTGCGTCTGCCAAGGGGACCTAGTTTTGCTATTTCTGCCACTGAGCCAATCTTGCTGCATCTGCCAGCGAGACCTGGTCTTGCTGTTTCTGCCACTGAGCCAATCTTGCTGCCTCTGCCAGCGAGACCTGGTCTTGCTGTTTCAGCCACTGAGCCAATCTTGCTGCCTCTGCCAGGGGACCTTGATCTTGCTGCCTCTGCCAGGGGACCTCGATCTTGCTATTTCAGCCACGGGGAACTCGATCTTGCTATTTCAGCCACGGGGAACTCGATCTTGCAGCCTCAGCCAGGGGGACCCGATCTTGCTATTTCAGCCATGGGGGACTCGTTCTTGCAGCCTCAGTTAGGGGGACCCGATCTTGCTGCCTCTGCCAAGAGGACCCGATCTTGCTGCCTCTGCCAAGAGGACCCGATCTTGCTGTCTCTGCCAATGGGACCTGATCTTGCTACCTCTGCCAGGGGGACCCAATCTTGCTGCCTCTGCCATCAGGACCCAATCTTGCTGCGTCTGCCAAGGGGACCTGGTTTTGCTGTTTCAGCCACTGAGCCAATCTTGCTGCCTCTGCCAAGAGGACCTGGTCTTGCTGTTTCTGCCACTGAGCCAATATTGCTGCCTCTGCCAGCGAGATCTGGTCTTGCTGTTTCTACCACTGAGCCAATCTTGCTGCCTCTGCCAAGGGGACCTGGTCTTGCTGTTTCTACAACTGAGCCAATCTTGTTGCCTTTGCCAAGGGGACCTGGTCTTGCTGTTTCTGCTACTGAGCCAATCTTGCTGCCTCTGCCAAGGGGACCTGGTCTTGCTGTTTCTGCCACTGAGCCAATCTTGCTGCCTCTGCCAAGGGGACCTGGTCTTGCTGTTTCTGCCACTGAGCCAATCTTGTTGCCTCTGCCAGGGTCCGATCTTGTTCCTGCACAGCTCTCAGGCCACCTATATGTGTCCAGCGGAAAATAAAAGCAAGAGGACAGCTGTAAGAGCTACAATTGAAGTTAAGAAAGAGCTTATTGCTAAGCATGAAAGCGGTACACGTGTGGTTGATCTTGCTGCTATGTTTGGGAAGCCTAAATCAACTGTGTGTACAATTTTGAATAATAAAGAAGCTATCAAAGCAGCTAATGTGGCCAAAAGGGTTACTACACTGACCTCTAGGAGATCAAAAAGCATGGAAGA
This sequence comes from Geotrypetes seraphini, assembly GCF_902459505.1. Classification (NCBI taxonomy): domain Eukaryota; kingdom Metazoa; phylum Chordata; class Amphibia; order Gymnophiona; family Dermophiidae; genus Geotrypetes; species Geotrypetes seraphini. Next base: position 122,039,854 of record NC_047089.1, read on the forward strand.
GATGGAAAAACTGCTCTCTATTTGGATTAATGAAAGACAGCTTGCTGGTGATAGACAATCATTTGTGAGAAAGCCAAAGTTCTTCATGAAGATCTAGTGAAAGGCCTGCCTGATACTACTGATGAAAAGGAGGAGTTTAAAGCCAGTAGAGGGTGGTTTGAGAACTTTAAGAAAAGGACTGGGATCCATAGCGTTGTTATGCATAGGGAGACAGCCAGTTCTAATCTTGAAGCAGCTGAAGAGTTTGCAAAGGAGTTTAAGGAGTTTGTAATCAGTGAGGGCTATGTTTCGAACCAAGTGTTCAATTGTGACGAAACTGGCCTCTTTTGGAAAAAGATGCCCAGGTGAACATACATCTCAAAGGAAGAAAAGTCTGTACTCAGCCATAAGCCAATGAAAGACTGCCTTACTCTTTTGGTGTGTTGTAATGCTAGTGGGGACTGCAAGATCAAACCTCTCCTTGTATACCATTCAGAAAATCCACGGGTCTTTAAGAAGAATAATATCATTAAGAGCAAACTTAATGTTATGTGGAGATCGAATGTGAAAGCATGGGTTACCAGTGAGTGGATCACTGAGTGGATAGACGAGGAGTTTGCTCCTCATGTAAAGGCTTATCTGCAGGAGAAAAACCTTCCGATCAAGGCTCTCCTTGTCCTCGACAATGCTCCTGCACATCCACCAGGGCTGGAGGATAATTTGGTGGGCAAATACAGCTTCATCAAGATCAAATTTTTGCATCCCAATACCACTCCTCTTATACAGCCAATGGATCAGCAGGTGATCTCAAACTTCAAAAAATTGTACACCAAGACTATATTCCACAGATGTTTTGAAGTTACAAATGAAACGGAACTGACTCTACGAGAGTTTTGGAAGGATCACTACAATATCCTCCACTGCCTAAGAATCATTGAGAAAGCATGGAAGGAAATGTCTTTGAGAACATTGGTCGCTGCCTGGAAAAACCTTTGGCCAGAATGTGTTGCTGAAAGGAACATTGAAGGCTTTGAAGAACCACCTGTTATTCCTGACATCGTATCTCTGGGCAAGTCCATGGGTTTGAAAGTCAGCGAAGAGGATGTCAATGAGTTAGTGGATGATCGCAAGACAGAGCTGACAACGGAAGAGCTTCAACACCTCAACCAGCAGCAGCAGAAAGAAGTAGCCCAAGAAATTTCTTGAGGGGAGGAAGAGGGAAATGCAGGTACCATACCCACACCTGAAATCAAGGATCTGCTCAGCATGTGGTCAAACCATAGGCAGTCGTAGAGAAGTGACACCCCGATAAAGCCCTTGTTAACAGGTGTGCTAACTTATTCAATGATAATATCATTGAACATTTTAGAAAAGTTCAAAAAGATTGTCATCATCAAACCACTTTGGAACGTTGGTTCGCAAAAGACACCACCAGAATACAGACACCAGAACCATCTGAACCACCTGATACCAACACAGAAGGTGATCCCAAGCCCTCTACAAGTGGTACCTTGGCAAAGAGCATAAAAAGGAGCAGAATGAAGACACCTAAACCACCTGATGTCAACATAGAAGGTGATCCCAAACCCTCTATAAGTGGAGCTTTGTCAAAGAGCTTAAAAAGGAGCATAATACTGACATCAGAACCACCTGATGTCAACAAAGGAGGTGATCCCAAGTCCTTTACAAGTGGTACTTTGTCAAAGAGCCTAAAAAAGAGCAGAATGAAGACACCTGTCTGGTAACACATGCTTTCACATTCTATCTCCACCTGAACCACAAGAGGCTAATCTAGAAAGTGACTTGCCTTCCTAACAATAATCTACCTCATGTTCCAGGTTCCAAATCATGATTGGTAATAATTGGTTACTTTAAATTACTGTACTGAACATTACTCTACTGTATTACAGTATCATTGGTTAAGAGTGTTATGAATAAAAAAAATTACAAAACAAGCTGGACTTATTTCACAGAGGCTTCGGTGTTGCCAGTCTTGTCCACTGCTTATTATTGTTTTAAATGCTACAGCGCTGAAACTAGATAATGGCCAACGTTTCACGATAACATAATCATTTCTTCAGGGCTCTGGAATTGCGAGAACAGTAGATGTCCCACGTTCAGTTCTCTAGTTTCAGCACTGTAGTGCTGAACTAAAACAATAAGAAGCAGTGGACAAGATCGGCAACACAGAAGCCTTTGAAAAATAAGTCCAGCTAGCTTGCTTTTCTTTTTCACAGACTGGTTTCTTTACATTACTGTACTGAAAATTATTGTACTGTATTATCATTGGTTAATTTTGGTTAATTGGTTAATATTGAACGCCCACATCTGGAATACTGCATTCAATATTGGTCGCCGCACCTCAAGAAGGACATGGCAGTTCTTGAGAGAGTCCAAAGGAGGGCAACGAAACTGGTAAGAGGGCTGGAAAACTGCCCATATGCTGAGAGGCTGGATAAACTGGGGCTCTTCTCTCTGGAAAAGAGGAGGCTCAGGGGGGATATGATAGAGACCTTCAAAATACTTAGGGGCATAGAGAGGATGGACAGGGACAGGTTCTTCAGACTAAAAGGGACGACAGGTACGAGGGGGTACTCAGAGAAACTGAAGGGAGATAGGTTCAAATCAAATGCAAGGAAGTTTTTCTTCACCCAAAGGGTCGTGGACAAATGGAATGCGCTCCCGGAGGAAGTGATCCGGCAGAGTACAGTACAGGGATTCAAACAGGGATTGGACAGATTCCTGAGGGAAAAGGGGATTGTGGGGTACTGAGGGAGGTGCTGGGGTGTTGCATAAGTACAGACAGCTCACCAGGTCGTGCAGGTGCAAGGCCGGAGGGTTAGGACATTGATGGGAAGATAGGACTTCGATGAGAAACCTAGGGGGCAAGGGGGCCCCTTCTGGTGATTAAGGCAGGTCATGACCTGTTGGGCCGCCGCGGGGGCGGACTGCTGGGCGGGATGGACCTCTGGTCTGACCCGGCAGAGGCACTGCTTATGTTCTTATGTTAATATATGAGAATGTTATGAATAAAACATTACAAAACAAAACTAGTGTGTTTACTGTTATGTTTATTTGAAAATGCAGTTTCTTTTGTTTTCAATGGGAAAAATTGTCTTGGAACTCGAACTGAGTGCAGGAACTGATTAATACTGTTTCTATTGTTTTCAATAGGAACAATTGTCTTGGAACTCGAACGTTTCGGAACTCAAACTGAGTTTGGGAAAGGACTACGTTCGGATTCCAAGGTACCAGAATGGATTAATGCCGTTTCTATTGTTTTCAATGGGAAAAATTGTCTTCGAACTCGAACGTTTCGAAACTCGAACTGAGTTCCAGAACGGATTAAGTTCGGATTCAGATGTACCACTGTACTTTGTTATTTTAATACTATATAAGGCTGGATATGTTTTTCTTTTATGTTGTATCTCCCTCAAATATTGTGGACTATTGATATTTTTGCTTTGTATAAGTGAGGTTGTGATTAGAGAATGACACGGTGACAAAATTCATCACCGTTCCCGTCCCCGCGGATAACCGCGGGAAATAATCCCATGTCATTTTCTAGTGTCTCTTTCAACCTCAGTCCTTCTATACCAGCATTCTTCAAAGCAAAGCTTGCGGGTCAGTGGTTGTGCCCAATTATACTCTGATTCTTCCCTCTCTCCTTAAAGAATGACATGAAGATGGTTTCCCGCGGTTATCCGCGGGGACGGGAACGGTGATGAATTTTGTCACCGTGTCATTCTCTAGTTGTGATTTCCCATTTTCATTGTTAGATTTGTTGTTTTCTCTGTACAAGTGTTTATACTTATGCTTAATCATTTAATAAAATGTTCCAAGAAAACCTGTTAACACAAAAATGTTTAAGGAATTTCACAAAATCTTTTGAGACTCTAATCTGTATCAATAGTTCTCGAAATCCCTTATATTTTTATTCAGGAAAAAGGAAACCTACCAAGAGATTACATATATTTTCAGGATTAATAGTAATAAAATTTCATACAAGTGAGAATCAAGAACACAAACTTACAATATTCAGATGAGGAGTAGAACAAACTACACCATGGAAAGAAACTGTGTAATCTATGCTGACATCATTGAGGCTTGCCCACCAGCGAGCAATACAAAATTCAATTGTTTTTCCACCCTGTAAACAGATTTAAGAAAAAGTGAAAATTTCATATAAAACAGTTCATTCCTCTTTATGTTTAAACAAAGTTCATATAGACATTTCTATCTTTGGAATATAAGAACTGTGCTGAATGGATGTCTGTAGCCTATTTTCTAGAAATTGCAAAGAAAGAGCAGGATCAAATATTTTATACCACATTCATTGCTGGTTTAATTATGAATTGATAATGAGTGTGACTGTTGGTCAGACAGCATTGTCCGTTCAGGTCTTTATCTGCTGTTATCTACTATGTTACCATATTACATATACATATATATATCCTATAATATAAAACTCTAGCCGCGCATGCGTACTCCTATCTGCGTGCTTCCTTGATCAGTAGGTCTGTGGCCGCAGAAGTGCACATGCGCGACTCCCCAGCCTTACATCCCAGCATCTGTGAACTACTGTTTTGTTTTTCTCTGTCCCCTTCAGTCCCTCTAATCTGCACAAGCGCGTCGGATCGAGCTTCGGACTACAGGACCCACAAAGCCGCTGCCACCGCAGCTCCTCTCTCATCTTCCGATGCAAGTGCATCTCATGAGAGGAGCCATCGCGGCAGCTTTGAAACGGCTCCCTTACTTTAAAAAACTTTCGGCCGCAGCAGGCCAGCCCGCGGGAAGGGAAGGGGGAACCGAACAAGAACATTCATTTCTGTGCTTCGGCTGGCTCTTCAGGCTGGGCCGAGTCAGCGTGGGGAATTCCCATCCTCCAGTCACCCCCCGGGTGAGTGCGGCCTGGCCTGATTCGTTGTGCTTCAGTTGCTGGTTGGCAGTGGGGGAGGAGATGCTACAAGCGGTGCTAAGAGCTGACGAGACGGTTTTTGTATTTGAAAGAAGAGCTGGGGCTGCTTTGTTATAATCCTTATGCCAGGCAGCTCTTTTTGGGAGGCAGGCTAGCATGGGGGGGGGGGGTTAAATGGAAGGGGGATGGGAGGCAGGCAGGGAGGCTGGCATCGGAGGGGGGAGGGGTTTCATGGAAACATGCTGCGGCAGGCAGGCAGACTGGCATCGGTGGGGGAGGAGGTTTTCAATGGAAGGGGGATGCAGGCAACAGAGGGGGTGAAGGGGTTTCAATGGAAGGCAGGCAAGCAGACTGGCATCGGGGGTGGGTGGGTGGGGTGGTTTCCATGGAAACATGCTGCTCAGGGGGATGGGAGGCAGGCTGGCATCGGGGGGGGTTCAATGGAAAGGGAATGGGAGGCAGGCAGACTGGTATCGGAGGGGGTGGGGGGTTTCAATGGCAGGCAG